>NC_090444.1:1686293823-1686604097 GCF_031143425.1 Pleurodeles waltl | reverse complement strand
TCTTGTTCTACACTCCCACCCGTCAGCTTCGCTCAGCCAGCCTCGCCCTCGCCACCGTCCCACGTATCTGCAGAACCACCGCAGGAGGAAAATCCTTCACCTACCTGTCAGCCAAAGCATGGAACTCCTTCCCCGCACACCTAAGAACTACCCAGGACCATCTTGCCTTCAGGAAGCGCCTCAAGACATGGCTTTTCGAGCAGCAGTAACCCACCCCCCCATCCCCAGCGCCTTGGGACCCTCTCGGGTGAGTAGCTCACTCTATAAATGCATTGATTGATTGATTGATTGATTGATTTCTGCCCGAAACCACTGAACACCAGGGATTTTTTTTAAATATTATTGAATGAAGGGAGCAAGATATGTTTAGGCCTTTTCTGCCTCCCCCAGGGGCAGATCAACCTATTGTAATTAGGCCAATCTGCCTCCGGGGGGGGAGGGCATAAAACCCTAGACACCAAGATTTTTTTTAAAAAAATTATGGATGGGGAGCGACCCCTGCGACCCCTTAGGCAAGGGTCGGTCCCCTATGGGCAAATTGTCTTTAGGCCATTTATGCCCCCTTGGGGGCAGATCTGCCTATTTCGGCTTATTTCTATTAGGCCAATCGGCCCCCGGGGCAGAAACCACTTAGGCACCAGGGATTAGTGTATGTGTGTGTTTTGTTGGGCTGGGGCAGCCCACTGGGCAAGGGTCAATTCTCATGGGGACACATTACTGTTGGGGGCAGATCGGCCTATTTATGGAAGGCCCATCTGCCCCCAGGGGGGGGAGAAAGCCAACCAGAAACCTGGGAAGATTTTTTTTCAAAAGAAGAGGATGGGGGCCCCCACCCCAAATAAATGGGGCCAAAGTTGTTCTGTCCACCAGTGGGCAGATAGGGGCAATTATACCCCATCCACACCAGGGGGGCAGAAAGCCTACTAGATGCCAGTGAATTAAAATATATATACCATTCCAAGTGGTAAATATATATTTGGGTGGTAGCTACCAACCAGTATGGGTCTGGTTATGCCCCCACCCCAACTGAAGGGGGTAACAGTCTTTCAGCTCTCCCTCACACACTAAATCATCTTATCCCATGGCAAGCAAGAAGACATTTGATTATTTTGGGATCTGGTTTTACATTTGGGCCATGAGAGCTTGGCTAACTCTCAAGATCGTCCCACTTGGAATGGTGAGGGTTGCACTTTTTGGACTTTGGGACGCAGCCATGTAGAAAAATCCACAAGACCTAGACACATCTGAAAACTAAACATCGGGGTGAGTCCAGGGTGGTGTGCTTCACATGCACCTCGCAACATTTTCTTACCCAAAATGCCCTGCAAACCTCCAACTTTGCTCAAAATCACACATTGTCCCCACATTTTTGTGATAGAACCTTCCAGAATCTGCAGGAATCCACAAAATTCCTACCACCCAACATTGTCTCATCTATACCGATAAAAATTCTGCTGCACTTGTCAGTCTCAATTTTTTTTTTTCAAAATGCCCTTTTGGACCCGCTTTGGTTCCCCCTCAATTTCAACATGTTTTTGTCTCTTCCCTGTCACAGGCACTTGGTCCACTTATACAAGTGAGGTATAATTTTTACCCAGAGACTGAGGGGAATGTTCGGTGGAAGGAAATGTATCCCGGTGCGGTGATCCCACACAGAAATGTGGGAAAAATTTGATTTTTTAGCTAAATTTGAGGTTTGCTGAGGATTCTGGGCAAGAAATAATTGGGGGATCCATAAAAGCCCCAACTCTCTTGGACTCCCTTGCGTGCCTAGTTTTCAGAAATGTCTGGGTTTGGTAGGTTTCCCTAGATGGCTGCTGAGCCCAGGACCAAAAACGCAGGTGTCCCCCCTCAAAAAACGGGTAGTTTTGTATTTGATAATTTTGATTCAGATAGTATTTTGGGGCATTTCCTTTCGCGAGCACTAGGCCTACCCACACAAGTGAGGTACCACTTTTATCGGGAGACTTGGGGGAATAGTGGGTGGAAGGTGAAATTTGTGGCTCCTCCCAGATTCCAGAACTTTCTGTCACCAAAATGTGAGGAAAAAGTGTTTTTTTGAGCAAATTTTGAGGTTTGCAAAAGATTCTGGGTAACAGAACCTGGTGAGAGCCCCACAAGTCACCCCATCCTGGATTCCCCTAGTTGTCTAGTTTAAAAAAATGCACAGGTTTGGTAGGTGTCCCTAGGTGCCGGCTGAGCTAGAGGCCAACATCTACAGCTAGGCACTTTGCAAAAAACACGTCAGACTTCAATATTAAAATGTGATGTGTCCATGTTGTGTTTCCTGTTGTGAGCATTAGGCCTACCCACGCAAGTGAGGTACCATTTTTATCAGGAGACTTGGGGAAATACAGAATAGTAGAACAAGTGTTATTGCCCCTTGTCTTTCTCTAAATTTTTTCCTTCCAAAGATAAGACAGTGTGTGAAAAAGACGTCTATTTGAGATATGCCCTGTAATTCACATGCTAGAATGGGTACCCTGGAATTTAGAGATGTGCAATTAACCACTGCTTCTCAACACCTTACACCTTGTGCCCATTTTGGAAATACAAAGGTTTTCTTGATACCTATTTTTCACTCTTTATATTTCAGCAAATGAATTGATGTAAACCCGGTACAGAATGAAAACCTGTTGCAAGGTGCAGCTCATTTATTGGCTCTGGGTACCTAGGGTTCTTGATGAACCTACAAGCCCTATTTATCCCCACAACCAGAAGAGTCCAGCAGAAGTAACAGTATATTGCTTTCAAAAATCTGACATTGCAGGAAAAGGTTACAGAGTAAAACGTGGAAAAAATTGCTTTTTTTCTTCAATTTCAATATCTTTTTATTTCAGCTGTTATTTTCTGTAGGAAAACCTTGTAAGATCTACACAAATGACCCCTTGCAGAATTGAGAATTTATTTTGTCTACTTTTCAGAAATGTTTTGTTTTCCGGGATCCAGCATTGGTTTCACACCCATTTCTGTCACTAACTGGAAGGAGGCTAAAAGCACACAAAAATAGTAAAAATGGGGTATGCCCCAGGAAAAACCCGAAATTGTGCTGAAAAATTTGGTTTTCTGATTCAAGTCTGCCTGTTCCTGAAAGCTGGGAAGCTGGTGATTTTAGCACCACAAACCCTTTTTTCATGCGTTTTCAGGGAAAAAAACACAAGCCTACTTCTGCAGCCCTTTGTTCCCATTTTTTTTTTTAAACACAATTTTCGCTGTATTTTGGCTAATTTCTTGGCCTCCTTCAGGGGAACCCACAAACTCTGGGTCCCTGTAGAATCCCTAGGATGCTGTAAAAAAAAGGACGCAAATTTGGCATTGGTAGCTTATGTGGACAATACGTAATGAGGACCTGAGCCCGAACTGCTCCAAATAGCAATAAAAAAAGGCCTGGCACCTAAGGGGGAAAAGGCCTGGAAGCGAAGGGGTTAAAGCACAAACACAGTAACCCCCCACTCCCCTTATACCATTCCATAATTGAGGCCAGGCAAACATTCTAAATTAAATAAAAATGAATTCCATGTTGCAAGGCTTCGTCGTGCAACAGAGAAATATTTGAGAATGTCATTTCATTATTAAAGAAGTCTATCAAGTGGAAAACTGCACTCTTTATTAGTAAATATTGTGAATCCTTAACCCATGATAATGATTCAATGTTCAGGTTTAAATCCACTCACAAAATATTCACAGTGGGAGGGTCCAAGAGTAGAATAACCATGATCAAGTTTTTTCCTCTTAGTCTCTCAACCCACCTCAGTTCTCTAATCAATAACTAATTTTTACAATAAAAACAAAATTCACCTTTATCGGTTAATAACAGATGATTCTAGAATTTCAAAACCAGCTTCATTGTTACAAGGTACCAAGAAACTAATCTTGTTTTTGCTCATACTGCTTGGATGCTCATACTGCTAAAGATTTGATGGTGCATTTATACATCGCCCCTCAACTTCAGTCCAGTTGTGAAACCCACTCATAAACAATATTTATGTGCTATATAAATATTTAGGGCCACATTTATGATGCTCCTAGCACCACCTGGCGCCACACATTAGCGTCATTGTTTTGACGCTAATGTGGCATTAGGGTGGCAATAACACTTCACCATATTTATAAATAGGCGCAATGCATGCATTGTGCCACTTTGTAACCCCTTGCAGCACATTATGCCTGCACCAGGCATAATGTATGCAAGGGGGCATTCCAGCGTTAAGGGGGCCATAAACATGGGGCAAAGGAATCTATGAGATTCCTTTGTGCCAATTTTATCTGCATTTTTCTGGCCTGCTCTTTGCAGGTATTAAAAAGAGGCTCCTATTATATTGAATGGGCCTCTGGGTGCTTTGCAGGATTAGCGTAAAAATGTTGTATTGTATTGTAAATACAGCACGCACATGGTAGCGTTAGGGCAAAGCTAAGGGGCGCAAGAAAGGTGGCACCACCACTTTTCATAATTATGGCCCTCATTCCAACCCTGGCGGTCTATGACCGCCAGGGTGGAGGTCGCCGGAAGCACCGCCAACAGGCTGGCGGTGCTTCATCTGGCATTCCGACAGCCGCGGTCGCCCAGCCGGGTCCGGCGGTTTCCCGCAGGATTACTCCCGGCTGGGAGAATCCTCCATGGCGGCGCTGCAAGCATCGCCGCCATGGGGATTCTGACCCCCTTCCCGCCAGCCTGTTTCTGGCGGTTTTCACCGCCAGAAACAGGATGGCGGGAACGGGTGTCGTGGGGCCCCTGGGGGCCCCTGCACTGCCCATGCCACTGGCATGGGCAGTGCAGGGGCCCCCTAACAGGGCCCAGCATGATTTTCACTGTCTGCATAGCAGACAGTGAAAATCGCGACGGGCGCAGCTGCACCCGTCGCACCCCTGCAACACCGGTGGCTCCATTCGGAGCCGGCTTCAATGTTGCAGGGCCTTTCCCGCTGGGCCGGCGGGCGCTCTGAATGGCCGCCGCCCGCCAATGTAGGAATGACCCCCTATGTTTCTTAGTGTGCACCATTGCTTTAAATTATTCTAAAACTGGTACCAGTGGAGGAATTATATAATCCCTGCTGAATTTATATAACCCTGCTATAGGTGAGGGTGCCATCAGTTTCATTGCATCTGTGTTCATCTTCCAGTCCAAATTTGAGGTAAATACCTTTTTCAAGTTATTTGTAGGAATTCAGACCTTAACAAAAACAGCCAGTTTCCTTTTTACACCTACTTAGGCTACATCCGTCATAACCAAATAATCAGCATATTAAAGTCGGTGTTCATGTCTTCGTTCTATTTTGTGTGAAAAAGAATGAGTGTTCAATAATGTTGAGGCTAAATCCCTATGGTAAAGAGCAAATAATGTGCAGCCAATAAACATACCTGGCATAAGCCATTCTTAGTTGGGCTTTTTTCTTATGAGATGGCCTTCTTGATTTAGCTCCACCTGAGTCCAATTACCTCCATGTATCTCTTAGCCATCACTCCTCCTAGGATTTCCAAATCTTTTAATGAATCTATACTATTTGTTGGTTAACCAAATCAAATGCTGCTCTGAAATCAACAAAGCGGCAACAGAGGTTGTCTCTAATTTCTATGTACTTTCGGCTATAGTCCATATGCTGAAGTGATGATCCATTGTTGAGTGCCTTGTTTTGAACCCTTAGCCAAAGGGTCCAAATAATCTCTTTAATACATTTCAGGGTAAAAGATGTCAATAGCTCGTTATCAGGCTCACATCTCCCAGGTGAAAGAACATTGCACCCTTTTTACTATAAAGTTCCACCCAATGGATTGCCCACTGATCTTCTGGGACCATGCAGGTTTCAAATTGGTATGACCACTACTTTGAACTCATTTCCAGAATTTCATGAAGTATTTAGCATAGTTTTCAAGGATTTATATTGCAAGTCAATAGTTGTGATTTCTTCACTTACTAGTGTATTTCCTACCCTATTCACCCCTTCTTTAAGGGCTAGATGTATAAATGTTTTTCACAATGTACCAAAGGCAAAATGTGACTCTGTAACTTGTTACTGAATCACATTTTGTTTCTGCGAGTCGGTATTAGGAAGGGGCATGTCCCTTCCTAATACCAAATCACACCGTTATGTGTGAATGTTTTATGACCAATATGCGGTCCCAAAGCATTGACATTTTACCAACTCCTTGAAGGAGGTGGTGGCCTATTCCCAAATGAGAAGGGGTCTCAAAGGGACCCTTTCCCTCTTTGTTAATGGGGATGCCAATATTTTTTAAGAGCTGGCAGTGACCCCACGGACCACTGCCTACTCTTAAAAAATGAAAAACAAAAAAATCATTTTTGCTTCTGTAATGCATCCTGTTTTCTTTTACAGAAAACAGGCAGCATTACAACAAAAAATTGCTTTATTTGAAAAGCAGTCACAGACTTTATGTTCAGTTCACCTCATCAAGCCACCATTCGTGTGATTTTGGCAATGCACAGTGGGTCGCAAATTGCGGCCTGTCTCATGCATATTGATGAGGCAGGTGCATTTGCAACCCGATGGGAATTGCTAACAGTGTTTAGCACACCATTGTACATCACAGTTGTGATTTCCTAACAGCGAATCACAAAAATTTGCTGCTAGAAAACTGCATACCTGCAATTTCATACATCTGGCCCTAAGTTCCTAATATTACACCTTATTATTTGCAATTATTGTCAAACCATGACTAGAAGTTCCCTTTTTTTGGATTCCCTATAGGCTTCTTAGTATTACTCCCTATTTCTTCTACTAAACTATGAACCATGTTCTATAGAAGTTGATTATACCAGCCATTTAAATTGGATATGCCTCCACTTACAGTAATACAATTACTTTTCAATTTGGAGTAGGATGAAGCATTTTATCAATACTTCTCAAACTTGAATTATTGGATTAAATGTGTCAAATGAGAAAATGAGAAGTGTTAGATGAGGTGTTGATATGTTGGTTTTAGTCAATAGGATGGTGTGATCTTATTTGTTTCTGATTCATTTGACTTGGTGTAGGGTACAGAGGATTTGGTTATCCAGCATTAATTTACCACATTTCTGATCACTCTCCTTTTATGGCACAGGGATATGGAAAACCATGATAAGGTTTAGTCTATTTTAAGGTTTTTGTATTTGGGGAAAAATCACTGAGCTAACTCCTGCGTGAATTAGATTATAGTGCTTGACTGTGTCATGGACCACTATCAATCAATCAATCAGTGTTTATAAAGCGCAGCTACACACCCGTTAGGGTCTCAAGGCGCTGGGGGGGGAATGTAGCGTGTACCGGAGGTGGCTTTAGAAGAGCCAGTTCTTCAGTTCCTTTGTGAAGTTGGGGAGGGAGGTGGTTTGTCTGATGTAGATGGGTAGGGTGTTCCAGGTGGTGGCTGCGAGGTAGGAGAAGGAGCGTCCTCCTGTTCTGGTTTTCCTGATGCAGGGTACTTCTGCAAGAGAAAGCTGGGCTGAGCGTAGGGCCCTGTGGGGTACGTGGAAGTATAGTCCCTGGTTAAGGTAGGCTGGTCCAGTGTTGTGGAGGACTCTGTGTGTATAGGTGAGGATCTTGAATGTGATTCTTTTCTCTATGGGGAGCCAGTGCAGAGTACGAAGGTGTTGTGAGATGTGGCAGTGTCAGGATAGGTCGAGGATCAATCTGGCAGTGGTATTCGGGTTCTTCTGAAGTTTGCTGTGAGTTTTTTGTTGATTCCAGCGTAGAGTGCATTGCCATAACCGAGTCTGCTAGTGATGAGGGCGTGTGTGACGGTCTTTCTGTGTTCTAGGGGGATCTATTTGAAGGTCTTGCGTAGGAGGTGGAGGGTGTAGAAGCTGGTGGAGGTGACTGAGTTGATCTGATGGTTCATGCTGAGGTCAGGGTCCAGGATGATTTTGAGGTTGTGGGCTTGGCTGGTGGAGGTTGGCGGGTTTCCGAGGATGGATGACCACTAGGAGTCACTCCATGCATTGGGTTGAGGGCCCAGGATGAGTACTCTGGTCTTGTTTGTGTTGAGTTGAAGGCAGCTGTCTCTTATCCAGTTGGCGACTGCTTTCATGCCTGTGTGGATGTTGTGTCTGGCCTTGTCTGGCTCGTTGGAGAGGTAAAGAATGAGTTGGGTGTTGTCAGCATAGGAGATGATGTTTATTCCATGGCTTCTGACGATGGTGGCTAGCGGGGCCATGTAGACGTGGAACAGGGTGGGGCTGAGGGAAGATCCTTGGGGCACTCCGAAGGTGGGTGTTGGTTCTGCGAGGAAGGGGGCGAGTCTCACTCGTTGCGTTCTGCCAGAGAGAAAGGATTAAATCCAGTCGAGGGCCTTGTCTCTGGCGCCGGCTTCGTGGAGTCTTCTTATCAGGGTGTGATGGGAGACAGTGCCAAAAGCTGCTAAGAGTTCCAGTAGGATGAGTGCGGCCATCTCTCCCTTGTCCAGTAGGGAGCAGATGTCTGTTGCGGACAGGAGGGCTGTTTCGGTGCTGTGGTTTGACCTGAATCCGGATTGGGAGATGTTGTGGTTTTCAAAAAATGTGGTGAGTTGGCTGTTGACTGCTTTTTCAATGACTTTCGCAGGAAATGGAAGTAAGGAGATGGGACTGAAGTTTTTGAGGTCAGTGGAGTCAGCCGAGGGTTTCTTGAGGAGGAAGTTGATCTCGGCGTGTTTCCAGTCATCGGGGAAGGTGGCGGCAGCTAGAGAGCAGTTGATGATGAGGCTGTGCTTGGGAGCGATGGTGTCTGCAGCTCTGTTTAAAACGTGATGAGGGCATGGGTCCGTGGGGGCTATGAGTATATGGACCTCATGGTTTTCAATGTATCTTCAGTTGAGAGGGGTGTCCAGGTGGAGATTGTAGGTTGGATGGGGTTTGGGGGGGGAGTTGTGGGCGTGGGTTGTCCTTGTTGAAACTGTTGTAGATTGTCTTGATTTTGTGGTGGAAGTAGGTGTTGAGTCTGTCGCATAGGTCCCGTGACGGTGGGATGTCTGTTGTTTCGCTGTTGGGTTGGGTGAACTCCTTGATGATGCTGAAGAGTTCCTTGCTGTTGAGTGCTTGTGAGGAGGTCCTGTCTGACTGACAAGCCCATCCAGCAAGTTTCAGGCAGATAACTCTATTGGATGCCTCTGGCAAATTATTTGTCAAGAGTGTATTTTGTCATCCCAAGATCAGAACATCATGTCTCAGGAACAAGGTGGTTTCAGCAGGAATCATAGCACTTTGTATAACACTGTGGTCCTCCAAATGATAGTGGAAAAACGGTTTATGCGGTGTTTGTCAATTTCACCAAGGTATTTGATAGAGTTGATCATCAAACGCTGTGGAGGATGCTTTTCCGGTTGGGTATCCTTCTTTATCTTCTGGGTATTATAATGGAGTTGCATTCAGAAACGTGGTGTCCAATCTTGATAGGTGGGATGCAGGGTTATCCTGTAAGGTCAAAACATGTAATGGGCGTAAGCAAGGCTGTCTGCTGGCCCCCTTTTGTTTTCTTTATATATTTTCTATTTGTTTTAATTTCTTTATTCACATTCTCAAAACATATACAATACCTGTGAATAGACATTACAGGTGATCAAGGTTATTGAAGCATGTGTCTTATCAACAAACAAAAACCAACAACAATATGCAGCAATGTGGTAAAATTCAAAGTGCCCAGGATAGCGTCATCTCAACCCAGAGGGAGATGGGGCAAGGGACACGATACATTCGACCTTCCTAAGAAGTGTACCCCTAAAGTACGAGTCCACAAACCTTTAAATATAAATTCACATCTCAAACTTCCTAACTCAGTTCTCCCTTTCCATCAGCACCCTCTGAGCTAGCTGGTGAGTTTCATCCTGTCCCGCCTCTCTCTTTCCCCCCTCTCTCTTACCCCCTAGATATTGTTGATCTTCCAGGTATCTGCAATCAAGTGAGGGTTGACCCTCCTAAAATCGATGAAATGTTCATTAGCTCCTTACTTCATGCTGATGATGTAGGCATATTGGACCCTACACCTATTGGTTTGCAACATCATCTTGTTGCACTGTCAAAGTATGCTGATGCCCATTTCATCAAGAACAATATTTCTAAAAGCAGAGTCTATCTTTAGAACGAATGGTTTCACATGAAAAAAAAATCTCAATTGATACCTGGGGTCTGACAAATTGGAAATAGTGGACTGGTATACTTATTTTGGGAACATTTTCTCCAAGAGTGGGTGCAATCTGGAGCATACGAAGGTTTCTACAAACAGGACCCTTTTCACAGACTAATGCCTTGTTCAGATTTTATAAAACGTGTGGGAGGCAGCTCTTTGGGCATGTCCTGTCAGTGTATAACTCTCAAATTTCTCGCTCCCTGTGTTACGCATGTAAAGTGGTCGACATGATGTACTGTCACTCATTTGAGGGGACTGAGGGTAAAAAAAATTATCAGATGTTTAAGTTGAATACTCTTACAGACCCTCACATGTTGTGCTTGAAAGTTGGATTATTTTCCTCTTTTGCCTTGACCCTTGCAGTTTTCTTGAGGTGGGGTAATTCCCTTCTGCGCAGAGATGAGGAAACCCTATGGACAGCCTTGAGGGTTGAAATATTTCCTTGGATGAAAGAGTGTAGTGCGTTGTTTAGGTACTTCAGGTGGGCAAATGAAATGTTTAAGAGTAACTTGAAAATAGATTTGTACATGCCTAAGCCTGCCCTGAAAAACTTATTAAAGGGCTCCTTGCATAGAATACGTCTAATTAGAAAGTCTGGGTAACCCGCACAATCTGGTTGTGCATGAGAGCACACTAGAGAATAAACTCCAGCCTTACTGAACATGGAATATGCAACATGGGATCCAGAGGATGATTCTATTATTGAGATATGGTCTGATTCAATATGAGCCATCCTATGAATTAGAGTACACTGTTCCAAACTACTCTGACTTCCTGGGAGACCTGGGGTCTCAGGAGCAAGGGCCCTCAAGCATCACAATGGATGACTAGCATCATCATCGGGAAATGCTCCTCACCAGGCCGGCACTGCAACGCCTGACGGGCTCCCCGAAGGGGGACTCTTACGCAGTGCTGTTCTAATAGCCAACTAATATGTTCTACTAATTAAGCGTGAAAGCCTACAACAGGAGTAGGCTAGGATTGGAGAGAACAGGAAAAAAGTTTAAAATAGGTTATTCATCACGCCAAAACATCATACCTTTAATCAGTATAGGGTAGATGAAGACCAAGATTAAAAAAAATGAGTGAGAGTCACACAGGAGTGCAATGCTCAAATGACTCTCAAAACAACGAACCTAATTGTGAATTTTCGCAGAATTGCTTTTGCCACATGCAAATTACCACTGAGTGAAGCCAGGTGCAACCTATATAAAGAGGCCTAGAATGCCTCAGACTCTTCTCCACAATGGCTGCACTCTACGTCATGGCAAGGAGAATGAGGATCTTGGCAGGTTTTAGGACAGGGAGGAGGAGACAGGAGCGCTTTTTCAGAGTGCGCAGAACCCTTTTTGACCAGACTGAGGAGGAGGTATATGAAGTACAGGTTGAACTCAGCCATGATACTTGACCTGATAGCTGAGCCACAACCCATACTGCAGCGCACAACACATAGGACAAATAGCATACCCACCCAAGTGCAGGTATTATGCTCCCTCCACCTACTTGCCTCAGGGGGCTATCAAGGGGTCATAGCAGCAGCTGGAGGAGTATCACAGAGTGCCCTCTCTAGATTTTTCAATGCATTTATCAACGCCCTGCTGAGTAGGATACACCAGTACATCAGATTCCCTCACACCCCACAGGAAATACAGCAGACTAAAATAGATTTCTACCAGATAACACAGTTCCCCCACGTCCTAGGTGCCATAGATGGGACACATGTTGCAATCTGTCCACCATCGGCCACAGAGTATGTGAACCGCAAACATAAATACCAACATTCAATGAATATATAGGTGATATGAAATGCCTCCTACATCATAACTGATCTCGTGGCCAGGTACCCAGGGAGCACACATGATTCGTACAGCTTTCGCCACAGCGGGATTCACACAAGACTGCTAGCTGGGGAGTTTGGTGGAGGATATCTACTAGGTATTGTCCCTCTGTACACTGGTGCATTGATGGCGCTGTGACGTCAGATAGCTCACTTACTCATTATACCCTCTGTTCCTGCCAGGAGACAGTGCCTACGCAGTGCGCACCTACATGGTGACACCCTACCTAAATCCTACAACACCAGCAGAACGGAAATACAATTCAGCACACAGGGCAACCTGCAATGTGGTTGAGCACACCTTTGGCCTGCTAAAGAGTTGCTTCCGGTGCATCCACAAAAGTGGAGGTGCACTACAGTACAGCCCGGAAACGACCTGTAGAATAGTGGCCACATGTGCGATCCTGCACAATATAGCTACCACCAGGGGCATACCTGTGGAAATATCTGATCCAGACTCAGTTGAGGATGATGATCCCATACCCCCCCTACAGCCAGCAGACAGGACCAATGCAGCAGAGGGCAGGCAAAGGGGTGCAGACATCACGCACAACCATTTTAGATGTAAGTAATAACAACACTACTTCACTGACATGGCCGTAGATGTTGCAAGGCGATTGACTGATCTACAGAATCCACTAAACATGCCCATGAATCGCCTCTCATGCCTGCGGTGGCTGACTCTGTCATGCCTTATCTCTGTGCAGAGTTCCTTCACTGCATTGGTCAGCTCCCTGGTGTTCTCAGCAGCTGTGATCTGTCCCTTATGCAGCTTGGAAATGTTCGAATTAAGGCACTCCAACTGCTGATGCAGCCCCCCCATGTTGGCATTGTGTGCCTGCATCTGCCTATGCATTGCCGTAATCTTCTTATTTTGCAGGCGCTGCAGTTTAAGCATAGAGGATTCCAGGCCACCGAAGACTGATGGGCCCTCTCCTGCTTCCACGTGCTGTGTGCCTGCATACTGAGGCCTCCTGCAGGGTGTAGAGTGACACTGGGACTCTTGCATTACGGTGGATATGACGTCTGGGGATGGAGTGTGGCCTTCATCCGGCATGTCATCTGAGTCCTGGCTCAATTCGAGGAGAGGTACAGCCCATGCCCTGCGTCTGATAGGCACAATATTCACTGACTCACTGGTGTTGGAGTCTGATGGAGGCTGGGTTTCAGCATCCCCCACAACGGCTTATGCTAATGCTGCTGGGCCTGGGCCATCTGCAACAACAATGTGCAGCATGTCATTTATGTATGTATCACCAAAGGTTACACAATGGTAATAAATGTACAGTTACATCATCCCACTATGTAGTGGGTGTTGTGTTCTTCTGGGTGTCACTCTACTTAATTACATTCTATGAGCTACTTTCAGCTCTGGGTTGTGGACTACCACTCCCATAAGGCATTGTTGTGCCGCTTCTAAGATGTGGAATGGACTACTTATCACAATGCTTTGCACTAATTGCTAATTCCTAAGGGGCATTTGTACATACACATATGGGGTTACATTTCAATATTGCACTTACCTTTACTGGTGCTTGGTGTGCCTGATGTGTCAATGTCAGTGACCCCACTGACAGCTTCTGGGAGGAGTGTCGACCCCACCAGTTCTTCCATGGGGATGGAGGGTGTCTGGGTGGATGGTCCGCCTCCTGTGCTCCTTGCCTCCTGTAGTCTTCTGGCAACCCTGTCCTTGGCACGGGAACGCAGGTCGTACCACCTCTTTCTGATCTCCTCCACTGAGCACTGCTAAACCCCAACAGCGCAGATTTTGGTTTGTATGTCCACCCAGAGTTTGCGCTTCTCACTCTCTGGGACCTGGAGTGAGCTCTTCCCGAACAGCCGGTCATGGCTCCTCACCACCTCCTCAGTGAGCACCTCCAGTTCCTGCTCACTGAACTTGAGTTTTCTCTTCCTCTCTCTCTTCTCTTCCATTTGCAGAGTTGCCCATGCTGATGTGAAGTCCTGCCTTGTTCACAGACTTGCTCCCTGTGGCTGCGCTGTGTCTCTCTCACTGCTCCTTTGGGTGTGGCACCTGCAAACTGCCTGGGATGACTCACTTCCTGCTTGTGATGTCATCAGGCTCTGCCAGGTGTGTGTTCTTGCAATTTTCAAATACAGAATCGCAATTTTTTTTGCGATTCGGTATTTGGGCCTTGCAAATCGCAATTATGTTACATTGCATATTGCGACTCAGAAATAGTGATTTCTTAAAAATCGCTATTTGCGATTCGCAAAGGGGTTTGTTCATACATCTGGCCCATTGTCCCTTCCTTTCCTTTGCGTGGCTGGGAATAGGTGTGTGAGTATTGTTTTTTAGTGTTGTGTGATTTGTATTTTGTCATTCTCTGTCTAATATTTTTTTGTGTTGCTTGATGCTATATTTCTGCGAATGCATATACATAGCTGTAGGTGTATTTTTGATTTAATTTTGTTGTTGTGTTATGTCTATTGCTATTTTAAATAGGATTTTTGTTGCATCTTTTTGATGTTGTTTGTAAATCCTTGGAAGCTATTTTTATTTTGTATTCTGGTCGATTTTGATATGTTGTGTGTATGTCGCATTATGTTACGTGGATCTCCGTTGGAGTTCCATATCATAATAAAACTTACTTGACAAGCCCATCATCTCTGTTTGCTCCCAAATATCCATTGCCAGGACACCATTAGACTGGAAATAAAGAAGCACAAAAAAAGAAAACATTACGAAGCGTTACTTTCCATCTGTGCACCAAAGTACATCTCCATACCCATGAAGACTGACAACCCCTGCTCCATTTAGGGAAGAGCTGAAAACATACCCCTTCAAGGTGCACAACATCATGATACAATAACAGTTCACTTTCCCTTTTTAGGGTCAAGCCCGCGCTAGCATGCGCTTGCACATGCGTATCACTTGCAAGACGCTGTAATAGTTAGAAAAGGGCTCGGAGCCCCCTCCATGTCACGTCAGTATCTTTCATTGGTTCGTGGGCTTGCCTTTTAAAATGTACTTGCTTTCATTAGTGGAAGGCATGCATACGTCATGCCTTTTCCGGTGGTTAGCCCTCCTCGAGAGCAGCGACCAAGTACTGAAAACATACCAGGCTCACTGTTTTCCGTCCGGTTTGTGGACTACTAGTCCTCTTTTTTTGCAGTGCAATCTCGCTTGTGATGACGCAGAAAAAAAAGTAACAACATATATTCATATATCATGTAACCAAAATCGTATAATTAAGTGTGATTTTAGCAAAGAAAATAATGTACGAGGGAAATTGTGCCCTCGGAGTAGTTCGCCATTATTATAAACGAGCTTTATTAATCATGAAGAATTGAAAATTGTAGTAATCCGTCATAAATGCAAATATGTGCTATGATTTCTTGTTGAAACTGTTTTATGCTTAGCTTAAATCTAGGCTTTGGCCTAGTCTCCTGGTCTCAAATTCAACTGCATGGTTTTCACTTGCACTAACAAAATATATTATTTCACTTTAAAGGTTGTATTTTTCCAGTAGAAATGACTAATACACTTATCTCCAAGGTTTCATGCTAGGCCGGTCTCATCCCCTTTGAGGCAAGGTCATCCTCTGCAGGTGCGGACAATAAAAGCACAGATACAGAAATACTTGCCAAACCTTGTTGCAACTTGTGTTCCAAGGCTCCAAGGACAATGTATGCATAAATGAGTACTAGGAGAAAGACACTATTCATTGGTCAAATTGAAGCCACCCTATGAACCCTCCAATGGAAGAACCTGAAGTATTTGGAATGTTTCTTACTTAAACCCACCGGACAAAGAGAAGTCAGCCATTTTCCTTGATGCCATCTTTGAAGCCAAAAGCCAGATGCCATCTTGGACAACATCTTGATGCCCTTTTCTCTATTCCAGAGAAAGAGACTTTGAGAATTCTCACCCTAGAGACCTTAACTTTAAATTGCCCCGTCCTGCCCATGCAGTAACTTGTATCCCATTCTCCTTGCTGCTGCAAGGAAACTTGCCCTTAATTCTACCCCTTTGAGATCTGCCCCATGCTGATCGAACCGGTACCTGAAGGACGAAGACTTTCCTTGTATGCTGATTGTATTTGGTAATTATGAAAGGATAACTGTATTATGCATTGTGTTTTTCCTTCTAGGTACCAACTGCTATTTTGATAGGGCCCAAGCTAGAAGTTTTCCAAATTTGTGTTGACTAAATTCGTTTTGCATGAAGCCCCACATGCCAATGCTAATTAGAGGTTAGTCGAGGTATGCACTTGACGCACCATGTTGAATTGAAATCTTGTCATGCTGACCGATGTATGCAATTAGTCAAATTCAATTACTCATATTAGTGATTTGTATTGCTATAACTGAATGCATTATAATTCAGATTTTGCGTAGATTACGTTTCTTCCGCCGCTACGGACAGCTAGTAATGTTCGTATACATATATCATTTGGTTTTGAGACTTATAAACATTGTGCTAGCTTTGTTAATATAGGGAAATAAATTCACTAACTTTTAATAAACTGGTGTGGTTATTCATGACTGAAAGGTCATGATGCGTCGAAATACCAACTGTCATTGATTCCTAAAATGTTATTTTGATCTATTAATTGAGTATTTGGCTAACGATTACAATAGTTATTGATTATTGGTTTAAGTGATCTGACTATTCTAGGATGAGGAGAGCCCAAATCGGCTAAAAGGTTCACCGACCTCCAACGTGTCCAGATACAGGTAATTTATAAGGGCTGAACGCGTTATCAGTAGATGGTAGCAGAGATTGATGGTTTGGCCCTTTGGGACCCCATCCGAACAATAGTCGGAGTTAAGTTAGAGTTTTCTTTGATAAAACAAGTTGGAGAGATGATGATGCCCTAAATCCCCAATGACTTTCCCGGAATCTCGGCGCTTGCAAATGGAGGAAATGGAGGTGTGAAGATGTTTCCGGCGTTTCTAGTGACGGTATGAGAGAAGTCAGGGTTTTGCGCTTGCACAGCTTATTGCCGCAGATTAATTGAGAAGTTTGTGAGGATTTTAGGGGGTTACGAACTCCAATTAAAAGATTTGAGACGAGTGTTACTCCAAAGTGTGAAAGTAGGGAAGTCGTCGAACTTCACATGTGTGTAGCGCTTTGTGCAGGAAAAATTGTCCACGTGGTTGTTGATGTTGAGACGGGCCCTGCGAGGTCAAGAGACTCCGGAGTATGTTGAAAAGTGTATGAGACACTTGATTGATGTTTTAATCTGTTCGGTTTAATAGGTTGATCGGGCGTGGTCGACAAGTTGGTATGAATATTGAGGAATGAAAGAACATTTTCGACTTTGAGATTTGATGAATTCTAAGGTGCACTAGAATAGTTCATTGATCAGTTGAGAGTAAAGTTTTCGGGTCAAATTTTGCTTGCGAAAGTGGGAAACCGAGAAAGATGGAATAACTGCCGAGGCTAGTGAAAAATCCCTAAAGTTTCTGAAGCGATTGTATTACCCTTCCTGTAGTAAACCGACAGATTTGTTTTCTTCTTTTTGGTTAGTGCTCGCGATATATTGCGGAAATTAGTTTTGAGTGAAGCTGAATGAAGGAGGACAAGCCGTGGGACTTTGTCAGCCGCAGTGTGTGAGTGTGACGTCACTAGGAGCCACGTTGGGATAGGTTGGTTGGTGAGAAGAGTCGTGCACGGATTGGACACAGTCCGTGAAGCGCAATTAGTGGAGAAAGGCAAGCAAAGAGTATTCGAGGAATTAAAGTCACTTATTGATTACACATTTTAGAAAAATAAAAGGCGGAAAGATTACATTTTTCAAAGCATTTAAGAGTGCCATGAGGGGAGATGTATACATTAAAGCAAATGTAGGAGAAGAGACACCACCTGAGGGTACACCAGCTTATATCGTGTTTGAAGAAAATGGTGTTGCACCATGTCTTTGGCTAAAGGAATGGTGCAAATTAACAGAAAAACATGGAAGTGTAGCCTTCCCTATCCATGGGTCGTTTAATCTAAGTGTTTTGGAGAACCTAAGATTCGCGCTATACGACATGAAAGTACCTCCAAGACCAGCACAGTTTGAGGCACTAGCAATGTGGGAGCTAAAACTAGAAACCAACAACAAAAGAAATTTGAGACAAGAATAAGAAAACTAGAAAAGACACTAGCGGATGCTAGATGGGATAGCACACAAAAGGTTTGGAGATCAGACGTACTGCAGGGAATTAAATTGTTTCCAGCAATTACTGATGAAGCAGAAACGGAAGGTAGAAAAGCAACCTATAAAACAAACAGGAGTCGGTCTAGAGATAGAGAAAACAACAGAAATTAAAAAAGATCAGACGAGTCAGACGATGAGGAGTTCATTATACAATTGCTAAATGATCGCCCGCCACCATATGTGGAAAGCGAAAAAGGCTCAAGCATTAGTACTGCCCCTCCAGAACCAATACAAGGTAATGTGACACCGAATTTGAGAATATCACAGAGGCAGAGCAGTTCCGATATGCCCTTTTCACCACAAATACCGCAAATTCAGAGGATATATCCTGACGTGCCTAAATTGAAGCCTGTCGATAATTATCAGCCGCAGGGTCAAAGGCGCCGCTGTGATGAGCACAATCTGGGAATGACTTCTGATTTTATGGCGCAGGGAGGACAGAATTATCAAAGACCGACATTGATTCAAGCCGAATCAACACAAGTTTTGATGCCTCAAAAGCAGGTACAAGAAGTGCTGAGGTACACTCGAGTAACAGAGAGACAGTTAGGTATAACAGCAATGATGAACCATAATGTGGGGATTAACATGCCACAGAATTCGGGGAACAGACAGAATCCAGATGCAATATCTCTGCCTATCACTGTAGGTCCACCAGTGCCATTGTATTTACAGGCAAACCCAAACGTATGCGATCAGGGGGTAATGACACAAAGTGAGACAGGGAGAAGATGCATAGGAAACACTCCAGAAACGACTCCGATAGCAACACTGCCAAATGGATCTGGGTCCTTGTTGGGACTTAGTCCAATTCCAATTTGTGCCCCGTCGACTGTGGTAAGGTCAAATCCACCACTATTAGTACCGTTGACTTAAAAAACTGAAACATTGCAGCAACCATCAGTGGCAGTTGATGTAAGTGCTACACTGATGGGACTGAACGCACAGCAGCTAACACAATGGTTCAATAGTCTGAACTCCCCGCAGAGTACATTCAGCTGGAAGGGAGAAGAATACCTGAATAAAATAAGATTGGGCATGGAAGCAGATGAACTAGTAGAGGGAACGATGGGTCTGAACAGGTTAGAATCATACACAGAAGAAGAGCTGAGATACATGTGCCCTAGGATTACAAAAGAAGTGAGCAGCATACACAAGAAGTTACAAGAAATTGCAGACAGAAACGAGATTGATTGAGGTAAGACTAAACACTTGAGCAGAAGTTACAGGTTAGACTTTGAGACAAAAGACTTTGAACACATGAGATCCGCAGGGATGAAAACACACCTTAAGGAGATACTGCAGAGCGCACAGGTCTGGAGAGGTCTAGATAAGTGGGAAAGCAGGTGGGTTAAGAAAAAGGACAAAAAGAAGGAAAGTACCCCAGATCGAAATGAAAAATCACAACAGAATGATGACCTGATAACCATGTTACCAATGAGAGAAACAGCAGGGGGGAAACTTGTACATGTACCATGGCACAGGTGTGATATCCAATCCTTTACGGATGATTTCCCTAAATTAAGAGAGAAGCCGATTGAATGGTATCAACAAAAAGATAGATTTGTGAAACTCGCAAAATGTCTTTGGGAAGACCTGAACACCTTATTCGAAATTGTGGTTCCGGCAGATTTATGGGAAGATTGTAAGAAGGCTGTATGTTGGCCGACAAGTGAACCAGAAAGGGACAGGGACACAGGTGCACCATCACCTACGGTAATGAGTTTATACCATAAGGTGATTGAGCACTTGAAAACCAAGGTTGCATCGAAAAATGTGGATTGGCAAAGGATTGACAGAACAGCACAAGAAGTTAAAGAGTCGATACATGCGTACTATGAGAGATTGTTGAAAGCGTTTAAAAATTACAGTGGCACGGAAACGATTGAGGCAAAGGACATGCTCCATTTTGTGTTCAGATTTGTGGAAGGGTTGAGACCCGAGATCAGTCAGATGATTAAAATGCATTTGATTTGTTGGCAGTCAAAATCGATCGATGAAGTGTTGAACTATGCAAAATACTGCAGTGATGAGATTGAGACAAAGCAGAAAAGGTTGAAAGAAAAGATGATGGTGATGCAGCTTAGAGCAGCTCAGAGAGGTTTGCAAGGTTTGCAAGGTTTTCAACAACAGTTGCCGCAGCAGCAACAGCAGGGAAATGCTATGTTTCAGCCACAGGTGAGAGGCAGAGGCCGAGGAGGTTTTGTGAATAATGGTCCTGATTTAAATACTATTATGATTCCGAATGGTATACAGGCAATGAAGAAGGTGATGCCATGTCACACATGCGGAATCGTCGGGCATTGGAAACGGGAGTGCCCAATGATGGTGCTGGAAGGTGTAGGTCAGCAAAACAATGATGTCAATGCATTTCAGAATATGAGGGGACCGAAATTGAGAGGTCCAAATCCAAATTTTCAAAATAATGTAAATCAGATGCAGGGTTTACAACCCATACAACCGCAGCAGGTGCAAATGCCCCGTGCACAAATGGCACAGCTGCAGCCAATGCAACAGCAGTTTCCTATGGTACCTAATCAGCAAATGCAAATACCCTTAGCACCAATTAATCAGCAACAAGTAATGCTTCCTCAACAGGACACGGGTCAAGGAATGAACCAAAATGAAGCAGTACACCAATTCCCGTTACACAGTGAGAATGGAATAAACAATGCGTGGGAGAGTGAAAGTTCAGATGAGGAGGGAAATTGTATGCTTTCAGCATCCTTGGAAGTTGATCAAAAGGGTCCGTATGTGGAAGGAAGAGTTATGGGTCACCGCATTTCATTCTTGGTTGACACAGGAGCTACACGTTCTACAGTTAGGAGCATCGAAGTACCAAATTTGCCTCTTTCAGGGAGAACAGTTCAAGTAGTGGGAGTAGCAAATAGGTACCTGACAAACCCAATCACAGATCCAGTGCAAGTCAGAATCAGTAACTATCAAGGGTCACATAAATTTGTGGTGTGTGACTCAAGCCCGATATCACTATTAGGGAGAGACTTATTGTGTAAATTGGGGTGTTCGATTGTGTGTTCAAATAATGGAATTAAAATTCAGACAAACAGTGATGAGGAAGAAGAGGACAGTTTAGGAAGAGACGAAGTGGAAACTGTCGATGAAGAGTATCCCCTGATTACTCTTTATCCAATGCTCACTGAAGCAGATATTCCTGCTGAGTTACAGGAAACAGTTGGAAAGGAAGTGTGGGATATGACAGGGAAAGAAGTAGGATTGGTCAAAGGAGTAGAACCAGTGAAAGTGACTGTAAAACCCAATGTAAATTTTCCCCAGACCCCACAATACCATATGGCACAAGACACCCTCATGAAAGTCGCCCAACTCATTGATGAGTTTGTAAAACAGGGAGTACTAAAAGAAGTGTTAAGTAGTCCATGTAATTCACCAATCATGGGACTAATAAAACCAGGTGGAAAGGTCTGGATTGTTCAGGATTTGAGGAAAATAAATGACATAATAGTCAAATGTTGTCCCGTAGTACCAAATCCAGCCGTGATAATGTTTCAAGGTCCCTGTGACGCTGAGTGGTTCTCAGTCATCGACTTGTCACAAGCATTCTTTTCTGTGCCTCTTCACGAGGACAGCCAATTTCTCTTTTGCTTCAAATTCCTAGACAGAGTCTACAGTTGGTGTCGAATTCCTCAAGGGTTTTCGGAGTCACCATCAATTTTCAATCAGATTCGAAAGAAAGATTTGGAATCATTGGAATTACCATTTGAATCAACCTTGGTACAGTACATTGACGATTTGCTGATCGCATCCAAGACAGAAAGTGACTGTACAGCTGATACCATTGCCCTATTGAACCATTTGGGAAGGAACGGACACAAAGTGGCCCCTTCAAAATTACAGTTCTGCCAGAAGAAAGTGAAATATTTGGGTCACCAAATAGAGAAAGGGTCGAGAAGAATTATGAAAGAGAGAATAATAAGTGTGCTTCAAATGAGTCCACCGAAAACGAGAAGAGAGGTGAGAAAGTTTTTAGGAATGGTGAGCTACTGTCGCCAATGGATTCCCAATTTTTCAACTCTAGCCAAACCTTTGTTGAAACTGACCCAGAAAGATGTGCTGGATGAAATAGAGCTGAAAAGAGATGAGATGGAAGCTTTTATTGAATTGAAGGAATGCATGTGCAGGGCTCCAGCCTTAGGTATGCCTGATTGCACAAAGCCTTTTACATTGTTTTGTCATGAACGTGATGCATGTTCCTTGTCTGTCTTGACTCAAGCCCATGGTGGCGTAACCAGACCAGTAGCATATTTTTCAGCTACTTTGGATCCGGTCGCAGCAGCACTGCCAGGGTGCTTGCGTGCCGTAGCAGCAGTTGGTATCAGTTTAAACCAGAGTGAAGTAATAGTGATGGGACATCCTTTAACAGTCCTGGCCCCTCACTCAGTCGAGAGACTTTTGACACGTTCCTGAACACAGCACATGACCGGTGCTAGGCTTACAAGGTACGAGACAATAATTTCGGGTTCACCTAATGTGCAGCTGAAAAGGTGCACTACGTTGAATCCAGCAACCTTGTTTCCCAGTGAAAATGTCGAAATTGAGAATGCTGAAGACATCGAGCACGACTGTCTTCAGGTGACTGAATTTTGCACAAAACCAAGACCTGACATCAAAGACACCTGATTGGAAGAAAACAATCAAGTTATTTTTGTTGATGGTTCATGTTTAAGAGATGCATTAGGAATATTGAAAGCAGGATAGGCTGTATGTACAATAACAGGTGATCTGGAAGCATCTTGGCTTCAAGGAGTTTACTCTGCACAAGTAGCAGAACTGGTAGCACTTACTAGAGCTTGCCAACTTGCTTCGCTGCCATGGGGGATTCCGAACCCCTCACCGCCATCCTGTTCCTGGCGGTTTCGAACGCCAGGAACAGGATGGCGGTGAGGGGTGTCGTGGGGCCCCTGGGGGCCCCTGCAGTGCCCATGCCAATGGCATGGGCACTGCAGGGGCCCCCATAAGAGGGCCCCACTTTGAATTTCAGTGTCTGCTTAGCAGACACTGAAATTCACGACGGGTGCTACTGCACCCGTCGCACACCTTCCCCTCCGCCGGCTCCATTCGGAGCCGGCTTCCTCGTAGAAGGGTGTTTCCCACTGGGCTGGCGGGCGGCCTTTTGGCGGTCGCCCGCCAGCCCAGTGGGAAACCAAGAATGACCGCCGCGATCTTTTGACCGCGGTACGGTCTTCTGCCGGTTCCCGCTTGGCGGGCGGCTCCCGCCGCCCTCCAAGCTTGGAATGACCCCCTATGTTTCTTTTGGAAATGGATATGCAGACCAAGTCACGAGGTTTTGTGCATTGAACTGTATATTGGTCAGAGACGAATGGAACTTGATAAATGAGCCAGAACTTGAACCAAGTGAAGCTTTTGCTTTAAAGGTTGTAGATACAATCGATGAATTGAAGTCCTAACAGAACGATGTTAGTGAAGATGAGAAACTCTCATGGACCAAATCACAATGCGTAAAGAAACAAGATGATTTGTGGGTTTCAAGTGAAGGGAGATTGGTACTACCAAACAGTCTTTTGATGCAGTTGGCCAGATTGTACCATGGACAAGCCCTTTTTGGAAGGGATGCCATGGTTAGACTATTCAAAATTGATTGGTTCAATCCCAAATTCCGTCAAGTTGCTGAAGCAGTTTGCCATTGTTGCGTCATTTGCCAACAAATGAACGCACGGAAGGGAACAGTAGTAAATTTGAGCCATATTGGAAGAACGGGAGGTCCCTTCAGCAGGATGCAAATGGATTTTAATGAGATGCCTGTGCATGGAGGCTTGAAGTATGTGTTGGTGATTGTGTGCATTTTTAGTCACTGGATTGAAGCATACCCCACACGTATAAATGACAGCCTTACAGTTGCAAAACTACTCTTGAGAGAACTAATACCACGTTTCGGATTCCCGATCTCCTTAGAATCAGATAGGGGAAGTCACTTCAATAACGAAGTAATAAAATTACTGTGTGCAGCGCTGAACATTGAGCAAAAATTGCATTGTAGCTACCGCCCTGAAGCATCAGGACTAGTGGAGCAAATGAATGGCACATTGAAATCGAGAATGGCGAAAATATGTGCATCAACAAACTTGAAATGGCCTGACGCATTGCCCTTGGTGTTAATGTCAATGAGAAACACCCCTGATAGAAAGACTGGACTGTCCCCTCACGAGATCGAAATGGGCAGAACCATGAGGCTTCCAGCAGTTCCTGCAAATGTTCTTTTGAATATTACAGATGACATGGTGTTGGACTACTGCAAAGGTCTAGCTGATGTGGTACGCTCTTTCTCTCACCAGGTGGAGGCAACCACCTTGCCACCGATCCAAGGTCCAGGACACGCCCTGAAAGCAGGTGACTGGGTCGTGATAAAGAAGCATGTGAGGAAGTCGTGTCTGGAACCCCGTTGGAAAGGACCTTTCCAAGTGATTCTGACAACTACCACCGCTGTGAAGTGTGCGGGAGTTCCCAACTGGATTCCCGCCAGTCACACGAAAAGGGTGACGTGCCCCACAGAAGAGGAAGTTGAAGCGCTGAAATTGCCAGTGACTGACAAGAAAGTTCCAGGCACCGAGACAGAACAAAGAGAACCTGGAGGCGAACAAGCAGAAATAGAGGAGGGAGAGATATTTTCTGAGGAAGAAATAGCTGATACATTTGAGGAGAACGGAGGAGAAACATCAGAAAGCGACGAAGGTCCTGAAGGTGACAAAGAGCTTGAGACAGGTGAAGAAGCAGGAGAGCCTGATCAGAGGAGGGCTTTCCCAGAAGCAGACGATACAGGAAAAGAAAAGGAAAACCTGATTGACCTCCTAGGGGGAGAAGACAAGACAGGACAGAGTGAAACTGTTCAAACTCTTCCAGAACCGGTTGCAGGTCCATCAGGTGAAAACAGTGTGAAACGGAGACAAAGCATATCGCCAGTAAAACTAAGGACTAAAGAAATATCAAATGAAGGTGAAGGGCCGAAGTTGAAAGAGAAAAGAAAAGAAGTGTCTGTCGCAATAACAACACCAAGTGGAGAGAAAGACCCGGCCAAGGAAGAGAGTACCAGAGAGAGAGAATCAAAAGGAGATGCAAAATTTAAAAGGAAAAGAATACCGAGCAGAAGATATTCTGGTCCGGAGTGGGCATACATAGCCACTAACGACTGGTCAGACGAATTCCTATCCCTCAGTCTTGAGAACGAAGAAGCAGAACTTCACTTTGGCACTTGAGAAGTGAAAATTCCATGGACATTACCGAATGAGACATTAACAACCTGATTGACTTTTGAAACCGGCTAAGACATTGCTAAACTTGATTGACTTTGAAACCGATTTTGAGACAAAGCTGCTAACCGATAAGAGACTAAGCTGCTAAAGAAAACAGTGTGATCATTGAACTCATTCAGCTTTGTATATATATCTGCAAATCTGATTTGATAAAGTGTCTTCAACTTTCTGATTCTATATAGATCATGACAGGCTACACTACACAGGGACATAAGATGAAGTGTTGTAAATACGTGTGTATAGGTCTAATAACTGCATGTGTACTAATCATTGTAGCAATAGTTCTTGGAATGCATGGAAAGAATGAGAAAGAGACAAATGATGCTTCTACTTCTAAACCTAATACTGAACTAACCCCTTGAAAGAAACTCGAACAAGACGAAAGGCATTTGCATGATAAGAAGGAACTTTCGTCCACCGTTTTCTATCGCTTGTTGAGTGAGTATGTTGAGACAATGGATGCGAAAGATTGTTATGTGTGCACACAAATACCTACCTCAGTAGTGGAAGGGGTGACATATCATAGTATGCCTCTTACGTATGGAATTACATGTAGTTTAATAATGACCAGATTTTATGGCCAGGAGTATATTCACTATTTTTATTCTAATCAGGATGTTACATTTGCATATATCCCCATAATCGAGTACCTGAGTAAAGTAGCAAGAGATTATTATATAAAATTGATGAGGGGCTTCTTTGAGCCATTGTCACCTTTTCACACAGCTCACGCACATAGGGAGAACTTTACATGCTTGCTTTCACCGATGGAGATAAGCTTTTTAGATCACACTGACGATAGGAGGAAAGCAGTGAAGGAGAAATTAGAAAGGGAATTACACAAGAGGACATCTGTGGTAATTATGCTTTTGCCGCAATAAAGTCACAAGGGAAAATAGCTTTAGATGCATTACACGTAGGGAGGTTCTGTGTACATAGACATAAATCATATTACGACACAGTCTTTGTGGGAACGAGTGAATGTAAACATACGTTTTTGTTTCAACCTAAATGGACGTTCATGCTGAATGGACAAGACCCGGTTATTCCAGGGATATATTATATTTGTGGGATTAACGCATATTATCGTCTTCCTAAAGGATGGTATGGGAGATGTTTTTTGGGAATAGTATTCCCAAAGGTTTACCAACTGGACGACTTAAAGAAATTTCCAAAGCTGTCTGAATCACATCATGTTCAGAAAAGGGAGACAGCTTCTGGTGTGGTGTTCCTTCAGTGAGAGTCATATTGAATTCCATCAAAATACGAAAGTTGTCTACTATTGTGGATAACATGCTGACAAAATTCTCAGGAGCTATAATCCTGATGGATGCTGAACTTGCTGCAGAAAGAGCTATGACTCTTCAAAATTGGCTTGCCTTAGACATTCTTTTAGCAAAGGATGGCGGCGTTTGCAAAATGCTTAGTACACGTCACTGTTGTTCTTATATTCCGGACAACAGCGGGCAAATTAAAAAAATACTTACAAATTTAACTAACCAAAGTACAGATTTGAAAGAATTGAAAGAACCAGGAGTGTGGGAGAAGGTTGGAATAGGATTTGCTTCTGTGGGAAATTGGCTCAGCAACATTTGGAACGGATTGTAACTGAAAATAGTAAAAGGAATATTAATAATATTAATTTGTCTATTAGGTATTTGGGGAATATGGAAAGCTATTAAAATATTGAAAACAAGAAACAAAAGGAAAAGGCAAGAGAAAGAGCATAATAAAATGATAGAATTATACAGAGAAAAATCAAAGGGAACAAAAAGGAAGAGGGAGTTGACTGAAGTGCCAAGCTATTAAAACAGAATTTTAATGGAATACAATTTATGGGTAGATTTGATGTGATGACATAATTAGTCATCAGAGGAGGGATTGATGACGCAGAAAAAAAGGACCAACATATATTCATATATCATGTAACCAAAATCGTATAATGAAGTGTGATTTTAGCAAAGAAAATAATGTACGAGGGAAATTGTGCCCTCTGAGTAGTTCGCCATTTTTATAAACAAGCTTCATTAATCATGAAGAATTGAAAATTGTAGTAATCCGTCATAATTGCAAATATGTGCTATGATTTCTTGTTGAAACTGTTTTATGCTTAGCTTAAATTTAGTAGAGGCTTTTGCCTAGTCGCCTGGTCTCAAATTCAACTGCATGGTTTTCACTTGCACTAACAAAATATATTATTTCAGTTTAAAGGTTGCATTTTTCCAGTAGAAATGACTAATACACTTATCTCCAAGGTTTCGTGCTAGGCCGGTCTCATCCCCTTTGAGGCAAGGTTAATACTGTGACAATTTCTCACATTTAGCATCTGTGAAATATTAATTCTCCATCGAGCAATTTTCTCATTAAAAGCCTATGCAATTAGGAACTGTGAGGGAACATTTGTCTGAGAATAAAAAGAAGCTTCAGGTAAGGCTGGTTTGTTCTAATAATATGGTGATGCAGGGCACCTATTACTTTCCTGTCACCTTTGACAAAACTTGGAGATTCAAAATCCAATGCTGAAACAAAGAAAGGAGTGAGTTCATTCCCTCACATTAGATGAATTATGCTGATAATCAGCTGTACCTTACACCAATTGTAGTAAGAGTTGAAGAATGGAAAAAATGATAATATCTCTGTTTTGCTAGACGGTGGTCTGAGAAATGTTTATTGATTGTTAGACCTGACAGCCTTAGGGTGGTCTTCCCTCAACATTTTACCTACCTTCTCCACTTTTCCAACCTCTTTTGTGCTGGCTTTGAGACATGGTGCACTTTACCACTGCTAACTAGTGCTAAAGTTCTTGTGCTTTCTCCCCTAAACATGGTAATATCGACTCACCCCCAGTTGGCATATTTAATTTGCTTATAAGTCCCATTTAAAGTGCACAACACATGCCCAGTACTTGTGAATGCTACTAGTGGGCCTGCAGCAGTCATTGCGTCCACCCACTTGAGTAGCCCTCTAACCATGACTCAGGCCTGCCACTGCAGAACCTGTCTGTGCAGGTAACACTGCCATTTTGACATTGGAAAATAAACCTCTTGCCAGGCCTGAGGGCCATATGTACGAAAACCCTTTGATATATCTGGCCCTAAATCCTATATATATATATATATATATATATATATATGTTACCCCTAAAGTAGGCCCTGGATAACCCTGAGGGCAAGGTATTTAAAAGGTAGGGTAACCACTTTTCAGTTTTACATTCCCTGGTAGTGAAAAACTCCCAAATTCTTTTTTCGCTACTGCAAGACCAATCTCCCCCATAGGAGAACATTGGGGTTAACTTAATACCTCTTTTAAGTGTAATACCAATTATTGACAAGAAAGACTATTCAAGTTTGGTGTCTCTGGACTCACAATTTAAAATCACAGCTTATGCTGAAGTCAGATTTTAAATTGCAATTCTGAAAATGCCACTTCTAGAAAAATGATATTTTCTTACTTTAGCAGTTTTGTGCCTTCTGCCTACCTGTAAATATACATATGGGGTGGATGACAGCTGGGCATTGTGCATTCACTTTAGACAGCCACACAGAAAAGGAGCTTAGGTGTGACATAATGGCCATCCAAATCCTGATGGGCCATCCTAGGCAGGGTGGGAGGGAGGAGCTGGGCTGCATACCCTCCTGTAGAGAGTCTGGGCCTTGACAGAAAGAGGGGACCCCCTGTGCACATCAAATAACTTTCTTTGAAGCCTTCCCCACTTCAAAAGCACAACTGGGTATAAGTATTGGACCTGTGACACCACCACTTCAGTACTCTTTTGGACTTGTGCGTACTCTGCCAAGAAAAGGACTGCTGTGCTGCTACAAGGACTGCCACTCTGCTGTACAACTATTCTGCTGGACTCCTGCTTTGCTGTGCTGACCTGCTTCCTCTTGCCTGACAGTGAGAAGGACTGGACCTGCATCTCTCCACCCCAGAAGCCAGAGTGACTCCAAGGGCCAGATGACCGGTCTCCTGATTTCTGAAGCCTCAGGGATATAAAAGACTTCCAACTTACCCGCAACTGCACCTGAACTCTGCCATTCATGAGTCTTCCCTGCCAAGTAATACCACCCTAGTCCTGAAACATTGGTAGTGAGGCCTAAGTAGCTTCTTCAGTCAATCCATGCATCCTCATTGCAAATGGCACATCTTCACAATTGCAGGGATCAGAATCAGCGCATCTTCGCCTTTGGGAGGATTGAATTCAGTGCATCCTTGCCTCTGCGTGGAGCAGGCCTGGTGCTTCGCCTTCAGAACTAGGGCATCACCCTCAGAATCAACGCATCCTCTACTACAGGAGTAGAACTGATGCATAACATTTGGGACCATCACATCTCCCTCTGAACTGACACATCGACAAATTTGAATGGAGGAAACTGATGCATCTCCTTTTGTTGTGGAATAGGAATTGATGCATCACCTCAGCTGCACCTGGCGTCTTCCTTGATGTTTACGCAACAAGGATCAAGGTACTCTTGTTCAGTGGGGCTAAGTGGGTCTCTCTATCCAGCCCCTGCTCCATCATGGTCGGCCTGAACTCTTGATTTTTCCTGGTCGAGCGTGACCAGATATCCCCAATTAGCGATTCTTGTTTCTAAGCACTTTTCTACGGTTTATTCTTTAAAAAGTAATTACTCAAGTTCTACTTATTGGATTTTTGTCATTTTGGTCATGTTTTATTTAGTAAACTAAATTCTGTAATTTTAACCAGGCGTGGTATCTCTGTGTGGTATTTTAACTGTTTTACTGTTTGAAGTGCTGCACAAATGCATTACACATTGCCTCTTAAGTTAAGCCTGACTGCTCTGTGCCAAGCTACCAGAGTGAGCATAGGTTAACCTAGGGCATGTTTGTGACTTATCCTGACTAGGATTGTGGTTCTTGCTTGTACACGGTACCTACCTCTGCCAAACAGAAGCTAAAGTTCTAACATTGGTGGTATGTTATGTCTGTTTGAATAGTGCTGTAATCCCCTGAGAGGAAATCCATAAAATTGGGCAGGTGTGTGGGTGTATGGGACCCGGGGTACTTTAATGAATAGCCAGGTCTTCAGCTTTTCCCTGAACTCGAGAAATGAGTAGGAGGCATCTCTGATGTGTTGAGGGAAGTTGTTCCATGTATTCCTATTTTGCTTTTGGGATGCGAGGAGTGCGTGCAAGTGAAGCAGAGTGTAGGTGTCTAGTGGGTTGGTGAAAGTGAATGCGGCTGTTCAGGTATTCTGGTCCTGTGTTGTGGAGGGCTTTGTTTGTGTGCATGAGAAGTTTGAAATGGCTGCACTTGTGAATGGGGAGCCAGTGAAGCTTCCTGAGGTGCAGTATTGTGAGAGTGTGAATTTTCTAACATGTTTATTAATGATTTTGGTATACTAATTACATAGTGAATTAACATGTAAAAATGGATGACTTTTGAAAATGGTCACCACAGTTAATTTCTGTTCCTAATTGAGCAAAAGGCTAACTAAATGTTGTGGTTATGTTCAATGCTTATATAAAAGCGTACTTGATGGTTTAATAGATGTGCCCACAGCTACCCTTAGTGGGTTGCTGCAATATGTCTTACAAGGCCATGTTTAACTGAATTCTTTAATAAGTTGAATGTTCTATTGTTTGAGAATATTACTAATACATGGTTTCTTCCTCGAGGATGGAAGTGAATGTAGCAAGTAAGAAAGTTTCTTCCTGAGAAGAGAAGTTTAGACGAGATAGAACAATGGAGCTACAGACGAGACGGAAGAGGAAAAGTTACTGTTGAGAATATGTCCTGGTTGATGTGACGTCATTGCATTTTAGGTTATCAATTAAAATTATTATTGGCTAAAATGTAGCTACCCCATGAGCTGACCTATCATAGGCTTTTTGAAAATTTTTAAACTTTAGTTAGATGTTAGACTTTAGTCAGATGTTAGACTTTGTCAGATGTTAGACTTTAGTCAGATGTTAGACTTTAGACTTCATGATAGAGACCTGAGAATTTGATGACTGAGTTCCTGCTGATGGTCGGAGTCGTATTAGTAGTGTGGGTTTAGCTGTTGTTAGGCCTGATTCCTCTAAAGACTTACCTGATGGTGTCCCCTTGCTGAAGTAGTCTACATGTTGTTATCGTTAGGGTAAAGTATACAATTGTATGTTGTATGTGTCTCTTTTGCTTTGCAGACACCAGCTGCAACTTATAATTCGATTGCTGCATATTAAAGATTTTTTTTTATACTAACCCGAGTTAGAGAGATTTTCCTAAATTTATGTTTCTAAATTCTTTTTACATGAAGCCCAACATGTTGATGCTAATTTGTGGCTAGTGAAGGTATTAACATTGAATGCGCATGATTTATAATGACACTCTTTGAATGTTTGTACTAATGCATACATTGCCATTATTACCGATTTTGGTGTTGCTGATCAGTGTTATTATTTTGGTGATTTTTTGCTGGACTGTTTTGATTAAACTCAGGTATATTAGACATTCTAATCAACCACTATTAATTCTATATGCTTACCACTTGTGTTTGAGAGTTATGTTTGTGACATTAGGATTGTTAATCTAGGGAAATAAATGTTATAATTATTCTTAATAAATTGGGGTGGTTATTGTTTGAGGTTCAAGATTTTTGATTATATTGATTATTGTTGATGATTACATTCCTCATTGATTACATCCCCTCAATCATATGTCTCTTCAATCCATTGACTTCTTGCGCAGAATCCACTATTTAGTTTGAGCAATAGCTAGGATTTTGTGCCGCTGCAGCAGTATGATGTGAGTATGATGTGAGAGATCGAGCATGAGTCTTGCGGCGGAATTGTGGACAGTCTGGAGTTTGTGTTGAAGTTGTTTGGAGATCTTAAGATGGCGAGTGTTGCTATAATCCAGCCTGTTGATGATGAGTGGTTGTGTGATGGTCCGTCTGGTGTTCTGAGACAACCATTTGAAGATTTTCAGAAGCATGCGTAGGATGTGAAACCAGGTGTTGGTGACTGCATTGACTTGAGTTGTCATGTTGAACTTGTCATGCATGATTATCACTAGAGTTCTTGCAGTCAGTGGGTATGGGAGTTGGTTCTAGCTCCAAAGCCACAAGGGGGAGTCTCATGTGCATGTGGAGGTCTTGTTGTGGAAGACCAGTACTTCCATCTTGTCAGAGATGAGCTTCAGGTGGTTGGTGAAGACTGTTCTAGTGGTGGTTGTCTTATCTGTCAGGGAGATGATGAGTTGGGTGTCATTGGCTTGGTAGACGATGGTGATGTCTTGTCATCAGATGATGTTGGAAAGCAGTGTCATGTATATGTTGCAAATGGTGGGGCTTAGGGGTAGGGCTGAGGGACGATACCTATGGGACACCGCATATCAGTGTCTTGGTTTCTGATGTGAAGGGTGGCAGCCTGACCCTTTGAGTTGTTCCGGTGAGAAAGGAACAGATCCATTTGAGTGAGGATCCTTCTATGCTAATCTTGTGGAGTATTCTGATGAGGATGTTGTGGGAGACACTGTCGAAGACCATGAAGAGGTCAAGCATGATGATGGCCACTGGTTGTCCTCAGTTCACAATGGTTCTATTGTGGTTGGTGGCTGTGATGAGTGCTCTTTCAGTGCTGTGGTTCTTTCTGAATCCTGATTGAGTGTTCTCTAGAAGATGGTAAAGCCCACAGTGGGTTGTGAGTTTCTTGTTGATGGCCTTCTCAATTAATTTCGCTTGGTAGGGAATCAGGGAAATGGGTGGGAAGTTTCTCAGTTAATTTGGGTTGGCTGTGGGCTTCTTGCAGAGGGCATTGATTTCTGCAAGTTTCCACTTATCCAGGAACATGTCTAGGTGGACATGATGGAGGTGTTGATAATATGTGTCAATGTGGTACTGACTGGTTATGTTCTTAGGTTGTAGATGTGGTAGGGGCCAGGGTCTGTTGGGGCCCCTGAGTGGATGGGTCACATGTTTGACACTGTATCGTTTCTGGTGAGGGGTGTCCATTCGGTCAGTTGACCATTTTGGTTGGTGGTGGGTAGGTTAGTAATTAATTCTCGGGCTTGAGTTGGTGTGCAAAGTTGCTGTAGATGTTTGCGATTGTGCTGTGGAAGACATTGGATAGGCTTTTTCAGAGTTTTTGGGAGGTAGGGATGTTATTGACAATGTTGTTGACAGTGACTAAAAGCAAGGTGAAATCCTTGACAGTCAAGAAGATCTCTTTGCAACTGTTGGAACTTCCTTCGATGTGGTCCACTAGTGCTTTATTCTTGGTATTTGCTAGTGATAATGTCTGAGTGCAGCCTTGTAGGTAGTTCTGTTGATGATGACATGGCTGGCTGTCCATTTCTTTTCTAACTGTTTATAATGCCGTTTAGTGTCTGAGAGGTCTTCTGTGTACCAGCTGGCCTCCTTGTTCGATCTACTATGATTGTTGGGTTTGATGGGTGCGAGGGAGTCTTTGCAGTTCTTGATTCAGTTGTTGATGTCCTTGTCGATGCTATCTGTGGGGTTATGTGGATTCATGTTGAGTCTGCTTCGGTGATTTTTACCCAGCTGGTGGTAAAGGTGTTGACTTGAGGTGTGTTGATTTGGAAGTGGATGATGGAATGGTTGGTCCATATGAGTGGTATGGTGGAGTTGTATTAGATGCTGTTGCTTGTGGTGAAGATGGGGTCCAGTGTGTGTCTTGCGGTGTGTGTTGGTTCTACGAGGAGCTGGGTGAGCTAGATGTTGCTCAAACCTTCAAGGAATTCTGTGAAGCAGGGGTTGTTCGTCTTCCAGATAAAAGTTGAGGTTACCAAGTAGAATGTAGGCTCTAAAATCAATGGTGAGCAGGGTGATTGTCAGTGATGAGGTTGATAAACGTGCCTCATTGTCCAGGTGGTCAGTAGGCAAGGATTCTATTCAGGGTGACGTTTTCGGAGATTTGCAGCTTGAAGCGCAGGTGTTCTCTGTGAATGTAGTGCATTTGATGGATTCCTTGTAGATTATCGCAAGTTCTCCTGGTTTGTAAAGGCAGTCCTGTCAACTGTTCTTGTAACCTGTTGGGATTGCCATGGTGATGTCCGGAGCCCATGAGGGGTCTGTGATAAAGAGGATGTCAGGTACCTCACTGCTCAAGAGGTCCCATCTGATTACATGTTTTCTGAGTGATCATGTTTTGAGAAGCATGATGCAAGTGGGTGTTAATGTATGGTTTTCCTGTGGCATGTACTTTTGTAGTGTGTGTGTTGGGAGAGGGTGTTGAAGGCATCGTTAGTATTTGCATGGGGGTATGGGTGGTGGTGGCTGGCTGGCTGCAGGCAAACCAGTACTGAATGCACGTGAAAACCCCTGCCGTGGTGTGAGGCATGGCAGCATTTGGGGGAACGGTTTCCAGGGTCTAGCAACCTAAGGAGTGCTGTGGAGTATCACTTGGTGGTGACTGGACCAGTGTTCCTAGCACTGCGCATGCCCGCTGCACATCCCTGTTGCAGCTGCTATTAAGTGGGTTCTGAGAGGGGGAGGAGCACAGAGGCCTGTTCCTTGGCTTTGTCCTTTAAAGATGGTTCTGGGGTGAAACCAGTCCTTTCCTGTCCAGATGGATGATGAGGAAGTCAGTGATGACCCTTCATGTGCAAGTGCATAATAGGAGATCCAATGATATCACTTTGCTGTGCTGGTGAATGACGGGAAATGAAGTCCTTTTGCTTGGCTTCTTCTTTTAAAGATTGTTATGTCTGAAAATCAATGATATCACTTTGATGTCCAGATGGGTGATGGGAAATTCATTGATGATAGTTTCTGTGCATGATGGGAGATCCAGTGATGCCACTTCCTGTGCTAAAGGGTGATGTAAAATTAAGCCCTCTTTCTTGGCTTGTCCTCTTAGACACAATTGAGAGTTTAGCCTTAAAAAATGATATTCCAAAAAGGCTAAGGGAAACTTCTAAAGTACTCAAAACTGCAGATGGATCACCTTTGACTTCTGGACCAATATGTTGATGCCTTCTCCATTGTAAGTGCCTTTTAGTGAACATACAGGTATGTTAATTTTTGGCTTTATTGCCTACCCCAGTAATAATGTATTTTTTAGAATTCCTTGGTTGAAAAGGCATAATCCTTATGTGAAATGGACAACTAGGCCTACATCTTTGTCTTCACAGTTCTTCTATGGCCATTGTTATGCCTCTGGAAATTATTTGTCATAATCAGATAAACGTGAAGATGCTACTTCTAAGATGGTAGTAGCTAACTTGTACTCTATGCCATGCCTTTTTCTCTGAACCAGAAGCCATTTTGTTTGCCCACTATAAGGAGCAAGATTGTTCCATTTGAACTCACCTCGAGCTATTACTTCTTTTCTGTACTTTTAGGGCCTGATTTATACTTTTTTTTGCGCCGCAACTTACAAAATTCAATTATAATTTGTAAGTTTGTGCCACTTTTGCTTTTAAAAATTATGTAAATGAGGCGCTAAAAAAGTATAAATCAGGCTCTTACTGTCTAAGAAGGCTACAGGCAAATAAGTATAAAGGGTTGATTGTTCCATCGTCATCACCTTCTGGGGCAGCTTTGTTTTTTGAACAGAGTGATCAAGATTTAAGACCTTGTGCTGATTGTAGAAGATTAAATGAGAACACATTTAAGGACAGATATATGTTGTCCCTTATTAATGACATTTGGGAATCTGCTCAGGGAGCTATAACCGTTGTCCCTGTAGAGCAGTGCTCTCCAAACCTTTTATTGCTGCGCCCCCAGTTGAAAAATAAAAACCACTGGGCCCCCCCTCAGAATTGTTCACAATTCTTTTTTAAAGCTGACAATGTTTAAATATGTCTAGACTTATTTGAACATTGCAGTTAAGTACTGTTACCTTTTTAAAAATAAAATAACATGTTTCTGCTCAAAACAAAGCCCTTTTATCTCTATAATGCTTCTTTTGGTCAGCGCCTGGCACCTCCCTCGGATCACTTGAGGCCCCCCTAGGGGGGCCCACCCCCCAGTTTGAAGACCCCTGCTGTAGAGTGACTGGGAGCGTATCATCAACTGCAAATCAAAAGGCGAATGTTGGAAGAGAACGACTGCTTTCTACACCCCTTTCAGGCATTGTGAATATTGTATGATTTAATTTGGTTTTTGCAGTGCTATTTTTCAGTATTTCATAGATTCAATTTTCTCCTGAACTGCTGAACCAGTTTGAACTTTATGGAACATTAAGAGTATACAATATGGGTATAGTACTGTCTAGGCTTCAAAAACATTGTCTATACTGGGAACCAGAGAAATGTGAGTTTGAAAATGAAGAAGTTGCTATTCCCTATCTAATGGACAGAAGGAGTAAGCATATCAGAGTTTGGAACAATATGTGAGGAGCTGCTCAAGATTATTGAGTTTCTTAACTTCTAATGTCTGAATTTTCTTCCAATAATGCAACTTTTAGTGCTACAAATGTAAAACAGTTCTTTTTTATGCAAGGTTTCCATTTAAATAGTTTCGCCATCTTCTCCTTGAGGTCATCCTTTGATTCTTGCAGCCACATAACACTTGAGCCAATTAAAGAGGTATATACAACTTGTTTCAAAAACTTTAAATCATTCTAAAATTATAAGAAAGAAGCATGCTGCCAATTGAAGATCAACTTCCACTTCTTTCTTGTCGTAGGAAGGTGGTTTGTCTCTCTGCTTGTTCTCTCCATACTTTACCAGCAAATATATGACCATGATTATTTGTGAGATTTATGATTTCTCCTCAAGTGGATCCTTGCATTTTGGTTACTTCATACTTGAAAGATCTATTCTATCTTTCTTTCTTCTCAACTGGAGCATTATCTTCCCAATCATTATTGACTTCTATCTGAACCTAGGCTAGTAATAACACATGGACAAACTGAATATGATGTTCAAGAAGTTGTGATGCTTAAAATTTCAGAGGAAAACTTTAGTTTCTAGTTCAATGCAAGGAGTATCCCCAGAGCGAGACAATGTTTAATTGGTTCATGCTTCTCTTTTGATAGGTCATTTATTTCCAATGACTTTAGGATGAGCCTGGGCCTTTGAAGAGTGAGTAAATAAACACATTAGTGGCCAGATCTAAGCAATACATCAGAACTTACCTGAGTTGATGTAGTTTGTAAATGGGAAGAAGTTTCCTAAGGATTCTGTTCAGTGCATTGCAGCATGTGGCACCATGTTGGGAACGGCTTGTAGATTACCCTTCCAGTATCTCCAGGGACCTAGTGCAGGCACCAGTCCTTCAGAAAGCCTCATAGCAAATGAAACTTTGGCTTTTTCTTCATGGATTCATAGATTCTAGGAGTTCCCAGTCAAAAGTGAATTTTGACCATATACTATGCCTAATACAAAAAGGAAGTCTCTTTACTGAGATTTATTGGAACTTCTAAACCCAAGATCTGTGTTTAGCGTTCTGTTTAGGCATATAAAAGGCAGTATCTGAAAAGACAAGTTTTGTTACAACAAATTAGTTCCCTAATATTTCGTCGTACATTTCACTTTCTTGCTATATATTTTTGCCCCTGATTTTTCACAGTCATTGGATTCTTCTTTTGGAATTAAATCTCCTCTTTCATCCGGTGAATACCTTAGTGACTTTTGCTTTTGTTGTCATTTTTCCTTAAACACTTTCAATCAATTTCCTTGTGGATCTTGTGACTCTGAAACTGTATGTTGCTTGGCTCTTTCTTCATGTCACAGAGAATGTGTTGTCATGCTGATTACCAACACAGTCCACATCTTAAATCAAGAACTACATGCAGTGCTGAAAGGGGTTTGTCATGTGTGCTGGTTATTCCTAATAGCTGTGATCTCTATTGACGTCACTGGTTAGCTTATCATTCATAATATTTAAAGTGCTTGGAGGCACTGTGGCCTCCATGAAGAGGTGTCCTTTCCTCTAGTGAGCCTGACTACTTTCAATAACTTGCTTGATACTTCTGTCTACTACTCAGACTTGGCTCACTTGTTAATGGATGGCTACAGCTCTGCTTGGAAATTTAAGGTGAGTGCTTTGCAGGCTGTGAGTGAGGAACATGAAAGAGAAGCATTCTGTGGATCATGGAAGTCATCTTGAAAGGGAAGCTTTCACCTACTAAAACCAAAAACAATCAACATAAAAGCACCCACTGACCTGTAATATAATTAAAAAAAGTATGTAAATGTCAGTTCTTATTTTCAAATAAAATCATTTGTTTTGTATTACTGATGCACTGGTCTTTCGCACATAATAGCATGTGCATAATATTACCACGCACATGCATTCTTATCTAGATCAAGATTCAAAAGTTTATTATGTCTATCACTTGAAATGAGTCAATTTTTTTGGATGAAGATTGTTTTCAAGATATCTCCCTTGCTGAAGGAAATTGCCCCTGCTGGCTGCTAGCACTTCTCAGAAAAGTGCTCCTCATGCATTATAATGTAAGCACTCCAATGGTATGCAGATTGATATACACAATTCCCAAAAATATACAAGCTAATTGATGGTGGGAAGGAAATAGTCTCCTGGAGTGTTTCAAAATGTGCATGACACATTAATCACTAGGGTCTCACTCTAAATAACAAGACGCTGAAGGAGGCTGATCCAAAGGCTCATATGTTTTATTTCCTGCACAGTTATGATTAAAGGTCTTGTATATCACAGATATAAAAATATTGTTCAGGAGTCAGGCGGGTGTTGGAAAAGGTGAGCTGATAAGGTAATTGCTAATGACTGAGGGCACAGAGGATCTATAAGGAGTAGTGGAGGAACTATCTCGGAGGACTGAAGACAGTCTTATAGTCTACTGAATGCATAATGGGAGAAATCTAATGGCACAATAAGAGTTGCTAGGGGCTCATTGTTATATCAATTGATTTGTAAAGTGCACTAATACACCAATTCCTTTACAGGTGTCCTGGCACTAAGAGCCTCATTAGGAGTTTGGCGGTCAGACGAGCCGTCTGCCAAACATTCAGAGAGGGTGCCACAGTCATGCCGGTGGTGTTCCCTCTAAGCGTATTATAATGTTGCCTCCAGGCTGACCGGTGGGATCATTGTATTAAGCATTCCTGAAGGGCTGACCGGCTGTAACAGTGCTACGATATTGGCCTTGACTCCCTTAAGGGAGCCAAGGGCAACACCACAGCACACCTGCACCATCAAAATGTGCACTGTCTTCAGACAGTGCACATTCCACATTCCAATGGTGCTGGGCAAGGGGGCCTCTGCACTGCCAATGCTATGAGAAGGGGCAGTGCAGGGGCCCCCTTGTGGACCCCGGCACTGACTTTCTACCAGTCTTTCCATGGCGGGAGAATTCCATGGAAAGGCTGGAGGAAAGCCGAGTTGCAATCAGTCAAGCAGCACTGAGCTCAGCATCACCTTGGCTGAGTAAAACTCTGACCGGTTTCACTCCATCGGAAACCATGTTCCTGGCAGGGATGGTAGTCCCCTGGTGGGTCCACCCACCAGGTTTGTAAGTTGGCTCCTGTGGTAGTCGGACCACCAAAGTTGAAGTGGTATGACCGTCACCTCAAGGCTGGCAGTCCTTGGACCACCAGCCTCATAATGAGGCCCTGCATTGGTTGGAGAAACTAGAGCCCTCAGAGGTAAATATTGAATATAGAGCCAGGTTATTAAGGATTTGTGAAAAGGAAGATGTCCACAAAAATCCCACAAGATCTAAGGAGGCATGTTCCACAATGTTGCAAAGGCCACAGTGAGAAATCTACCTCCCATTTGCTTCTTTTCAAATCTTGGAACCAATGCCACCACAACATCCAAGGATCTCAACTTGCAGCTTGGCGCAAAGTAAGAAAATGTATTTTTGATATAGTCACATCCAAGCCTGTTTAATACTCTCTAAATGAGACACATGCATTTGAAAGTAATTCACATTGTCATTGGAAGCTAATGAATGGTGTTCAGAGCTACTGAGGCAGAGGAGTGTCTCCGCAGGCCTTGAGCCAACCTAGCCCCTACACTGTGAATCCTCTGAAAACTTGTGAGTGATTTGGCAGACAGACCTAAGTAGAGGTCATTGTAGTAGCGAAGACCGCTAAGAATAGTCATGTGGACCTCCAACAGGCACACAGCACATGGAAGCAAAGAGTACATTTTTCACGGTACCAGAGGCAAGAAAAGACAGCTAGAAGAGAGGTGATTAATCTGCTATTGAAAGGTTCATTTATCATCAAGGTAAAGGCCAAGTTCCTTAACCAATCACGCTGGACTCAGAGGATTAGTCTAGGACAGGAGACAGATCTTTGAGGAGTAGGACTGATGGTAAGCTTGCCGTTCTCCCAAAGCACCTACGTTTTTTCTGGATTGAGTTTAAGGGTGTTATGCTTCAGCCAGATGGTGACAGCTGACATGCGATATGGAAATGTCTCAAATAGATCATTAGACATTTGATCTCCAGTGATAATCATCCGGTTATCATGAGCATAGTTGAACCAATGTACCCCCAAATGTTTGTCAGGGGTTGGAGGAAAAGACTGAAAAGAGTGCTCAATGCTGACTCCAAAGGAATCCACTGATTCACTGTCTTGAACTCTGACTGGAAAGGAGGGAGTAAAACCACCTAGCATAAGCCTTTTAAAAGACCAATCTATTGCCAGTCCTCTCATTCCAACTCCCCTAGTGTGGGCAACAGAACAGAGTGAGAAACTGTGTTGAATGTGGCAGATGCATTTAATAATGCCAAGATCAGCAGGTGAACTTGCCTGCCAACATTCTCAGGTCATTTAAGCCTGACACAAAAGATGTTTTGGTGCTATGTCCTGGCTTAAACCCAGACTGAATAGGGTCAGAGATCAGATGTGCCTCCAAAAATCTTAAAATAAGCCTATTGACATACTTTTCCAAGATGATTTTGGAAAGGGAATTAAAGAGATAGGCCTAAAGCGTGGAAGTACAGCTGGAACCATGTTGACCATTTTTAGCATAGGGACCACAAAGACCTTTTCCAGCTGTCAGGAACACTTGAATTATTCAGGGAGCAATTCCACATTACCAAAAACAGCTCTGCTAGCTCCAAAGAGAGCTCTCTCAAGACTTTAGGTGGAAGAGTGTGAAGCCGAACCTGATATGTTGGTAATTTGTTGAAACTCTTCTACCATAAATTAATGCACAGTTTTCAAGCAGGAACAATCCTCTACGGCCTGGTGAGTCACCTGGCACAACTGAGACTCTGCCACCGTCACAGACACAGATCAACAAAGGGTCTGAAAAGAAAGCACAGACCATGTAGTAAAGTCGCATTTTGTGCAGTATCACAAATAGTTTTAGGCCCTAATTAGGAGTTCGGTGGATGGGCACGATTAGGAGTTTGGAAGTGGCAACCTCCCCGCCACACTGGCAACCTCCCCGCCAGATCCATTACGAGTTTCCCTCCAGGCTGACGGGTGGAAACTGAGATTTCAAGGCATCAGGCTAGCGGGATACTGGCAGCAGCATTGTCTCCAGCTCAAAATCAAGCTGGCGGCAACGTTGTCACTGCAGGGGGCACCAGCACCCTTGCAATGTTCATTGTCTGCACAGCAGACAGTGACAATTATGAGGGTGCTGCGCAGGGAGACCCCTGCACCTGTTCTCTGCCAGCCTTTTCATGGCAGTAAAACCACCATGAAAAGGCTGGCAAAGAACAAAGTCGTAATCATTAGGGCGGTGCTGCATTCAGCATCACACTGGCTGATTGCGATCTCCGCCACCGTCAATCTGTCAGGATCACCGATCCCGGCAGAGACGGTGGTACTCTGGTGGTCTAACTGCCAGGGTGTTAATGTGGCGGTTGGACCGCCACAGAAGCAGTGGTCCAGACCGCCAGCCTCGTAATGAGGCCCTTCATTTTCTCTTCAAAGAAGTCTGACAGCTTATATACCAGTTACTGGGAATATTGAAATGTTTTTATCGAACAACTAGGAGTGGAAAGGGACTTAATAATAAAAAATATTTCCTTAGAAGAGTTATGAACAGCCATGATCTTGTTATGAAAGAATTCAAACATGGACAACTTAACCACTTTTTGTAGACTCAAACCTGAGCATTCAATTCTGTTCTGGTTACTAAGGAGTATGCCTCGTGCCACACCTTTTCTAGTCTCTTGCAACCATGCTTGGCCTCAAAGTTGCATTATACCGTGGGGCAGAGGATGTGCTTTGCCTGTACCAATTCTTTTTTTAGAGGCAAAACCGCCTCTGGGGCAGAATTGTCCAAGTGTACCTAGGCCTCATAGTTAACAGTTATTTTTGTCATAGTCACACTTTCCTGTTCAGAGGGCCTCCACAGAGGGCAGGTTCAAGAGCTTTGTCTAGAGATGCATCAATTGAGATAGAGCTCTAGGTAGCCTCAACACACCATTCTTGTTGTGGTGAAAGGTAGAGCTCAGCTTTCATAGAAGACGTCTTAGACATCGCTACCCCTCAGGCCCTGATATCAGTCGACTACCTCCTCCTCGGAGACCTGAACTTCCACCTCGAGGACTGCACCAACCCAAACACCACCACTCTACTCGACAACCTCACCACCCTCGGCCTCAGGCAGCTGGTCTCCACACCCACACACATCACAGGACACACACGGGACCCCATCTTCACCCCAAGCGACCGGATCACTATCGAGACCATCTCCACCCCAGACTGGACCGATCACTGTTGCATATACTTCACAGTCACCGCACCCAGCTGCTGCACTTGCACCTCCAGGACCCCCCACAGGAAACAGAACAAAATCACCAACGAGCAACTCAACTCATGGCTCGCCAAATCCCTCCCTCCCCTCTCTGACGACGCCAACACAGCAGCCCTCAATCTCAACGCATGGATCACTGAATGCGCCGACTCTCTAGCTCCTCTCCGGCTGGCATCAGCCAAATGCGTGCCTAAGAAGGCCAGCTGGTTCACCACCAAACTCCAAGAATCAGAGCATACCCGCAAATGTTTAGAGAAAAAATGGAGAAACAGCCAATCCAGCGAAGACGTCATCTCATTCAGAGCTGCAACCGCTGCCCAACTATGAAAAATCGAGAACGCAAGGGACTTGCAAGGGACTCCTCAGCACACAACTCAAAGGAACTCTTCTCAGTCATCAACCAGTTCACAGATCCCCCTCTGAAGCCACCAGCATCCCCCCGTCACAGGACCTCTGTGACAAACTTGCCTCCTTTTTCCACCACACTCCGGAGCCCCTCGGACCACTGCCCGTACCACATATACATCAGAGCCAGCACATTCATCGCCCCTGAGCTTCGTAACACAATCAACTGCTCCATCAGCTGGGGCACCTTACCTGAGGACTGGAAACATGCCAAAATACACCCTCTCCTGAGGAAACCTTAATTTGACCCACCAGAACTAAAGAATTTCTGGCCCATCTTGCTTTTACCCTACCCTGCCAAAGTACTAGAGAAAGCAATCAATGCACACCTATGGAATTTCATTGAGGCCAACAAATAACTGGACAGTTCCCAGTTCGGCTTCTGCAGCAATCACAGCACGGAGACAGTACTCCTGGCAGCCAGCGACAACATCTGATTACTCCTTGACTGCGGCCACACCACAGCACTCATACTCCTCAACCTCTCAGCAGCTTTCAACACGGTCTCCCACAGCACTCTGCGCAACAGACACCACGACATAGAAATCCGTGGAAGCACCCTGGAATGTATCCACTCCTTCCTCTCCGGGAGAACACAGAGGGTCAGACTCACCCCCTTCAGCTTCAGACCACAGGAGCCAACTGCAAAGTCCCCCAAGGATCCTCACTGAGTTTCACACTGTTCAACGTATAAATGCCCCCCTTGCTGCCATCGTCAGAGCCACGGTTTGAACATCTTGTCATATTCCGATGACACACAACTCATCATTTCCCTCACCAAAGATCTGGACATGGCCAAAAGGAACTTTCAGGCAGGAATGGAAGCCGTTGCCACCTGGATGAGAGAAAGCTGCCTCAAGCTCAATTCCGACAAGACGGAGCTCATCATGTTTGGAAATGCCACCTCAGCTTGGGATGACTCCTGGTGGCCCACATCCCTCACCGGCCCCCGTGCACCAACCGAGCATGCCCGCAACTTAGGAATCATCCTCAACTCCTCCCTATCCATGACCCACCAGGCAAACTCGGTTGCTTCCTCCTGCTGGCACACACTCTGTAAACTTCGGAAGATCTTCAGATGGATCCCAGCAGACTGTCACAGGACAGTCACCCACGCCTTAGTCACAAGCAAGCTTGACTATGGCAACGCCCTCTACGTCGGCACCTCAACTAGGAACATCAAAAAACTTCAACTTATCCAGAACGCCACCGCCAGACTCATTCTGGACCACCCTCACTGAGAACATATCTCCCAACACATGAGGACCCTCCAGTGGCTACTGATCGAGAAGCAAATCACCTTCAACCTTCTCACCAACACGTACAAGGCTACACACAATGCAGGACCAGCTTACCTGAACCACCACGTCTCCTTCCACACCCCTGCCAGATCCCTCCGCTCCACCCAGATGGCCCTGTCCACCGCCCCTCGCATCCACAAAACCACCGCCGGAGAACTATCTTTCACCTACACTGCAGCAAAGAGCTGGAACAAACTCCCCCTGCACCTCGGACAAAGCCTGTTGCTCACCATCTTCAGGAAGAACCTCAACAGGTGGCTCTTCGGATGAGGCCACTCCCCTCTCCCCAGCGCTTGGGACCCTCACGGGTGAGTAGCTACGCTTTACAAATATTTATTGATTGATATCAAGGAGTGGTCAGAAAAAGACTGAGGAGAAATATTCTAGCAGTCCAATCTATCTTCCAACTCCAAGATCAGGTCCAACATATACCAACATTGATGGGTTGCCCCTGTCACTGCTTGTACAAGCCCTAAGGCATGCATGAAATAGAGGAAATGAAGAGCAGGAGGGTGTAAGAAATTGGGTTAGTGGTTAAATGGGAAGGTGAGTCCTGGTCACGCAGCAACCACAATCCTTGTCAGGGTAATGCACAAGCAAGCCCCAAATTAATCTGTGCTCATATCCTTGGTAGCTTGGCACAGAGGAGATAGGTTTACCTTAGAGGCAATGTGTAAAGTATTTGTGCAACACTTCAAACAGAAAAATAGTGAAAACATCACACAAAGTATCGAGCACCAAGTTAAAAATAGAGTAAAATGTATAAATAAATATCATAAAGTGATAAATACTGACTTAAAACACTACAGAGCATATTTATACTGTTTGCGCCGAAGTTGGGTTATTTTTTTTTACGCAAATTCGATGCAAACTTAACTCCATAATTATATTTTGACCCTAGACACGTCTAAGGTCAAAATATTGGAGTTAGCACCCTTTTTTGGATGCGTGTACCTACCTTGCGTCAATGAGATGCAAGGTAGGCGTTCCCATCTAAAAAAATGGTGTTATCACCATAGCCCCATATTTATCCCCATGCTAAAATGACGCAAAGATGGGAGGAGGGGCTCAATAATGGTGCAAAGCTTGCTTTTCACCACTATTTAATGCTTGGGTCAGACCAGGCCTTAGGGGACCTGTGGACCCATTTTCATGGTTTAACACCATGTAATGGGTCCCCAGGTCCCCTCCTCAAGCCCCAGGAATACACCCACCCACACCAGAGGGACAGCGGAGGATGGGGGACACCATCCCTGGTAAGTAGAGTAAGTATTTTATGTTTTAAATTAAAGTGCCATAGGGGGCCCAACTTGGGGTACCATGCATGACACAGGGTGCAATGGGCATGCCCAGGGGACTCTGGTCCCTTGTGCTGGCCATTGGGGTGGTGGCCATGTCTTCTGTCTCTTATAAGAAAGGAGTCATGTGGTATGGATGGTTTTGCGTCAGAAAATTATGTTAGGCTGGTTCGAGGGATTTTATTGCCTCTAACCAGCCTAACACCATTTTTGGGTGCAAAACCTCCTTCTCCCATACCGCCACCCCCAACTGACTAATGTCATTTTTTTTTTAACGCTAGCCCCAACTTTGCACCGGCTTGCGGCACTCCATAAATTTGGCACCCTGGAATGACGCAAGCCAGCACTATACTTTTTGCCTCTGGGCAGTTTTGCATCAAAAAGTATAAATATGGGCCAATATGCCAAGCAGGGCTATCTGGTTGCGCTGGACTGGGCCAAAGTCAAAAGTTCAGGCCAACTCAATGGTGGTAGGTCAGATACAGTCCAAGGTTACTCCTGCTAAAGGTTTTTACCTTCTCAAGTTTATGCCTGGTGTGCTGGTTGTGTTGCAGATGACTGTGGGGAGCAGGGAGAGGGTCCCAGGATGCTATCAGTGAACTATGAAGAGCCGGCTGGCATCAATCTGTGGGCATTGCTGGAGCTTTGCAGTGGTGTTCCTTGCTGCCTTGCTGAAGTGCAAAGAGTCAGGCTGATGGAGCTTCATGCTGATTTGCTCTGAGAGCAACGAGGGCTCTGTGCAAACGGGTCATTTGTGAAGAGCCCAAAATCTTGATTTCAGCTCCTGTGAGCTGCACCAAGGCTCCAGAGCCTCAGAGGCAGCATTTGGGGGACAGGAACTCGCTGTAGCTGGGTCCAGAGACTGGTTCAGGATGTTGGGGGGCCTTTTATGTCCCTGAGGGTCAGATCAGAAGGCCAGCAGACTAGCCCTTGGAGTCACTCTGATGTCCTTGTTTCAAGACGAAGTGCAGGACCAGGTCTTCTTCCCGAGGCAACAGGGCAGCAGATCAACACAGCAGGGCAACAGTTCCTTTAGAGCAGTAGTCCAAAAGAGTGGCAGCCCACATAGCAGAACAGCAGTCTTTCTTCCTGGTAGAGTATCCACAGGTCCTGAAGTGTACTGAAGAGTCAAGTATTTATACATAGTAGTGCATTTGAAGTAGGGAGAAGCTTCTGGATGCATGCCTTTGCAGTGTACAGATGCCCTACCTTCCTGGCCTTGTTCTATACTAACTACAGAGGGTATGCAGCCCTTTTAAGACAGGATATAGCATATTCAAGTGTAAATAGGGCTGGGCCCAGTTCCTCCCACCCATCCTGCCAGCGATGGCCCATCCTGTCACAACTGAGCTCCCCACTGTGCATGTTTGGTGACTTTGGAATTGTAAAGAAAAATTCGAACTCATGGTGCAGTCAGATTTTAAATTCCACTTTTGCCCTGCGTCTGTACCTGAGCCACATGACTGGATGTAGTTGACAGTTTAGCTTTGTGTAATCCTCCTTGACAGTCACAAGCAATAGTTAGTTTGGAGCCAGGCTAGGAAAGGCAGGATTTTGTAGGACTTCAAAGGGAATTCTAGCAGCTTCTCCCACCTTCCAAAGCCAGGTATCCATTTTGGACCTTAGATACCACCTCTTAAATACACTTCTGGACCAGTGGATACTCTGCCAAGAAGAAGAACTGGTATGCTGCTGAAGGACTGCCACTCTGCTAATCTGCTGCCTTGCTGTGCTGTCCTGCTGCCCTCTTGCCTGGGTGAGAAGGACTGGACTTGCATCTCTTGAACCCAGAATCCCAGAGAGACTGCAAGGGCTAGTTGGCTGGCCTCCTGAATTAAAGCCTCAGGGACACAACCAGCTTCCAACACTTTGTGTGTGCCCTAGACTCTGTCATCTGAGTTTACACCACCAAATGGTGCCAGTCCAGTCCTGGACCATTGGAATTAGGCCTAAGGTGCTCTGCCAGCCGCTGTAGATCCAACAAAACCAACGCATCACCTCTGCTGCGTAATGCAAACCCAAGGAGAACCAGTGCATCGCTGCTACTCAATGGACCAGAACCACAGCAAAGGCCCACCTTGCATTGCAGCCCATTACTGCATCGGAACTGTTACTGCTTGATGCATCCTCAGCACAACCCCTCACATCCATCGTCACCAGTAGCCTCAACAATGTCATCAAACTCCGCATTGCAGCCTCGCAGCTCGTCAGAACCGTCGCATCACCCCAACTGTTTGATGTATCATCATGCTGTACTTTGCATCACAAGCCTTCATTGACAAGATCCTCAATGATGCTGCGAGGACCTAGAACCATAGCCTCACCTCAACTCAGAACCGACACATGCTTCGGGTGCGTAATGCATCTTTGACTCAGATCCTCGTAATGCTCCATGATCGAGGATTTAAGATACTCTGTTTAGTGGGCCTAACTGGGTCCCTATAGCCAGCCCGTCTCCATTGTGGTTGGCCTGAACTTGTTATTTGCCCCGGACTGGCACGACCAGACATCCACAGTTTCTGCTTTAAGCTTTTAGGCACTATTTTGACTAAAGTCTTTAACATTGAGTACCCCCAATTAATAATTCCATTTCACACACTTGTGCTCTTCAATATGATCCTGAACATGTGCTTATCAGTACCACACACTTTTAAAGGTTGAAATTGAAAACCCCTAGACAAAAAAAAGAAAATATTTTTGATTTTGAATTGGCATGAGGACTTAGGATCATTTTTGACCAAGTACATTTGTGATTCCTATTTGTGCACCCCAACTTGAGGGTAGATCTGTTTATCCTGGCTGCCTTACTGTGGTATAGATAAAGGCCATGTGTAAACGACAGAAATAGTTTAGAAAGCTAGGAAGGTGGAGTACGAGAAAGCACTGTAGCCCTATTAGGAGGAGCACCTCCCAGGAGAATTAGGATGAATTCTTCTTATCAGACAGCATCATCTGTGTTGGACAGGGCTGGTGCAGTGTTTCTTCACTCAATCTATCCCCATCAGAGTTGGAAGTTCAAATGTTGTAACTGGAGGACAGGATGACTGAGAGGGCTCTGAAATTTAAATTGGAAACCTATGCCCTGGAAGAGAATAAGGCTGCTGAGAAGAAAAGGGCACCAGCAATCCTTGAAATGGTGAAGAAAATGTTGGCTTTGTAGGAGTGGAAGGCCTACTGGCCCATGAAAAGTACCAGCGCAAGATGGATCTGAGCTCAAGAAGGGCGCATTAGAGGCCACTGAGGATACTGACAGTGATTCTGAGGCAGTGAGAAAGTACTTAAAGGTTGCTGTGAGTTAGCCTGTGGAAGTACATGCTCAATGAGGGAATGGACAAACTATTGGCCCTTCTAGCTCAGTACCAGAGTGTCCAAGAAGGTACATTGGAAGGGGACAATAAGAAGGGCAGTTTGTGTCTTTAACATCAGAAAGATGGGGAAGCAAGCACAATAACAAGAAGGGTCATTAAAACACTGTCCAACGTGGAAAGTTCCAGTCCACTTCTGGGCAGAAGGGGGGATGGGTTTTGGGAGATGAAGCTCCTGCCACCACCTTCTGAGGACAGTGCTATAACGGTCTACAGACAAAGCACAAGAGAGGAGACTGAGCTTGTTCTAAAACGTCCTCCATAGGCTGGCAGCCCACCAGGATTTCTAGCACAGGGTGGATTGAAGATGCTGGACAGAGGTTACCCTAGTGTCCATAAGCAAACAGGTGGTGGAACCAACAGCCGACATAAGGACTAATTGCAAGTAGTAGAGGCATAGAGCAACCATTAATGGTAGAGGAAATAGAATCCAATGACATAGAAGCCAGCTTGAGTACTGCTAGGTGTCAACTAGTGTCCTAAGAGCAGATCATTCCAAATGTGTGCCACTGTGTGGTGAATGCTGACAACCAGGTGAGCTACCATCCTGTGCCAACAGTTACCCTGGAGTCGAGTGGGGTCACTCTAATTAAAGCTGTAAACCCTACAATACCTGTTGATTGGCTGCCCAGGAATGACCAGAAGCATTCTCTCTGGAATAAAGTAGAGCTCAAGGCATATTCTGAGATGTTGGGACTGTATGAATGGGTGTTGGTTACCACAAGACCCAGGGCAGCCTGCCAGGGGAGCCAGGAGGACCTGGAGCCTGAAAATGTGGATCAGGTTACCCCCAGGAAGAAAAGGGGCAATGGCCCGGGAAACCACCAGACCTTGAAGCTCCAATGATTAGGTAGAGTCTTCCCATAGGAAGGGCCTTGAGCCTACAGGAGAGGAGGTGACTGCCCTAGGGGACCTGCCTTGACTGGCTATTTGGCAACCTGCAGAGGATCATCACAGACCAACTTCTTCAAGGCAGACAGAGACATCACTACTCTGGAGTGCCTTCAGCAACACGCTCAGGCCCAGAATAATTCAAATACCTCAGTAGATCACCTGATCTACTGGAAACATGTCATCCTTTATCGCTATAAAAGCTTCTGTGCCTGAAGTCTATGCAATTACAAACCTCACAAGCTTTTTGAGGCAGAGGTTGGGGATCTATCCTACAGCAATAAGGAATTCAAGGGGCAACAAACTACCTACATAAAACCCCTCCCTCTAGCCCACTGCCATTGCTACAGAACCCCTTCATGCTACCCTTAGCAGCAAACTGGTTAGTGCTCCAATAACTTATTACCTTCATGGGCGGCAAAGCATCACATCAGGTGGATGGGTGCTTTAAATTATCCAGTATTATTACTCCATGCCTTTCCTACTGGAGTAGGCCCAGACATACTATTACTAGGACACCGGGGGGAGGGGGGATAAATGAAAACAATCTTGTGTCACATAGGCCTTCATTATGACATTGGCAGTCAGGTGACAGCCACGCCGGCAATGGCGGTAGTACTGTCGCCGGGCTGGTGGTAATGACTGACAAATAATGACCATGGCAGTAATCCCTCTCAAATACAGCCAAGGTACCACCCGAACCACCAGTGCGGTACGACTACTGACTGGCAGATGGAAGACAAGTATCTACCCACCATATTATGACATTGCAGACCACCAAAAGCCTGGCGGAAACGCATCATATAAAAGGAGACACTCACCTCCAGGAACCCAGAGGAGTCTGCGGCCGCCATGGAAGTCTTCCCGATGCTGTACCATGCAATGACCGTCCAGGAACACCAACGCTGACGAAGACAACAACGGTGAGTACAGCCACCTAGCACACAAGGGAGGGAGTGGAGAGTGACACACACACACAACACACACCATACACACACCACACACCCAGAACAATCTGCAGAGTAAATCGACAGCACCAGAACCCAGGAGCAGAGAAAGCTAGAACACATACCTTTGGTCCAACCACTGTAATCATGTTGGACAAAGAGTGTAAATTCACATAAATCATTAATAACATATTTACAGGCAGGGCCATTGGCCAGTCCAAAGTTCGCAAATGGTTACAGGGCAACGTCCAACACCCAACTTGACTCCTGACAACCTTGGCACTCCAATGGGCAGGGGCATCATGCAGATGGCAGGCAGTCACCTCAGGGGGTGTGGGGTTTCTTGGGAGGGGGTCTTGAGCTTTGGGTTTGGGAGGGGCAGGTCGTTGCTCTTCTGGGTAGGGGGCAGAGGAGCAGCCTTGGGACGGGGGGACGGAGTGCCACTTTTGTTTCTGTTAGTTGTAGGGGAACTCTTAGGTGGATAAACAGAAGTGGAATGAGAGGTGGAGGGACTGGGCTGGGGGGAGGGAACTCTCCTCTTACGGGCAGGATGGGGGTGAGGTAGGGAAGAGGTCAAGTTGGGAAAGGAAAAGCTTCCGAGTACCAGTGGAGTGGGGTGTGGGAGGAGCAATGGGAGTGGAGGTAGAGGAAGTGGTTGCAGGAGGAGGTGTGCCGGACTCAGGTGCAGGTGCATGGACAGTGTGCGTGTGTGAGGTGGAGGGCTGAGTGTCTGAGTGTGAACGTTTATGTGTCTTTGGAAGGGGGAGCAGGCAGGGTGGGGGAGGACGAACAGGACGTGTGGATGCATGTTGTTGTGGTGTCTGCAAGTGAGGGGGTGTGCTGCATGAGGTGCTGATGGTGGTGGTGGTGATTGCACATGTGGTGTGCATGTCTGCAGGTCAGCTGTTGTGGTGAATGGGGCAAGGCTGTACAGGTGGCAAGATCTGGGACTGTTGACTCAGTGCATGCAGGTGTGAGTGCTGATGTGACTGTGAGGGAAGAGGAAGATGGGGAGACAGTGGAGGCAGTGGCTGTTGTGTGTGCATCTGTGTGTTGGCTGTGTTTGTGCTTGTGGAGTGAAGTGTGGTACCTGCATTTGTCTGAGCGAGTCCTGTCTGTTGTTTTGGATGCATGCTTGTCAGAATGTGTGCATGGGATGGATTAGGGGAGAGGAGACAGGGACTGGGAAGGGGTAGTTGGAGGGGGGAACAGAAGAAACAGGGACACTGGCTGCCGTCAGAGAGGAGACCAGAGCCTAAAATGATCTCTGTAGGGCCACCAAGCCATCGTGAGTGCCTCCAGGCAGCAGTACATTGCTGCATCTGGGATGCCAGCCCCTGGATGGGATTCACTATGGTTGACTGCCCTACAGAAATGGATCTCAGGAGGTCAATAGCCTCCTCACTGAGGGCAGCAGGGCTGACTGGGGTATGGCTTGAGGTGCCTGGGGCAAAGGAGATGCCCACACTCCTGGGCGAGCGGGCACAGGCAACTGGGTGGGGGGCTACTGGAAGGGCGGTGCTGGTACGGGGTGGCAGAAGATCTTGTAGCTGGGGTGGTCCCAAGTGGGGTCCGCCACCACCAGGGAGCTTCCATCGGAGGAGGAATCAGAGTCATTTGTATCAGCTCCAGTCCCCCCCGTGGTGCTCCCCTCACCCTCCAACCCACTGGTCCCCTTGGCATTGGTGGACTCTCCCTTCTAGGGCCCGTGGGCTGCAGCTCCCTCACTCGCCAGTGCCCCTGCTCCTTCACCAGATGGTGCTAATGCACAAATGGACAGGATGACAAAACGAGAGAGTGTGGGGTATAAAGAAAGGGAGCATAGGGTCAATCACAGCACCAACAGCACAGATCAAATACACATCACAATCACTCCCTGGGACTTACATTGTGCAGTATTGACCACAGTGACAAACCATTGCCTAGGTACTACAGCAGGAGAGAACCCAAACTCTATCATCGGCACACCTACTGGGACCAACTAAGCCCTGTGTGCCATGGAATGCTAGCTAACCGCAGTACCCAAAATGCATACCACCCTACATAGCAAAGCAGGACCACGCAGGAAGGCTAAACTGGCATATTGGGTCATCCACTGACTAGAACATTGCACCCAAATCCCATGCAAGGCAACAAAAAATGAATACCACACATTCTGTACCCACCCCCTTGTGGCTGTTGTACTGCCCTCAAGCACCCATCTAACTCAGGATTTGCCACCACCAATATGCGGGCCATTGGGGGGGGCAGGTTTCGATGGGTACCCTTCCCTTGGTGGGAGGCCATCCCCAGCTGGGCCACTGCGGTCTTCTGGGCCCAGCGCCTCAGTTCCTTCCACTGTTTCCTGCAGTGGGTGCTCCACTGGCTATGGGCCCCAAGGGTCTGCATGGCCTTGGCGATGACACGTCACAACCCCTTCTTCTGATGGGTGCTGACCTGCAGAGGAAACACAGACAGAAGGACACCATGAACCATACAATCCAGCCTGTCAAACAAATGGCTCACAAACTGCATTTGCCCCTCATTTGCCTCCTCTGCATGCACATTGGCTGCAGCCATACCCCCCAAATGACACACTGCTAGCACACACATACATCTACATACAGCGATGTCACATGCAACTTACCCATGATGTACTCACCTGTTGGTCTGGAGGCCCATACAACTGCCCATACAGTGGTAGGACCCCAACTACGAGCTTCTTCAACTCCTCAGATGTGAAGGCTGGGACCCTTTCCCCTGTGGCAAGGGCATGGCAGGTTCCAGGCACAGGTTACAACAGCACACCCAGTGGAGATGGATCACTGTGGAAAGTCAGGAATCAAGTGAAACTGTAGAAAGAAAATGACGGTCATGTCCACGGCAGTGAATACATCACCGCTGATCATCATTGGTTCCAGTACTCCATAGAACCCCATGTTAGCCAATGAGGGATTGCACGGTGGTGCAGACCACCATGATGCCTAACACTGGCGGAGTGCGATCACTTCCACCTGTCCCTGCATACAGGACAGGCGGTTGCCATTTCCTACTGCTGGTACTCATGTTTTGAATTCATATGCCCGTCATTGGAGTCTACTGTACACACCTAGACAAATCTGATGTCCTACATACATACATGTGTACTATGATGTTGTGTGTCCATAGGTCCTGTTGTCACACGCTTATTACTTTTGGATTACTTACATACCAACCACTGTGGAGAAATAGGAGGAGGAGGCAAGCACCAGTGTAAATACCCCTTGTGGACTTGGCTACACTGGAGGACCGGCACATCATACTCACCTATCGTCTGGACAGGGCCACAATCACAGAGCTGTGTGCACAATTGGAGCCTGATCTGATACTTGCTATCCGTAGCACCACAGCAATTGCCCCTCTTGTGCAGGTCCTGTCAGTGCTCCATTTCCTGGCAACTGGTTCTTTCCAGATGACTGGGTTTGGCTGCAGGAATGTCACAGCCAATGTTCTCGAATGTGCTTGGAAGGGTTTTGGCTACCTTGCTCAAACACATGAGCAGCTACATCGCATTCCCCCAGGTTGATGATTTGCCCACTGTGAAGGCTGAATTCTACACAATGGGACGCATACCAAATGTGATTGGGGCCCTTGACGGCACCCATATTGCCTTAGTCCCTCCCAGGGCAAATGAACAGGTGTCCAGGAATAGGAAGAGTTTCCACTATCTTAATGTCCAGATGGTGTGCATTGCTGACCAGTACATCTTCCAAGTATCCTGGATCTGTGCATGATGCCTATGACTTGAGGAATAGTAGCATCCCACAGGTGATGGCATGACTACAAAGGCACAGAGTGTGGCTTATAGGTGAGCTTGAGTCCCCACCCAATGTATGACAGTGTATGCCTACTGGAGTCATATCCCATGCCAATGTGCATGGCTAATGTGTGTCCCTTACTTCTTCCAGGTGACTCCGGCTACCAAAGCCTGTCCTGGCTGTTGACCCCTGCTAGAAACTCTAGGGCTAAAAATCAGTACAATGGTGCACATGGGCGTACCAGGAGAATTATGGAACGCACTTTCGGCCTCCTTAAAGCCACGTTCAAGTGCTGTGCCCACAGGACATTTATGAGTGCCTCCTGGGCAGTCGGTTCCCTGGACCTGTCCTCTCCCTGGCACAACGCTGTCCTCTGACTGTCCCTGGCCCCCTGTGCCTGGGTCCCCTGAATGGAGTGCCCATTCCCACTTACACCAGGACCCTCATTGTCGTGCCTGTGTGGTGTCAACTCGGGTCCCTGTACAGGTGGGCACACTACTGACTGACGTGTCCTGGGGACAGATGTTTGGGGGCATTGGCTAGATGCTGTGGTGTTTGAGTCTGACGGGGGGTCCTGTGGTGGACTTGCTGTGGGATGTGGTAGCCGACTGACTTGTGGTCCCAGATGGGCCAGGGAGTTCATCCAGATCAAGTCCTCCAGAGTTGCTGTCATCAATGAGGGCATCTTCTGTTGGGGACTGGGTTGCTGTGGCACCTCCTCGCCGCTGACATTGGCTGGTGCACCTGTGGGGATCTAAAGGATTTGTTAGGGTGATTGTGTGTCACATATTTCGCATTTCTACTTTTCCCAATTATATTGGTGTTGTCCTCCGACCTTTGGCAGTGTATGGTGATGAATTGTGGGATTGGTAGTTCTACATGCTGTCCATGCATTTGTGATAGGTGTGCATTCAGAGCTGGGAGCGATGTGCTTGCAGTGGGAATGGCATTCAGGGGTAGACATTTACTGGTAATTGGGGTGGTGCACTGTGTGGGATGGAGTGAGGGGAAGGGAGTCAGGGTGTGGGGTGACATGGCATGCAGGTATGGGTGGTGGTGGGCTGGTAATGGAGACTCACCAGTGACCAGTCCTCTGGGTACTCCAGTGAGGACCTCAGGATGCAGTATTGCCAAGACTTTCTCCTCCCATGCTGTCAACTGTGGGGGAGGAGGTCGGGGTCCACCTCCAGTGCTCCTGATGGCAAGCTGGTGCATTGCTGCAATGGAACCCACCTACCCTCGTAGGTCGTTCTGTAGTGAGTCCTAGTTTGTTTTAACGGGATAACAGGAGTTAGCTTAGCCGTCAGCTTCTAAACTCGTGCCCCTGTCACCCAGTGACTTTTAACCTACTTAGCTTGCTCTGTCTTAGTCCATTTAATTATTTATTTCCTTTAAAATGGCGGCCTTGTTTATAGTTAGGCCACTTGTTATGGGTTCTATTATCATTGTCACTGCGCCAAGGCGTCAAGATCAAGCACGAAAGACAAACATACAGTAGGCATTCACACTTAGGGATTTTCCCTCTCTATACTTTCGAGGGATTGTTGATATTAATTGCCGTCCCAAGCATGCCTGTTATCTATTGTTATGAATAACACTTATGTCAGGGGACCTTGTAGATCTGTATAAATACAACACACTTTTAGACAGATAATCAGAGGGATTCCAACCAGAGGGCATCGCCACCATCGCTGATACCGATGCTGCAGTCATCTTGACACTGACCCAGTCTTCGTGTCCCTGCGGAGTCTGAAATAGAGACCTCATTCCAAGGTAACGAGGGTTGGGGGCTCCTCTCATGGACACGGCTTTGGCAGATTAGGTTTAACGAACCCAGCTCTCCTTTTTTAGGTAGGAGGTTAGACCTACTCTCCTTGAGGTATTAGGGCTTGTTCCATCTTTTACATATACATATATTTCTTTCATATATTGCATAATGGTGGGGGTCTTTATAACAATGACTCTCCTCTTCATAATACTGTTGCTTGGTATATTCATTATCCTAATCATTGCAGTTCATGCAACTTATCACAAATTGCAGTTATGTTGAATAAAAACTATTATAACTTTACTGCATCTGTGTTATTGCCTTTGTTTGTATGAGACATAATAAATCTGTGAGAAAAGGGTAATTTCCGTTTAACCACGACAAACCCTGAGATATTGTACTTTGAGTCCATGCATAAGCGACTGCTACAAATCACCTTTGACTATTGTGTTTATGGTGAGGTACTGCTAGTAAGCCGGTAAGTTTTGGACAACAGTTACAACTAGTTGTAGGAAGAGACTTAGGGCCATATGTACGAACACTTTTTCTCATAGACACAGAATGGGTAAAAAGCTTTGCTACATCTGGCCCCTAGTCACCTACAAACGAAAGTACTGTCATCCTGAGACCAGCAGTCTTGCTCAGAGCAAGAGTCCAAACTACGACACGGCACCACCAGCGATGGTGTTTAGGCACTAATTTACGGTTACCCTGACTATCACTGTCTCACATACAACAGGTACCCTCAGTACCATTATACGGAGACGTCCGTGGTCTTTGGGAGAATCCTCCTCAGCCAAAAAGGTAATGCCTGATTAGGCTGTAGGTTGTTCGAGCTCGAACTCACAAAAGGAAAAAACTTCCCCTATTTTGGTGTTCCGTTTCTCTAACAACAAATATGGCCAATACCATAGACATTCCTGCAAATGCTAGAAATGCACTTACACAACATTTAATAGCGCATGGCCTTACGGAAGAGGGCGGGGAAGTTACTCTGATTGTAAAAGCAAGTGAAGCCTACCAAACTGAAACATTTTACTGTTTTGTTGCCTTTCCAGAGGCTGACCAACGGACGCACACATTTCACACATATGACATTGCGGACGTACCAGTAAGATACGAAGCATACCAGTATCATGAAATATCGCTCACATATCAAGAACACCAGAACTGGTTTGAAGGCGCCCTACCACATGTACTAAGAAGGGTGAGGCTAGGTCCTTTAAGTAATGAGGGACCTACATGGCCTATGTTTGCCACATATACACCTCACCCAGGCATACAGAATATGCCACTCGCAGATTTACGAATATTATATAATGAATTAGTGCCATTTTATAGACGATTGGTTCAGTTTGTGATGCGAACATTGAATACTACCACAGCGCGTCCAGCACCGCCAGTAGCTGGTGGATATCAATTGGCTACCGGGATTAATCCACAAACAGTGCATACCATTATGGGTAAAGTGCCCACGGAACGGGAAATATATACCGTTCTGGATTGCCCAGAAAACAAATCAGCTGGAAGCTGTGTTCCCCCATACGGGGCCACAGGACAAACATAGATTGCTCACTATGTGCTTGCCGTTTGGGATGGTTCCCTCGGTGGATGAATGTGCCACTTGGGGTACGGTCTTCGCTGCCGTTTATACTACCACACATGGTACCCCTACACTTGCCAATTTACCAGAAGTGTTAAAACAAATACAAAATGAACATGGGGCCGCACCGGCCCTGGATCTGGGGATGAAATTGGGGATGAAATTGATACGTAACTTTGATGCCGTCTCCTCGATAATACTAAGTAATATTAAAGGGGAAGCGGTGGCACTGGCAATACGCCAGCGTCTCCGGGAAACTCCAAATGTGGAACAAGAGAGACAGCTGCCGAGAAAAATATCTGATACCTATACTAGTATAGGACGGGATGGGCTGGGAGCCAAACCTAAAAAATTGGACATACCGAGTACCACCCACAAGGAAGGTACAAAGCAAGCCAAGAGGGCTCTAAAAAGCGCTGGGACAAACAAAAAGATTTCAAAGATAGGAGAAATAAAAGAGCTGATTCTCCACATCCGGAGTACTCCGAAAGGAGGAATAATCTCAGAAATTGGGATAACATTAGAACTCCAGACAGATATACTGATTCACGTCCTTCTCGTTCCTTTCAGGACGCACCGGATAGACGTAGCGAGAGAGGGGGCCGTCAAGATCGACGTCCGGAATACGTGAAAGAAAAGAAAGACTCGCCGCAGTCTATCATTAAGAAAGAAGAAAAGACTCCTCAGCAAAAGCCACAATTTAAAAAGAAGAAGGTGGCAGCACTGACCGTTAAAAATGCCAATAGTATTGAGAACACTGTTGAGGAACAATAGGTGGGCAGTGACTCTGTTGGACAGCGCGGCAGAGGTCACGATATGTCGCCAGAGTCTGATAGATCATCTGGATGCGACAGCAACTAGCGATTACATCGCAGTTGAGACTGCGGATGGCCGCGTTCTCCCACCCGATCGGGTTTATGATTTAACACTTCAGATAGAGGGAGACGTGGAACGCATTATTAGTGTAATATTCTGGGATGAACTTACTAGTGATATCCTGTTGGCTGAGAGAGACTGGCCACCTGAACATGTCCGCAAGCTCCCACATGGGGAAGATGTCATTTTGCCTTCTTTTTCCGATCTTGTTCCGGAGGCAGACAAACAAGCCTATGCTGCTGAATGGGCTTTAGCGCAGGCACCTGCATTATACCGTAATCATGCAGGATGGGACAAGGACTCTCCTTGTCATGTTATTCCCGTTCGGTCTACACCACACCCGCAGCCACAATACCCTGTTAAACGTGAAGCAAAAGCTCCAGTGACGGAGATACTGTCACAACTTGAATATCAGGGAGTAATTGAGCCCTGTACATCTGCAATGAATAATCCGCTATTTCCCGTTGCGAAACCTGATCATTCATATAGAATAGTGGTTGATTATAGGCACTTGAATAGTCATGCACGCACTTATGCTATACAAAATTCACACAGCACAGCTCTGATTAATAATATAGTGCGTAAAAAATACAAAACTACATTGGATATCTCTAATGGATTTTTCTGCCAGAATTTAGCACATGAAAGTAGAGACCTAAGTGCATTTTCCTTTTGCTCTCAGAAACGCTTTTGTCGTTTACCCCAAGGTTATAAAAACAGCCCAGGACTGTTTTCGGCCCGTGTCACATCAATCTTGCACGAGCTTGATTCCGAGGCATTATCCTATGTGGATGATATCTATCTCACTGATGACACCCTTGACATTCATCTTGCAAGGGTCGATCGGATAATTCTGGGATTTGCTGCCTACGGATATAAATTTAATTTTAAGAAAAGCAGAATTGCCTTTCTTAGTGTATTGTTCCTGGGATATGAGCTATCAAATGAGGGGAAGAGCCTGACCCCGCACTTCCTAGAGAAGTGTGCTCAGCTACAGCCTCCGAACACGCTAAAGAAATTGCAGTCATTACTGGGTTTCTTTAATTTTGGCAGAACATACATTCCTGATTATGCTGAACGCGTCAAGCCACTATATGACTTAATTCAGCCCAATTATTCTAGCAGGCGATGGACAATTGAACACACACACATCCTAAGGGACATACAACGAGACATGCTGGAAGCTAGACACTTGTACACACGGGACAATAAAACGAATTTGGTCATCAGAATAATAGCTGGTGCCCTAGGATTTACCTATGTCACCTTTAATGAGGGTGACACAGTGCCAATAGCATACAAATCACATTTGTACTCCAGTGCAGAGAAACGTTTTGCTCCTACTGAAAAAATTCTGACGGCAGTTCAGATGGCCGTCATAAAGGAGAGACCGCTTGCCCAGGGGAAACGCATTGTTGTTGTCTCCCCGGTTCCGGCCTTAGAGGCTGTCACTAAAGCGAGCGTTCCAAACGCTAAGGCATTGCATCCATGCTGGATTCAGTGGGCAACGTCTCTGACCGCCACTGATGTTGATTATGTGTTTGACCCAAGACTTCAGACACAGGAATTTATCCAGTATGAACAGGAGTACCCCGCTCCCTTACACATATTGCCAATAGACAGTTATGATACAATCATTTATATTGAAGGATCGGCACAACCGGCTGTGGGTACTAAACATCAATACTCGGCAGCTTGCGCAGCCGTGTGCGGGGTAATGGAAGACTGAGTTTTCCATCCTCATAATACCTACACTCAGACCTTAGGGGACTGCACAGCCCAGTTGGCCGAGCTTAAGGCTCTTCTTCTAGCGCTCGAACATTCAGAGCCAGGAACACAGACTTTGATTGTCTGTGATTCGTATTACTGCGTCCAGTCATACAATGAATACCTTAATCATTGGAAACTGAACGGGTTTAGAGATTCTAAAGGGAACACCATTAAATACAAAATGTTGTGGGGAAGGGTGGCTGATCTTAAGGATAAGCTGCCATGTGTCCATGTAGCTCATACATTAGGGCACCAACGTGTAGGAATACATGTTGCCGGTAATACATTGGCTGACGAAGCAGCCAAAGCCTCAGTAGCTACGGCTTCTGTGGCTGCAGTGACTCGTTCTCGGACGAGGTTGGATAATGAAATACTGATTGCCGTTAAAGCCTTGGCTGCAGGCAGGACACTTCCGAAAGGATACCCTACGAACTATACCTATCATATCAGTGCACAGAATGTTGCTTTTGCAACAATTCCTGATGTTGGTTATCAAGTGATCCCAAATGAAGACCAAAGATTGGAACTAATTACAGCTGCACATGAGGGTGTCGCTTCTGCACATGCTGGTATACAGGCCACTATCACCATTCTACAACAACGGTACTGGTGGCCTGGTCTATGCAGACAGACTAAACAGTATGTCCTTTGCTGTGACATTTGTCAGCAGATTAAGGGCTCGAATATCAGACACCCTCCGCAGACATCTCTCTTAGTGTCAGACAAACCACTCCATTGTGTGTACCTGGACCATTGTGGTCCTTTGCAACCTGATGGTGCATACAAATACATTTTAGTGGCTGTAGATTCCTGTTCTAGATTCCTGTGGGTATGGCCACAGCGGTCGGCTGACGCCCGGACTGTTATAAAAGATTTGCTGATCTTTATCGGTACATATGCGGTTGCAGCATTCCATTCGGACCAGGGCCCTGCATTTGCCTCTAAGGCTTTCAGGGACACCATGAGGACGATGGGTGTTGAACTCCATTACTCCTCACCATGCCATCCCGAGGGAAATTCGGTTGTGGAGAGACGGAATCGTGATCTAAAGCAGTCCTTAACAGCTCGAGTATTAGGTTCAGGCCGCAGTTGGTTACATCACCTATATGGGGTCCAGAGAGCACTGAATAATCTGCCAAGACGGTCCTTGGGGGGAAAGTCTCCATATGAGGTTCTCTTTGGGACAACTATGTATGTTCCCGATCTTGATGCCCCTGGTATGGTGGCAGCAGAAACACCATTTGACATAAAAGAACGTCTCGCTGTTTTACAGGAGCTTCAACAATTCCGTGATGATAAATCTTCTGCAAGTGCTGCCACCTTGGGAATAAGGGACTTGGTGAAAACTTCGACTGGCTGGATTCCTAACGTTGGGGATCTGGTTTGTGAGAAGATCGCTGTGAAAAAAGAGTTTGGTCCAGCATACAGAGCACCTGTACCGGTCTTTGGGATAAAAGGCACCAGGACTGTCATCCTTCCGCCGTTGTCTGGTTCTAAATCAAACAGATTCATCTCCATTGACGACATCAAATTACACCATGTGGCCGATTCTTCACAGTAGACCAGGAGGTCCCTTGGGTAGTTCCCGATCCCCTCTCACTACCCAACCGGACATCCCTCTACATAGTAGGATGACCATCGCTACTACTGACTATGCAACTATGTCAGCTGCTGTTCCAGAGACTCTCTCGACCATGGGGAGGGGGGAAAATGAACTTTTGTTGGTTCCAGTAACAATTTCGGGGAACACACCGCTACAGGATTTGGCTGTATTTTACACGAACACTTCCACGACTGGTAACGTCATCTATCATGAACCTCCACGAACAGTGGATGTGAATTCGATGAATCCTGTGTTTGCAGAGACTTCATCTGGCTATTTTGTGGGCATTGATGATTTTTCTTCCGATTCATCCTCAACTGAGACTGACAAACTTTCCAGAGGTAGCAAGTTCTATCGATGGCTTAAAAAGAACTATTTGATATATCCATGGAACTATCTCTGGTTCTGTTTGACATTTGTTGCATTGTTTTTATGGATTGGTTTTGTGACTGTTTTCTTTTTACTAATTAATGGTCACTATATTGCTGATCGCTCCTCAGTGGAGCCTGTTGATGTACTTTTAACACCACATCATTCATCACAAAAAGTCCGACGTGATTTGTCCCCTGTCAATATTACAGCTATTCCAATTTCTGATGGTATTGTTTGGGACAAAGTTCTGTTCGATATATACGGGCCTACAGAGGTAATTCAAATACCATACATGTTCAAAATTTCTATGTCTGATGTTATTACACCTAATGTTGTCTCTGATGATTGGGATGTCCAAACAGTTGATTCTATGCTAACTGAAATGATGGACTACTCCGCTTTTGGAAGTGATGATGTATATGATTTTACAATGAATTATGGTGAAATGTTCTGCTATAATAATTGGGGACATCACTACCTGCACTGTGCAACTAGATATAGGCCTCTCTTTAACTACACACAATGGGAGCATTGTTCAACACCACGGGTGGGGAGTCCAAAGTATTACAGTGACAAATTCACATACTTTTCTGGGCATGATACAAAGAAAGCTGAATCTTATTATTTTAAATTACCCACAACACACATTAGAAAACTATTGCTAACAGATACGAAACTGATTTATTCAGATCCCTTTGTTTCACGACTTTCGATTGAGGGTTATGACTATTGGAAGAACACTATCGATTTGAAGAGTGTATGGGGGACGCAGGATTGGCAGATACAGGGTAAAGAGGCTTTGTTTCGAGCTTGCTTAATTCCTGTGCAAATGATTTTTTTGAATGACACTGTTGAGCAGACATCATGTCTAGGATTAGCAAAAATTAAGGATCTAAACACGCCCAGTATTCCTACACCGACAAAATTTAAAGATTGGCAACACTTTTTAAATGTTTCTGAGGAAAGGCTAGATGCATTGGTTAAGGCTGGTGCCTATAATTCTTCACTTTCCCATCCCGGGGGATGGTTGGTATGGCCCACCGACACTGATGAGTGTCAAAGGCGTTTTTTGAACTCTTCAGGGTTTTTTTCCATTCATAGGCCAGACCCTCGCTTTTTGTCAGGTCAGCATACTGGTATAATTACAACATACAGTGTGGGTAAGCTGTGCCAGCAATGGGTACAAACGAACACCTTAACAGTGGTGAAACAACACCTGAATACTCTTTCTGACAGTATTGACCTACAAGATTTCCTATTAGGTCCTAGAAAACAACGCTCGAAACGGTTTTTATATGCCATGTATAATGAAATTTGGAAACTTTCTCAAATTGAGGCTGCGCAGGTTTACGGCAACTTGATAGAGAGAATTTGGAAAAAACATTGGCTGTTGTCGACAATGGCATGAACACGCTATCCAACAGGATTTATTCCCTGTCGAATATAGTGTCATCTGCTATTGATATCACTCAGACTGATTTGTCTCGGTTATATCATGGGCAAACACAGCTGCGTTCCATCATGCAGCTGAGTTGGGCATTGCAGATGCTGAGAAGTGGCCACATTCCATGGAAATACATTAATGGGAGTGAACTATTCGCTGCTTTTAATTTTTCCAGGGAACAAGTGACAATGGCTAAAAGGGAGGCTCGTTTCACCTTGCTTCAAGTTGAAAAATTAGATAAGTTGCCCTTCACGGTAGCAGAGAGTCCTTCAACTATCTGGCTCTTACACGGCATTATTAATTTACAGTTTTCAACGTTTCGTTTCTCAAGCTGCCTGAAACATCTTGCAGTGGGACGATATGAACGGCTAGGAGATAGCTTTATTAAGGAAGAGTGGGAGTTGCCCTTTGAGTATCGATGTCTGAACGGCGAACAGGAGGTCTTTCTTAGCGGAAGTGAATGTGAGACTACTGTTCGTCATTCCATGATATGCAAACAGGTGTCTCTTCACGGTCTTTGCAATGCGGGGGTCGCGAATTTGGCCTGTTTTCTGAAGGGTACTCCCGTCCCCTTGATTCGTTCAGTGTTTCATGTACTTTCTAATGGGAGTTATGTTCTTCTGAGCGATGACAGCTGTTGCGGCTTGCGACCTGGAATTGCCTACGCAATCTCAGTCAAGAAGGTCGTTACGTGTTGTGGCCATGTTTTGTTTCCCCCCACACGAGAGATACAAGTATCTGAAATGTGGCCCCACATTGATACTATTAATCTCAACTATGACAAGTTGAGTAGACTGAAGGCGCTATTGTTTCAAAAACAGGTCGCCTTGACATCCGCAAAAGAGACGTATGCTCTCCAGGTTGCGAGATCATCAGCCGAGATACAATCCCTTTTAAATACCGATTTCCCCAAACACTTTGGAGAGTTGGTGTCCAGAATATTCAATGCTTCAAGCACAACTGGGATTGTTCATTTCTTTAAGGCTGTCGGGTCTGGTTTCGTGTCCATCTTCCAGACTGTCTTCGGAGTCATCCCATCAGCCATCCATTCTCTCTTTTCCAGTGTGTTTGGTGGCTTTCCAATTATTTTGGCTTTAATTGGCGGACTACTACTGCTATTTTTTCTGATTCGCGGTGGTTGTTTTTTTCCAGCAACACAGAGCAATGGAGCCGCTCCCGTCAACACCGCTGTGCCTTGAACGCATGGTTCGGATCTTCGGTACACCTTTGCTGGTGGAACTGGAATTTGACTGGTCATTGTCATTCCGGCCTTTACTGTGGTGCGTACAACCAGTGTTCCGCTGCATATGGTGTCTCTTTGAACATCTGCCTATGGTCTGTCTTGCTGTTGCACCGACATCTCCTGTGGACCACGAACTGCTGATGTCCCCGATGAGGGTTCATACACGGTCATGCCCCTTGAGACTGAGGTTGCTCCACGAGGCCACCTATGAGCCTTCTGTTAGACGATCTAACATGGATGAGGACACTGCAGCGAGTGTCGATACACCGATGACTATGGCTCACTTCTGCTCTGTGGATCCGTTTGTCCGTCCAGCTCTCAATTTCACTTCAGACGATGTTGACTCATTTTTAAGATCCTTGAATGGTGACTTTGATGACATTCTTCAAGATCCTGCATATAGCACATAATTTGATGAATTTGCTTGCCAGTTCCCGGTTCTAAAAAGTAGCGATTATACTAAAAGTTTACTATACTTGTCATGGTTGATATTAACATCTCTGTAATGTTTTTTAAACAAATTTGATAACACAGCATTTATTTTATCATTGAGTTTTTTTGGGCTTTTTAGTTCAGTAGCAGCTTTTTAGCGATTGGGTTTCTTTACCTTCATCATACCTGTTACGGCAATGGGGAGGGTGTAGTGAATCCTAGTTTGTTTTAACGGGATAACAGGAGTTAGCTTAGCCGTCGGCTTGTAAACTCGTGCCCCCGTCACCCAGTGACTTTTAACCTACTTAGCTTGATCTGTCTTAGTCCATTTAATTATTTATTTCCTTTAAAATGGCGGCCTTGTTTATAGTTAGGCCACTTGTTATGGGTTCTATTATCAGTGTCACTGCGCCAAGGCGTCAAGATCAACCACGAAAGACAAACATACAGTAGGCATTCACACTTAGGGATTTTCCCTCTCTATACTTTCGAGGGATTGTTGCTATTAATTGCCGTCCCAAGCATGCCTGTTATCTATTGTTATGAATAACACTTATGTCAGGGGACCTTGTAGATCTGTATAAATACAACATACTTTTAGACAGATAATCAGAGGGATTCCGACCAGAGGGCATCGCCACCATCGCTGATACCGATGCTGCAGTCATCTTGACACTGACCCAGTCTTCGTGTCCCTGCGGAGTCTGAAATAGAGACCTCATTCCAAGGTAACGAGGGTTGGGGGCTCCTCTCATGGACACGGCTTTGGCAGATTAGGTTTAACGAACCCAGCTCTTCTTTTTTAGGTAGGAGGTTAGACCTACTCTCCTTGAGGTATTAGGGCTTGCTCCATCTTTTACATATACATATATTTCTTTCATATATTGCATAATGGTGGGGGTCTTTATAACAATGACTCTCCTCTTCACAATACTGTTGCTTGGTATATTCATTATCCTAATCATTGCAGTTCATGCAACTTATCACAACTTGCAGTTATGTTGAATAAAAACTATTATAACTTTACTGCATCTGTGTTATTGCCTTTGTTTGTATGAGACATAATAAATCTGTGAGAAAAGGGTAATTTCCGTTTAACCACGACAAACCCTGAGATATTGTACTTTGAGTCCATGCGTAAGCTACAAATCACTTTTGACTATTGTGTTTATGGTGAGGTACTGCTAGTAAGCCGGTAAGGTTTGGACAACAGTTACAACTAGTTGTAGGAAGAGACTTAGTCACCTACAAACGAAAGTACTGTCATCCAGAGACCAGCAGTCTTGCTCAGAGCAAGAGTCCAAACTACAACAGTTCCACCTCTTCCTTATGTTGTCCCTTGTGCTTGGGTTTGTTCCCACGGTGTTCACCCTGTCCACGATCCTCTGCCATAGTGTCATCTTGCTGGCAATGGAGATCTGCTGTACCTGTGATCAAAACAGCTGTGGCTCAACCCTGACTATTTCCTCCACCATCACCCACAACTCCTCATCAGTGAAACAGGGGTGCCTTTGTGGGGACATGGGTGTTGTGTGTGTCGTGCAGAGGGTGATGTGTGATGTGGTGGCGTGTGTGGTGCGTGACGGATGAATGGGCAGTTGTAGTGTGTGTGTGTGTACAGTTATCTCTGGGATTGGTGTAGGAAGTTCTTCTTGTGTTTGCAAATGTTTGAGGGTGATGTGGGGGGTGTTTTATAGTGCTGTTGGTGGGTGTGTTTTGTTTTTGGGTGGCCATTTCCACCAATGGTTCACCACCATTAAGTGTCCGCTGTGGTGATTCATTGGTTATTATTTGGAGGGCATTTTTTTGGTGGCGAAACAGTATGGGTGTTAGTTCCGACAGTTTATCGCGTTCCTTGGGTCTGGCTGATTTGTGGTTGTGGCTGTTTTATGTCGGTTTTGTGTGTATGTGTCATAATCTGGCAGGCGGATGTTCGCTTCAGGTGGTATGTTTGCAGCCGTCACTGCGGCAGTATTCAGAATTTACCGCCAATGTCATAATGAGGGCCATAATGTCTTATCAAAGTTGCAACTCTTAAATGATTATGGAACAGAAATCTATCTTAGGTAAGAATACTGTTTTTTATATAAAATATTTTGATGTCACTATTGCTTCTAATATCGTTTACTTGAATGTATGTTGTAATAAATGTGGTTTTGTCAGTAATGCTAATAAAATTATTTTTTAAAATCTAGTTTGTAATTTTAAATGTGTAATGTCTTTATTTAATAAGTAATTTATAAATTAGTAGGGACTTGTGGGGTTTGTCAGGGAATAGGGTTGGAAGTTATGCGAATTATAATAAATATAACTTTAATGTAAATTTGCTACTGCACATTAAATGTTTCATTGATGAATTATGTAAATATTTTGTTAGCTTTATTTAATTTAATTTGTAATTTTAATGTATAGTAACATTTTCATACTAATTTATAGTTTAATAGCAGTTTCCTGGGTTTCCGGATTTTTAGGGAAATAGTGTGGGAATTCAATTACATTATAATTAGTCTAAATTTAATGTTAATGAGTTTTGGTCTAAATTAAATATTTAATTGAATATTTATTTCGTAAGTTGTATAATTGTTATGTTCTTTAAGTTTATTCTGTAAATTTTAATGTATAACTTTTTTTAGAATTTTGTTAGTAATTTAAATTTTAGTCATGGGATGTTGGTAGTGTAGCGGAATAGGGTGGGAAGTTATTGAAGTAATATTTTTATATACATATATAATTATATATGTACATATTACCTTCTGGCGGTCAACAGTAGATAGTTATAGTAAGGACCATGACTTGCCTACATCTTTGGCACCTTTTGACTAATCTTCCTGAAATTTTCGAAAACAAAGTGTCACAGTGATTCTTGTTGCACATGGATAGTTTCGGGGTGATCCTTTAAGTGGGGGCTAAGAAAAAGGGGACTCAAATAGCGTTGCATTTTCCATGTTAATTTACATAGGATTCTTTAGACACTACTACAGGCGAACTACTGGACGGAATTGCACCAAATTTGGCAGAAAGCTATCTGTTAGTACGCAGATTACACTTTCACTTATTTGGAGTAAATCCATTCAGTAGTTTTAAGAAATTGAAGGAAATTCTAATTTGTATATCTCTGGCCACAAAGTATTCGTGAACAAAGACAAGCTTGTGCAGGGTAATGCACAGCTTTGATTCACTGTCAACACTTCAAACTAGGAAGTGTTGGCAGCTATCTTGGGACTCGGCCCAGAAAAAAAGTAAAAATAAAATAAAAGGGGCCAGGGTAGGGACACCCTGACCTCTTAGCATTGGTGGGAGGGTACAAGAGGTACCCTCCCACTGAGCATTTCTTAAAGTTTTTTTTGCCGCAAGTTTGTGAAATTTATGAATTCAATGCTAAAAAAAAGGAAACAAAATAAGAGCGGGCTCCCGTGCATTTTTTTGTTTATAGGCCCCTGGGTGGGCCAGGTCCCAGGGGAATTAAACATTTTTGTGGGGGCCTCCCAGCCCCCCACAGTTCCAGAGACCACCACCTCCGTGGAGCTTTTATATTTTAATATGCGGGTGCCCCCTGCTGCCCTGGGGACGACCACATCCCAAGGGCTTCCATTTTTATATATGGGGGGCCAAGCCACAGCAAACAATTAGGCTTTAAAGCAGGTCCCTCTGTCAAAATCTGAAGTTTTATCTCTGTCCCCTGCACACGTGCAGGGAACAGAGATTTAATGCTTCAGCAAGCACAGAGCTGCTGTCAAAGCAGCTCCATGCATGCTGAAGCAATGGCACTGTAAGGGAAGATGTAAGGCTCCCCCCCCCCAGTGCCGGGTAGCCTGTAAAGGGGGGTTTTATTTATTTTTAATAACAAACAACATGTATTATATTTTTTTTTAAACAAATAGATTTTTTTTAAATTGGAGACAAATTACTATTTATAAGTATATGAGACATCAAACTCTAAAAAACTACCTCTCTCCCTCTTTCTCTGTCTCTCTTTCAATCAATTCTTCCACTCTCACACCCACTTACTCACCCACTCACAGACCCACTCAGACCTTCATGCACTCACTCACAGCCCCATTCAGACCCTTATGCACCCACTCAGATGTTACGCACTCACTCACACACCCACTGACATCCTGATGCACCCACTCATAGACCCGCACACATACTGACTCACCCACTAAAACAAAACACTGATGTACACACTCTCACACCCAGACAGACACTCTGACAGACACTCTTACCCCAAGATACAGCTTCTCGCACTTATTTTCACACCCACAAAGGCAGCGGCTAACTTCCATGCACATAGGGCAGTGAAAACCATTGGGTTGGGTGGTTAGGGGGGTTGGCCGCAGGGACTGGCTGCAGCCCCTACTGCACACGGGAGAAGGCAGTGCATGGTGCAAGGTTGGGCGCTTATAGGGGGTTGGCCTCAGGGCCAGGCCCCGTTGGCCAACCGCCGACTTGAACAGCCAGAGACCGAGCGTGGCAGTGGTTAGATTCACATATAGCAATTGAAATTACTATACATTAAAAAAAAAACATGGAAATTCACTGAAAAAACGAAAGGTTACAGGGATGTTATAGTTAGGTAATGAATTTACTAGTACAAAACCATAGAAATTCAGCAGTTATAGTCAGAGTTCTTTCAATTAACTAAAACTCACGCCCTAAGGTAACTATAACTCGCTCCTTCAGCATGCACAGCCAATTTCTCCACATAATATATATCTATAATGACATAAACTACGTCCGTGTAACCTTTGTTTTTTTTGTGTATATATATATATATATATATATATATATATACACATATATATAGATAGCTATATAGATACATATATACATACTATCTATTACTGTTTTTAATTTAACTGTATTTAAAAAATGTAGCTCTTATTTGAAAATGTTTAGATATATTTTTACATTATATTATTTTGAACTAATTTACTTTTGCATTCATTACTGTAAAGATATTTATTTTAAAAAATATATATTGTTTTTTAGTTGATATTCTCCTCCACAATGTTTCCAACACATTTTTGCCATTTACTTCATAAGTATAGAAACATGCTAGTTTAGTAAACAATATTTTGACATGATATTCATGTCATTCCATATTGTTGTTAATGATATTCTGTCATACAACCCACCTGGGGCAGGCCATGACCTATGACAGACTGTCCCACTAATTTTACTAGTTCCAGGTGTGAAAGAAGGTAGATTCTTTCTGCCATTCCTGCATGACTTATCAAGTTGTCTGGCAAGTTGCAAGCCAGGAGGGAAGTGCAAGACTCTCCTCCAAACCATTGCTGTGGTAGAGACTTCTTTGTGAAGGTAGGAGTTGACATTGTCAGGCCCCAGAAACTTAGGATCACATCTGGCAATAGGATTTTCTTGGTGATAGTAGTATATGACACCCGGAACCCAGAGTCCATACCTCTGAGGATAGCAGGCATTCCAATAGTGGCCAAGTCCCTGTCAGGTATGTTTGCTCAGGTATGGTTCCCCAATGAGGTAGCTTCACATACAGGAGTCAAATGTCATGCCTGTGTACATGAAGTACATGTGTGATGAGTGTGGGCTGACCTAGAAGTTTCCCATGCCTTATCACTCCCAAACCAATGGGTTTGTGGAGAGATTCAACAACCCTAAGGGGTTGATTATGGGCCTAGCAGAGCCCATAACTCATAAGTGTGACCTCTTACTACCAGTAAAGTTCTGCAAAAGGGAGTAGGCTTCAGCCCCTTTGAGCGTTGGTTTGGACACACTCTGTCAAAGGTCCCTTCTTTCTTTTGAGAGAAGGGTGGAAGAAACCTCCCAGGAAACCTGCACTAGATCTGGTAGATTATGTACTGGCCCTAAGATTCATGATAGCCCAGCACGTGAAGAAAGCCACTCAGAATTTGGGGGCTATACAGGAAAGGATCAAACAATGGTACAATCAAAAGTTGACTCTAGGGGAGTATCACCTGACCAAAAACGTGGGTAATAGAGTTAGGAGAACCTCAGACACTCAAAGACAGATGGTCTGGGTTTCAGGAGGTGAAGGAGTAAACATGTATAGTGACATACCTTGTTGATGTGGAGACCCCCAGGAACCCTAAATGTCCTCTTAATGAACAGAATGACACCCACTTTGACTGGTCAGAGATGACCGCACATATGGTGACTGATGGTAAAGCGGAGGGCGAAAGGGAGCCCCTTCCCAATCTACCATCACACAGTGAGAAGTATGTTCTGCATGGATGGGGTGGAACTGTATCCTAGTCCAACTGAGGAACAGTAGAGTGATCATGACCAGCTGTTATGGTAGTTTGCCTTGCTGTTCTCAATGAAACTGGAGCTCATCACTTGGTGTACACATGATATTGACAATGGTCACAGAATACCTGTCAAGAATAAAATCTAGAGAATGTCATACATGATGAAGGCCAGCATAAAAAGAGAAGTATGTGGGCAGAAGCACAACAGGGAAAGCACAGTTATTCAGTATGTTAGGATAGAAAGGAAATACCAAGGTGAAAGTGTGCAGCATAGAAAAAACACAAAGCTCAGTGCTGCCAGGGCAGCCATGGCCAATCAGAATACTGCAAACAGCAGTAGCTGGAAACAGGATACTTCTCAAGTTTCCAAAGTTTTATCAGAGTAGGCAACTGGAAAACAAAACAGGAAAGCCCAGTACTGGCAATTAAAGCGCAACTCCTAAATGTAGAAGCCAAAACTAAATCCCTCCTTCCAGCTTGCATATACACAGGATAATTGGAACACCGAACAAAATCCTGTCCTAGTAGCGTAGTTCCAGTACCTAAGGCCACACCACAGGTGGCACTCCAGACCAGCGGTTCTGTGTGGACTATATGGGTTCCCAAGACTAATTCATACTCAATATCATGAGCTGATAAATTCCTTAACAGGCTAGGGACTGCCGATTTCCTGAATCCCTTTGACTTGATGTTAGGACACTGGCAGATTGCTCTAAAGAAAGATGCAAAAGAGAGATGAGCATTTGCCACTGCTGAAGATCAATTTTAGTTGAAGAATGCCTCTGTAGCCTTCCAAAAATCAGTCAACTAGGTACTACCTTTACTGGAAGACTTCACTGCAGCTTAATTGGATGACATTGCAGTCTTTAGCTCCAGTTGTCAGGGAGCAAAGGCAAGGACAGGTGATTTCAGAGGTAGTACTTGGCAAGGAAAAAGAGCAGGAAAAAACAGACCAGTCAAAGAATAACTGTGGTCACAGAACTACAGTGGATAGAAGGTATACTGTAAGCAGGGACAAGGTGGGACAGGAGACAGACAAAAATAAGGTTTGATCACATAGTTATACAGCAAAGCCACAGTTGTGCCTGCTGTTATAGCAACTGTCATAGTCAGTGCAGGGTGACTCAAGACTACAACACAGAGACAGGTAAGACTCCAAACTGAACAGAAGTCTTTATGTTACCTGACTACACCAAGCTGGAGGTTATACTATAATTTTATATGGATTGCAACAGACTGTGGATTGAATTGTGAATAGGACATAAAACCAGAGTGAAAAGAACAACCAAAATACAGGATGGACAAAACTCAAAAGCAGGAAAACAATAAAAAAGGACAGGAGACAGAGACTAAAGACAGATACTGCACTAGTAAAAGCAACACTAGTGATGGTAAGGAGACAAGAGAAAACCCAGACATGGAATTATGAACAGGGCCTTCAAAATCAAGAACAGGGATTCTGAGATCAGAGAAGGCTGTTCCCGACAGGCACTGGGACCCTTAATTCCCTGCTGGTACAATGGAAATTGGAACTAGGATTCAGAAAAAGGATCTCAAGAATGTTCCCAACATGCTCAATAATAAGGAATGCCATGCTGTTCTGTGCTGTAGACACCGGATTTTAGAACTAAGGTAACAAGGTACGAGACTCAAGGAAGCAAAGAGAGCCACTCCTACTTTAGAAAATAGGGGGTCAGAAGACCAATAGAGAAAACACAGATTCAGGATATCAGGATAGAATGTAAAGGCAAAAATAAGATAAGAGTGTAAAGCAAGGAGTGCAATGCTGCACAGGGTAGCCACAGGAAATAAGAATACTGCAAAAAGCAATAGCAGGAAACAGGATGCTTCTCAGATTTCTAAAGCTTCATTGTGGTAAGCATATGGAGCAGAAAGCAGGAGCTCACAGTAATGGTAGTTGAAGCACACATTCTGAATGCAGAAGCCAGGTTTAAATCTCTCCTTCCAGCTCTCACCTACACAGTCTGATTGGAACACAGAACAGGTGTGAGCTGACCACAGCACATTGCAGGTGAGAGAAGTTAACGTCCTGTCTGATGGACTACATGGAGACTCCAGGAAAGAACAGGTGAGCAGAACAAAACTCCTAAGTGGAACGTGGATTGGATGTTGTTTCAGAACATGGCAGGAATTAGTGCCGGAGCACAAATGCCCACGAAATGCCGTGGAAGTCGTAACACAGAGCTTAAAGTAAAATAAGATTCACTAAAAAGCTCCTCCCCAGGTCTCAGACTTGGGTAAGGCACAGAAGTATCATAATGCATTAAGAGTTTATAAGTAATTCTGGAATGACATTTAGAGTCCATCTACTTTCAAAAAATTTCGAAAGTATATTAATGAACACTGTAATCCAGTACAGGTTCTGAACTAGTGCTTATGATAGAAGCAAGCTCACAGACTGTCTCCAAATAGTAGCACTTGATGACTGGATAGGAGGAAGACCACCATACCCACCTGAATGAAATATTTTAGGCCCTTCAGCAAGTTGGACTGATTACCAAATAAAGTAAGTGCCAGATAGGGCAGGGCTCTGGGGTATACCTTGGCCACCTAGCTGGGGGGAGTAGGTGCAACCTCTGCAGCACAAGTTCCAGACTATCTTGGCCTAGGAGACTGCCAAGACCCAGGCCTAGTTGAGAGCTATTTTGAACCTCACTGGTTACTACCATAATGTTGTTAAGAGGTACGGGAGCAATGGTGAACCACTTACAGAACTGAACTCAAAGGAACAACCTAAAAAGGTGATCTGGACAGAGGAGTGTCAAAAGGTCTTTGGCATGCAAAGGAAACAAGTATATGGCATCAGTCCTCAAGTCACCTTTATTTAGCAAGGAGTTTGTTGTGCTTCAAAGCATGGCATGGGGGCACAGCTTGTGAAGCTAAGCGGGAAAGGTCATGATAGGCTGATAGAGTTAATCATCAGACAACTATTACCCAGGGTCCTACAGTGGAGTGCCATTTAGAGGGAGGTCTTTGCAGTGAACCGGTCCCTTAAGAAACTGACATAATATCTATTTGGGACTCGTTTCTGTATTCAGATAGACCACATGCGCGTTAGGTGATTATTGCAGATATGGAGGGGGTGCATAACTGTTGAGGCAGTCCACTTTCTTACAGGTTGTGGACTTTACGGTAGAACACATTCCTGGCTGAACAGACCAATGTTGATGGTGTTTTCAGTTTTTAGTCTTAATAATGAGGACTTGAAAGAGGGTAGGTAGTTTTCTCTACTTTCAGCTTGAGGGGGGCCATGTGACAAATTACCCCATTCTTTATCATGGTCTTGCAATTTTTATGCACCAGAATTGTTGGCTTTAAAGCTCCATGCATGTTAAAACAGCTAAACAGTAGCAAGGTACCTGTGCTTCTTGGCTTAAACCTTTGCTGTATATTAGACCCCAATATTTGGCCTTCTTAACTCTCCTGTAAGATCATATTATATGGTACAGAAACTATACCCATAGCATGTGAAGTTAAATGCCACCTGTGCACTGCAGCACTTACTATGCCATCCATCAGTTTGACAAGGAAAACATGGCTTTAGACCAATGTATGTAGCCTGACTGCTGCAGTTAAAACCTGTAGTCTGACATGTCAAAACAATCATTTGGAAAGTCACAACTAAATATGCTTTGTAGCCCAAAAGTAGTGTGGTGAGTATGCAAAAGTGGGAGATGTAGAAATGTAATATTGCCATTCCTCAACATTGACAAGCCCCTAAAAACTGTTTTCATTGTGGAAGGCCTTGGCTATCCTATGAAGAAACCTAGAGTGCAGAATAATCTACTAATGTTGAGATCCTGGATTCAGGACGACTAGAGAAATGGTCCAAACACTTTTTTAAATTATTTATTACAAATCCAATTCAATGGTAAAATTAGTTTTTTGAGAAATATTTAGGAAAGGTAACTTTTAGAAAGTTTGTTTTCCTGTGCCTAAAGCTCCAAGAGGCTAATTTACATTAGTCTACCAGAATCCGGTCCGGCCAGTGCTTGACATTAATGATGAGTGAAAACTGCTATTAGAGCAGGACAATGGTTGGGTGAGGTGATGGGCTGGGTGCAGGCATGTGAGTGCTATCAGCTCAGGAAATGCAGCTAAGGAGGTTTGATAACTTGAAAGGGGGAGAGTTGAAATCTGTCCATTTATAACTTAGTGTGAGGATCTACCTGGGAGGGGCAAACTCTTTGATCCCACGACACATGATAGTCAGATTGGCTTCATCCCTGAGCCGGTCTGGAACCAGTCTGCTGTTACTTAGGAGTAAAGTGCTAATTTCCTTAAGCACTCCCCTGGTACACAAGCTCCCTCAAAGGCCTGAGGGCATGGGCAATCTCAGACCTCCCTTAGAATAGTGTAATATGGGCTAGGTTGTAGTAAGGCTAAGACAAACAGTATGTGCTGTAAAAGTGGGAAGCGTTGCCAGGGGCATAATTTCAGGGGGGTGTTTTGGGGTGTTACACCCACCCTAATAAATGTAATAATTAATAAATAGTTGGGTACAGGAGCTTTCATTGGGTTTGGTGGATTTCACATGGTATTTTTAAATACTCACTTGGTCAAAAATACACCCACACACTCTTGTCCCTGTTTTGAAGTTCTTAAAACATGGTTAATTTACAAAAAACTCCCTCACAATCCGCACTTCTTTCTCTTTCGACTGGTCCCCCCTCCTTCATGCATTGCTCCTCATATAATGACTAAAATGATATGCCAGCACAATTGTCGAAAAATCAGAAGCTCATTGCCCCTGGGAACTTTCTTTATGTGGCTGGGGAGTGTCTAGAAGTCATTATATCACCAGCTATTGGAGTGTACAAAATGTGCTTCACCGCCAGCTTGTCAGAACACTCTACGGTCCTGTGGAAGAGCAAAAGAGAATTGAACCGCTGTCCTAAATGTTTGAAGGGATTTGAAGGGCTGGACCTGCTCCCAACTGTCCCAGGACAAAAAAGTGGTATCCCAGTGTCTCTGCTGAAGTAAGTCATGACCACTTTGTGCTGTAACTCAGAAGCCTTACCTGTGTCTGGAAGGACTTATTCTGAAAATCAATTAAAAATTTTGACTTAGAGAAATGTTAGACTTATAGACTCCTGGAGGACCACGACCAACCACTCAAGCAATCAACCTAAGGCATGACCTTGTTAGGAAAAAATAACAGGTTGGTACCACTCCGACCTTTTTGCAGTCTGAGAATCCAGTACAGGGGACCCTCCCGGCAAGCCTATCCAACTTCGGTATAACCCTTGCAGATACTGCCTGTTTCCTTGCCTTTCTGGAGGAATCTGAGTTACATGAATAATACTTATGGTCTCATTACAAGGCTGGCTGTCTGACCTACACATTACAAGTCAGGTGGGCGGACCTGCCTGAAGACCTGTCAGGGACTATGGATTGTCCTTACCTGAGAAGAGGAAGAGCTGTTCCATTGCATTGTGGGGACGATAGGGACTCACCTCCTAACTCCCTACCTAATGCCTGAAGGGTTGTTAGAACAGGGGCAAAAGTTAAGGTTCAGAGAGGAAGGCCTTTCCGGATGGTGTCTCTTCCATCTCTGTTGTATTGCTGACCCTTAGAAGGTAATGAGAACAGGTGTTTAGTTAGGTTTCTTCTTTCACTAAAACAAACCCCCATACCCCTTTCTTTTCCCAGGTTTTTCATTTAGTCTACCCCTTTGTGGTTAGGCCACGATTAGTAACCGTATTAGGGTGGAAGGCCTTCTTATAGAGAGGTATGATGGAAGCTCACTGGTAACTTGGAGTGGTGTGAAAAGGTAATCATGTGAAAGAGCTGTTCCTAATAACAACACAGAAAATGTATTGTTTAGATACAACAGATTACTTTTCAGACTTTGTCACAATCAATCTATTATTCATATGAGAGCATTTTACCCATACTAATATTTTAGCGCTATGAAGTCAACCTTTTTCCTTTAGCTTAGAGCGTCTTGTGATTTTCTATGCATATGCACTTAATTACTGAGTCAGTTTGCTTTTCAGATATCTCATAGGTAAAACAATCTGTGTCTTTTAAACAGTCTCTTTCTTTATTTGTCATGTGCCCAGTATCGCCTCGTTACCCAAGAGGTTCCAGTAGGATAGGCGCATTTAGGCTAATTCCTTTTTGTTGTGAATGCACACAGCACAGCGCTTCAATTAGCGCTTGCCTTCTTATCTTGTCTGTTCTTATTCTTACAGGTGTTGAGTCATCCTCGATCCAAGAAGGAGGTTGTTGATGTTCAAGGAAAACCATACCCGGTAAGTAGGTGCTCTGAAATCCAAGACTTAGATTCTTTGAGAGTCTGAGGAGGCTTGGAATCTCAGGATTCTCAATCCAAAGTGTTCGATCGAGGGTGGGTTGGGTTTAAATAGATAATGTTACTGGTCTGTGATGAGTCATTTCGAACACACATGGCTGATAATAAATGTTTACTGCCTAGCGATGAGTCATTTGGAATGCTCATGATAGGTGATTATGTTTAATTGCTTTAAGATGAGTCGCTTAGAATGTTGTGACTGGTGGGTTTGTTTACCACCTAATGATGAGTCATCTGGAATGTACATTTCATTGTGCTGGCTTGATTGATTCTGCATGTTTTCTCCATGAGTCATTAGTGTACTGTGACACCAATCTCGAAGGGGTATTATTCCATAAGAGGAAACTAACAAGATTAGACACAATCAAATTGTGTAAAATCAAACTTCAGGTGTCAAGCAGAGTTCTAATAGGCATTCATGCAAGGCTGTGTTCTCAATTATTAATGTAAACCATTAGATTTGAAAAAATGTTCAAGCATGATTCCTGGCAATTCCACTGTCCCGGCCGGGATCACAGATCCTGACAGGGTGACTGCGATCTTGGTTGTAATCAACCAGTGAAGCGCTGAAAACAGTGCCACCCTGCTGATTACAATCTTGTTCTTGTGGTTTCCCCACCATGAAAAGGCTTGCGGAGAACAAGTGCAGGGGGTCCTGCCCGCCCACACATATGGTATGGGCAGTTCAGGCCCTCCCCACCCAGCTTCCTTGCTTTGCAGACGGTGCGCATTCCGAGGCTGCTGGCACCCCCTTTGTGCTATGAGATAGCACTATCATAGTACTACTCCCACCAGTCTGACTGGCGGGAACGCTCTATTTTCAAGGTTTCAGCTGGTCAGCCAGGTCAGGCTGGCAGAAAGCTTGTAATAGGATGAAAGGGGTGCCACCGCCATGGTGTTGGCATCCTCTCTGCAAGTTTGGCTGTCCCGCTTTGGGACTGCCAAACTCATAATGACAAAATACAGACAAGTTACAAAAAATGAAGAAAATACAATGTCTGAGGCTTGCCCCAATTAAATCTCCTCCATTGGAGGTGGTGGTACGTAAAACACTTAAAGTTGTGATCCACTTGGGAGTGATGGTTGTGATAGCTATACCCAAAAGTGCTAGACTCTTGTCAATTTCTTCTTGGGGTTCCTTGCACTGTGTGATGTGATTCTGGAGGAAACAGGTCACGGGGATAATTTTCTCCTACTAGGAAACACGTGTTGGCTGTTGTCTGTTCTAACAATTATGAATATTTCATCTCAAAGAATAAATTGGAATCATGCTAACCTCTCACGGTCTTCTTTGATCCTGAGTGCTTGGAAGAGGATTTGATTTCCCAGACACATGGACTACTGACTTAATGTTTTTTTTTATTCACGAGTGCCTTGACTTCTGTTGTTTATGCTGGTTTTCTCTCGAGAAAACATTGGAGGAGGGGGGAGGTCCTCTTGCCAGGAGCACCGTGCCTCAGATTATGTGTTTTGTATATTAGTCTGGAATTAATTGTGAGCACTTTTGTCCTTTCATTTTCTTCCTGTTGCTGTTCTTTTGTTTATACCTATATCAATCTATAATTGTCATAATTCTAAGAAAACTTGTAAATCTGTACAACTACCAATATTGTTATGCACGGGCCTGGGCTTATAAGGTGTGCAAAGGTCCCAGTGAAATACATATACTTTTGTGAGTGTGTAATTTTACATGTGTTTTTGCTGTCTACCTTCTTGTCATTAATAACATTTACATTTCCTTGTTGCAAACTAGGAAAATTCAAAATTTATGCCAAGGACAAGGAGGCAGCATTATTATATTGTATGTTTAAAGCTCAGCTAATGCTAAGTTAGCTGCACGCTCTACTCAGGTTTTTTGAGTCAGGAGTCATCCTGCTTTTTGTGTCCCTGTAGCAGTAACAGGAGGCAAACAACTAGTCCCTTGGAGTAGTTTAAATCCCTGGGTGTCAGCAGGAGTCAGGAGTCCTCAGGTCTTATTTCTTCCTGTTTTCAGGCAGTCTTCTTCTTCTCCTTGGAGGAATTCTAAGCCTTCACCTAGCCTGTTCTGTAAACATTTGAGATACCCTTCCTTCTGTTAGTTCTAGAACTGATATTCTCTCCTGCTTGGGATAGAGCCAGAAACCTAGGGTGACTCTTGCAATGTTGCAATGAATGACTATAGTTCATGACTTCCCCGTTTGGCATTTTCAAGTCAAAGGAAGAACTGTGGAATCTGCCCTTTTTTCTGCCAACTGGTTCTGTCACCCTCCCAGATGAATAATCTATGCTAAATGGCCACGTGCCACACTAATGCCTTTCTGCTGCCAGACAACAAATCATTGTCTTCCAGGCAAAGGGTCATTCGCAACCCTGCCAGTTTATTTCCAAGAGATCATGCGGTATTGGTTTCAGTTTTATCCAAATGAGTCTGAGGCAAAAGTTTTGTTTTGGGGTTTTGCAGAAGGTTTTAGATCATGTTACCAAGGACCATGAGTACGGAGATGGGCCAGAAAGTTGAGGTCGTCAATGGAACAACCAGAAGTGGTGAGGGCTAAGTTGCAGAAGGAACTAGATTGGGAAGAATTGTAGGCCCCTTTGATTGTTGGCTGTTGTCAAATTTGATGATTTTCCCCCTAGGTTTTGTGTCTAAGATACAACAGAATGAGTTTAGGTTGATTCATCATGTGTCATGGCCGGTGGGGGCATCCATTAATGATTTAATTGCTCAAGAAGACTCCATGGTGCATTATGCATCAGTTGATGAAGCAATTTCACTGGTAAAACACTGCAGCATTGGGCCAGAAATTGTAAAAATCCAATATTTAGTCGGCTTTTAGACTCCTTCCAGTGCATCCACATGACTTTTCTTGTTAGGCACTCAGTTTGACAATGCCAGTTATGTTGACAGAATGTTGCCTATGTGTTGCTCAGTTTCGTGTTCTCTGTTGGAAATGTTTAGCTCTTTTTTACAATGGTTCTTTCCGTCATAAATATGTAACCTAATATTTGGATGATATCTTTTTGGTGGAAGCAGCTGATTCAGAAGAATGTCAGACAGGTTTGTTAGCTTTTCAAAAGACCATGCTTGACATGGGGTTCAATAGGCTCCAGTACAAACTGAAGGGCCCACAACTTGGTCAAATTTTTTGGGCATTGAGCTAGATTTTAAAAAAAATGGAAGTGTGTTTACCGAATGAAAAAGTGCATACACTTGTTACAATGTTATAGGAGGCAGTTCAAAGACCTAAGTTGGAGTTGAGACAGGTAGAAAGTTTGCTTGGTCATTTAAACTTTGCTTGTAAGATTGCAAGAGTAGGGAGGGCTTTTTGCAGGAGGTTGGGTTTTGTGCATAGTGGTGCAGTGTTGCCTCATCACCATATCCGGCTTCGAGCAAGAGTTAAGGCTGATTTGAGGATGTGGATTTCTTTTTTACAAGATTTCAATGGAGTGACTATGTTTTTTGAAGATGAGGATTGGCAAGTTCAAATTTTCTCTGATGCTTTATGTGCACATAGTTTTGGTTTGTTCTGGGATGGACATTGGGCTGCTGAGAGTTGGCCCATTTCATGGAAAGCAGCCTGGTATAGCATTGCCTTTTTGGAATTGTTTCCATTGGTTGAGGCATTGTCGATTTGGGACACACATTAGGCAATATAAATGTGGTTTTTAATGTGGACAATCAGGCAGTTGTGAATTTAGTGAAGTCACAGAAAGCAAAGGATGAGAAAGTGTTAAAATTATTGAGGTTGCTTTTACTGAATTGTTTAAAGTTTAAAATAATGTTCAAGGCTAAGTATGTTCCAAGTGTTAATAATGACATTGCTGATGCGCTATCTTGTTCGCGGTGGCAGAGAATCTGTGGGCTTGCACCGGGAGCAGATGAGCAGAAGACAGCATTTCCTGGGGCATTATGGGAGATGGGGATGTGATGAAGTTGGAGCTGATTCAACAGTCCATAGCTTCGTCTACACAGAACAGTTATGATCAGGCTTGGTCAGAATTTCTCAAATCAGGTTCTGTTAGTAGAGTGGGTGGGGTTTTGGTTTGGAGAGAAAGGCGGGAAGATGCTGTTCGTTTCATTATGCAACTGATTGATTTGGGTATGTCGGCGGTAACCACATCAGTAAGTTGTCAGGTATTTCTTTTTACAGTAAGTATTTTTGGGGTTATGATCCAGTGGATGGAGAGATCTGCAGAAGGATACTCTCTGGTTGGGCTAGAAAAGGGGGCGCAAGGTGTGATCAGAGACATCCGATAACGTCACAGATGTTGAAAGACCTAATCTTAGTTTTAAAAGAAGTTTGTTTTTCACCATGGGAGGTTGTTGTGATGCCCCTATGTATATCATGGCTTTTTCATGGGGCATTTAGTGTATCGGAGCGGTTGGGTGTAAAAGGTAAGAAAGGCATTTTGCGCTCTGACATGCGGGTGAGGGAAGGAGTTATCTATTTGTGGTTAAGGTCATCAAAGATTGATCAGTTGGGGAGGGGACATGAAGCGTGATGCAGGGGAGGGGAATCCCCCTGAGTGTCCTGTATATTGTTGGTCTTCTTTTGCCAGGAGATTCCAGGTTTGCATTTGTTTATCAGGATGGTTCACATTTGAAGTCGCATCAGTTACTTTCGGTTTTGAAGATGGCAATTAAGAAACTGGGGGTGACTCCACAATTTTATGGTACACATTCCTTTAGGATTGGGGCGGCTACAGAAGCTAAGCAACTTGGGCGATCAGACAGGACAATAATGGATTTGGGTCGTTGGAAGTCTCACTGTTTTGAGCGTTATGTTAGATCAAGCCATTTTGAGGCAAGATGAAATGTTACATGCTGCCATTTGTTTTTTATGGGTAATTGTGTGTGTTTTTTTCTGCCTTTTTCAGGTCAGAGCAGTTTGTTCAGTTTGGATAGTGGGACATTCCTTCGTGTGCTGGGCAGAGAAACAGGCTTCATCAAGACTTTTTGGGTGGCAATTCGGTTTGGATGGGGCCAGAATTAAGATCTGTTGGGTGGGCAAAAGTGGTGTGAGGTGTGGGGAATTGTTATATGTTCTTTCTAAAAGATTAGTCAAGGGGTTTGTCCTGATTTATTAGTGGTTCATTTGGGAGAAAATGATTTAGTCGCTTTATCGGGTATTGGGCTTCTGAAGGCCATGAAGATGGATCTGTGGCGGCTCAAGCAGAAATGGGCTGGGACACACATTGTTTGGACTGAGTTAGTGCCTAGGTGTGTTTGGAGGGGAGCAAATTCATTCAAAGGTATAGAAAAACAACGTAAAAAGTTTTTGTCATGTACATAAGTTTTCAGTTTTGCAGCATGAACAGATTGTGCATAGGGATGTAGATCTTTTTAGACAGGACAGAGCGCACTTGTCTTTTTTAGGTAATGAGCATTATTTATTTATTGGACCTTAGAATGAGGATTTCAGACCTTTTAGGTGAGAATTTATGGGATTGTGAGTAAGAAGAGAATTTATTTCCGGTGGGGCAGGAAAATGCCTGGCGGGTTTTCCGGTGTGGCGGGTTTTCACAGACAGGCTTTGGGGCGTAAGGGTACGAATGCACAAAGATGAGAGGTCAGGGAGTTTTGACAAGGAACAAAAGGGAGGAAAAGGCAAGGGTAACTACCGCAGGTGGACAGCAGGACAGATGGGTACTGGATTGGTCAGGCCAAGGTGGGGGATGGGAAAGGGTTATTGATGAGGGGTAAGTTTTGTAGAGGGTGGGGGTGGGGTTTAGGAAGTTATATGTATTAGTGAGGAGTTTTAGTTTTGTAAGTCCTAAATGCCATGGGTATTGTTTTTATACAAGACCTATGCTATAAAAACGGCTTTTACCCCTAATTGGTTAGTTGTGGTTTGTATGCCGTTTCGCCCGATGGAAGCTGCTATCAAATGCCATTTACATCGCTGACTTTGAGCTGAAGAAGCATCCAGATTATATAACTGACTCCAATCTAAACTCTCGCAAACAACATAATCTTCATGTTGCGCTCTTCAAGGCCATCAGGCAGCAGATAAGACGTTTTGTGACCGTTGGAGAATTTAGAAGAAAGTGGTCGAATTTTCAGAAAAAAACACCCAGTGGGTTCTGTCTCTGGAGAACTGAACTTACACAGCACCTTGTATGCTTTTCTCCAAATCTAGTTGGGGCGCAGGGTTTTATTGCGCCCTTCCTATCTACAATTTGATATCTGAACCTGCAAGATTAAGGTTCGGTGCGTTGTGAGATCACGCAATTTTTGTGCAAAACGGCAAAATGTATTGACGTTGCCTGTAAGAGATTGTCTGACTCACTGCCTGCTTAAGTTCTGAAATATTGAAAAGAAAAAAAAGTTTCTTCTCTGCCTTATTACTTTATATTGACTAAAGGATATCGAGATTACACAACTTTGTAATATTTTACATTTTAAAATTCATTTTAGTTGTGGTATACCTATGAATATTTTATAAATTAAGATGTTTATAAATAGATCGATACGTACTGATCTGGGGCAATGAGATCAGCCATTTAAAGACATTTATTCAATAATTAAAATTCACCGTGATCACTACAAATTTCAAAACAGGTGTTAAAAATATAGGAGCTGATTCAACCTTTCGAAAATCAGCAGTGTTTAATGGTCCCGTTAAGTGTAATTGCCATTGACTGATTCACGGCAAAACAATACAATTTCCTCCCTCCAGCACTGCGGCACTAATTCCTCAGAAGAAGAATCCTTTGGTAAAAGGTATAATTTAGTAGGAAATAACTTTAACAGTTCTTTCTGGAAAATTACACTTTGCCACATCTCTCTGAATTAGTCTGTTATATTTAACAGAACAGTCTATAAAAGTTGACCAAAGCTATAACAAGGACTTCCATAAAGTCTGCAAAGACATCCCCTTGTTGACATGTTATGCATATTTTTAGTTTCATGTGGTTTGCACTGGGACCTAGCACTCTATTTTGAACAGTGGTGTGATTTACTTTCAGTGTCTTCACACCACAGCATCTCCATTCCCCACGGATTTTGTGACAGGCAGATCCACATGGTGAAGACAAAATTCTAATTAATTCCTCAGGGGTCGTCTTGTATTTTCTTCAAACCTTTCAGAAAGCACAACCCAAGATGCATACACAATATGCAATATACTAGAAAGATTTCAGTAGAAATAAACTACAGAACTGTTTAGTCGCATACATTTACAGCATTTCAGTCTTGTACACAGAGCACATACAAGATTATCTTTAATTTGTCTTGATTTAGAACGATAAACTGCACGCCCCTGCAGTCCAGAGGTATATCAAATTCTGATCAGCGAGATTGTAAAAGCCAGATAAATCTCTGCATCATTTGCTGGAGGCAAAGCAGTAATCTTTATAGATTCCCTCATCAGCGTGAAAGTCAGTCTGCCATATGTCCCCTGAACATTAATTTCCACTGGCTGTCATCAGCTGCAAGAAAATAATGCTGCTGAACAGAGCGGCCGGAGATGATCTCCCCCAGTTGTGTTGCTTTCAAAAACAGATCAGAGCACAAGTTGGCTTGAGCGTGCATGATATGAGCTAGCAGAGAGCAGCGGTATCAAGGCCAGAGAGTCTTGAACCACTTCTCTCTGAAAAACATTCTCGAGATATTGTTTCTATCTTGTTAACATTGTATTTTTTTTAAGTGGCGAATACAGAGGCTCTTATTAATGCAATTTGTTTCTGTATATTTGGTGTGTTGGTAAAAGTAGTTTTTGCATGTACTAAGTTCACAAAAAAGAATTATCACAGGCACAAAATATGCTGCATGTAGACAAATGTCCTTGGCTTAAGTTTAATCTTCATTCTACAACCCTACACTTATGGTATGCCGGGGGCGGTGGGGGATGCAGATTTCATGCTTTTCAAATTCACAGAGGGCTGGCTGCACTATGACACCTGCCATTCCCCTAAGGAATATGGCTGTTCTATGGTAGGATAGGCAGATTCAGACCGGATATCCATTGATCCTGAAAGGCTTGAGCAGTGGAGTGTAGAATTACATTGCCACACAAGTCTTTGGAGTAAAAAATGCATTCACACCTACACCACTCTAAGCCATGGTCGGCCTTTATCAAGGGCGAGTTGGGCCTATTTCCGGGGCGCCAAACTTCACAGGGGTGCAGGGGCAACTTCCAGCAGTTTCCATTCAATCTCTTGTCCTCACTCACCTTCCTCCTACTCCTCAGCTACAATTCCAGAATTTTTGGGGCCCTGGGAAAAAAGGTAATGTGCGAGACCCCTCTAACTTGCATACAATGTGGCACATTCACAGCTGTTTGCATAGTAGTAAATGGCCTGGCTTCTAAAGCAGCTCAGTGCATACTGGGCTGCAGCCTCTCTTTCTCAGTCACTCACAAGCAGCTCTTTTACAGATCATAAAGGGCTGAAGGTGTGAGAGCTGCTTATCTGAGAGGGTTAAACCTGCAGTGGGAGGGAGGGGGGCAAAGGTAAAGCTAAACTGTGGGACAATGGGCATCCCATGGTGCCTCAGGATAGGCAGCAGGGCGGGACGCCTGATTGCAGGACAAATCTGCAGAATGTATGTCCTTGCAACTAGGACAATGAGATGGGCTACCCTACTCTAGGGCTTGCTGTGCTACACTATGTGTGCGAGGCCCAGGGGAGGATGGGCCCTCCCCTGGGCCTAAATGCAACAAGACACCTTTCTCTCAATTGGATTGGTAGTGGGCCCAAAAGCACTGGTGTGCTTCTGTGGTCTGGCTGTGTCACACTGGTGCGGTGGTTGACAGTTCATAGCCAGCTGCCCATGCTGAGCACCAGCCCTGCTACTCCTCCCATTTTCCATACAAACTGATGATTAAAGATAAGTAGGAGTGGTGCCAAATTTCGTTTGGCCTGGGACACTATCTGGGCAAAGGCCAGCTTTGGTCTCAGCCTATACGTTTTATCCTGTTTCCATAATTGCCTTGGGAGAGAGGATAAATTACATCAGCAGCCCCCCCTCACTGTAACCACATGGTACTTGGAAGCCAATGCATGTTGAGCTCTAGGTGTGTGCCATCTGCTCTCTTGTGATACAAAGGCTAATTTGATGCAGCTAGTACAGTTTCTTGCTTTATCCTCCCCTATCCCATGACTATCTACATGGTTCAAGTCTTGAATGCAATTGTAGGGCATTGGCAAAAAGCAACCTGCCTACATATGCAAGGCATAATTAGAGACAGCCAAATATGTAAGCCAAAACAAAACTGATTAGCTCAGAGCAATCATATTTATCAGTTTTGGGCTATTACCTGAAAGGGGACAGAGGTACCATTTTGAAAGAGATCACATACAACATTAAGATAGCAGTTAGAGAAACATGATTTTTTTATTAATGCACATACTTTAATATACTCCATCTCTACTTTATGAATCGAACTTTCAGTTATGTGTCATCAGTTGGAATGTAAGGAGAACACTAGCCTTCAACAAAGAGAACCACTGGTTTTGTTGTGACCAGTAGTCAAATAGCAACTAGACTTTTATGGACCCCCCAGGAATTTGAAGGACATTGACTCATGTGGCTAAAGTCACTCCATCAGGACCAAGGAGTAGATCCAAGAAGTCCTTCGTCGACCACAAAGCATCCTCAGCATTTTCGTTATCCTGTATGCCATGGGTCAGGGCCACTCCATTGAAGTCTATGGCTGTTGGCCCATTGAACCTGAAATTGGATTTGAGACTGCTTTGGTGACAAGGCAGCTGTTCTACAAATTCTTACTGGTCCCCTTGACCTGTTCACTGCTGGAGCTGATTGCCCAAAGTGGGCCAGAGTACCCAAACAAAACTTTAGAAAAGATTTACAAAGTTTCCGAAGTTCCCGCTAGCCACAGTAGTTCCCAATGTTCATTTATATTTTGATTGAAAAGAAGCAATTTATGTTTTACTTAAAAAACAATATCTCTGGAACCCTCTGTTAGATTTTCTTTATTTTGGTGTCTAAAAAAAGCATACAAAGGGGATATATTTTTATATAGTGGTGTTGGGTTTGTTTTGTATTGTGTGACTTTCTAATGTCGTTGTTTGGTTACTTCTAAAACCCTTTCAGTTATTCTTTTGTTTAAGTCTGACTGCTTGAAGCTATGTAAATACTAAATTGTTACTCAACAAGTCCCAAAAACGTCCAGCCAGATGTGTGACTATACATCCAATACCTGCAGTAATATTTAACAAGTGAACATACTTACCTAACTTTAAATTTAGGTTGGAACAGTTTTCTTAATTAGACCCAAGTTATCTCTCATCCCAGAAAAATTAATTCACTGAATTTTGAATTTTATTACTTTACTCCTTTGCATTAGCCTAACACATAACTCATTTGAAATATTAATTTCAGTTATCAACAATTATTATTTCTTTCAAGTAGTTAGATAACTTCATAAAAGTACCGAAATTTGTCTGAATTGGAGGAGTTTCATTTTTTCTGAATCAAATTCAGTTTGGAAATAGCGAGTATATCTTTACACAACACCTCATATAACCCATGTGTCTCCGAAGGGAAATCTTAGACTTGACTGATATTTTACCCAAAACTGTTCATTCATTGAACTTAAGGCACAACAAAAATGAGTGACAACCATAAGAGAACAAGGAGGATGATTTGCGCTCCAGAAAATGGGCTGAGGTGGAGACCACAGATCCCTGCAAATCTTAGGTTACACTATGAACACTAAGTTGTCTACAACAATGAAGCCTGCCAAGACTAATATAAATAATTTTTTCACAGCACATGGTTATGGCAGTGCTGCACCAAGAGGAACCCTTCAGATGATACAGCCTTCTGCATCTGGATATCTTGTTGGTCGACAAATTAAGACTAAATATTCCACGAAAAGGAAACTTTGGAATGACCAGCTGTCTTCGAAGAAAGCTAAAGTTGAAATAGCCATAGACCAAGAACATGACGAGAATGATATCCGACGAAGTTTACAATCGTATGGTGAAAGAAACTCCATCAGCCCAGTATTGGAAAGAGTTAGCAGAGGAAAGGAAAAATGCCCTTTACGAAGGCCTTCAAGAGAACGAAAAGTTGCATAAAGATATAGAAGTGAAAGACAGTGAAATAGCTTGTCTAAAGGAAGAGAATGATGAACTGGCAGAACTAGCCGAGCATGTGCATTTCATGCCAAATATGATTCAGAGATTGATGGGCCACGCACCGCACATTGGAGCACTGAAGAATCTTTAATTTGAGGATGCCAATCAGGAAGAGGATGAAATGTTGAATGATTCAGAAGAAACTTCACGAGACACTAGTGTAGTGTGCACAGAAGTGCATTCAAGTGAGGCACACTGAAGTGAAGGACTAATTTACTTGGAAGTGACCAATATGCAACCAACTTGCATTATTTATTGCTGTGCCTTTGCACCAGACACAACTGGACTTGATTAGAGGTGTAACTTTCATTTGTATAGGTAGCTATACAGGTGGTCTCTGGTTGCCCTTTATAATTATGCTGAACTACTGCCATAGGACAATTAGAAATCCATTCTGTTGGCTGTTTTTTAAGTTGACTTGCATGTCTCCCACATATCATTGTGCTTTGTGCCCTGTAAAGTATGGAATGGTGGGAGGACGGGTTGGGTCTTGATGAAATTCATCTTGCGTTTGGTTACTTGCTGTAAGCGCACATACTGTGTATGTATAGGTTATGTAAATGTTTTTTTTCTGGCTTTTAAGGTACTTGTACATACTTGAGTGATAATCTATGTTAGGGAGAGAGTTAGGTACTAGTGCTGGATCCCCTACATGTATGGGAACTACATCTGCAGTAACTGCTTTCCAATTTTATTGCATTTCAGCCTGGTTGATTGCAGATTGTATAACAGACCCCAACAATGACTGATAACAGGACTGAAGGCTTTGAAGATTTCTTGCAAAGACCACTGCACCGGCTCCTTTTTAATCAGAAGCAATGCTGACCCCTGTTTGTATGTCTCCCAATATAAGGTGTTTTCGTGGTATGAAACCACATCCATTTCGAGCTTTGAAAGATAGTGTAGTGTTTCTCTAAGAATTCCAATTTAAATAAAGCTGCTTAAACCTTCATGAAAACCGGCCAATATGTTTATCACTAAAATACATGTAGGCAAATCGATGACCTCCAATTGTGTGGGAGGACGGGTTGGGTCTAGATGAAATTCATCTTGCATGTGGTTACTTGCTGTAAGTGCACATACTGTGTATGTACATGTTATGTAGATGGTTTTTCTGGCTTTTAAGGTCCTTATACATACTTGAGTGACAATCTATGTTAGTGAGGGAGTTAGGTACTAGTGCTGGATCCCCTACATGTATGGGAACTACATCTGCTGTAACTGCTTTCCAATGTTATTGCATTTCAGCCTGGTTGATTGCAGATTGTATAACAGACCCCACACAATGACTGATAACTCAGGACTGAAGGCTTTGAAGATTTCTTGCAAAGACCACTGTACCGGCTCCTTTATAATCAGAAGCAATGCTGACCCCTGTTTGTATGTCTCCCAATATAAGGTGTTTTCGTGGTATGAAACCACATCCATTTCGAGCTTTGGAAGATAGTGTAGTGTTTCTCTAAGAATTCCAATTTAAATAAAGCTGCTTAAACCTTCATGAAAACTGCCCAATATGTTTATCACTAAAATACATGTAGGCAAATCAATGACCTCCAATTGTGTATTTAAAATTACTTTGATGCTTGTCCATTCAAGCCACCCACACACCTACAATTTCAATCTTATTAAGTTTGTGCACACATTTGTGCTAATTTCTGCTGGTCTCTTGACCAATATAGTTACTGAAACAAGCAAAATGCTCAGTACACAGCTGAGCTAAACTGAAGTTCGATTTTATGCCCTTTCCCCAAGAACATGTGATAATGTGGCCCTGATGTGCACCTTGAATGCATCTCATTCATAATTATTTCTCTAATGTATGTTCAGGAGTTCCATCTACATTTTGTGATTAACAAACCATCCACTGCCTGTATGTCCTCTACCCAATTAAAAGTTTCTAGAACCAAGTGCTTCTCTGGAGTTTGAATCAAAAGTTGTGCACCAATACAAATATTGTCCCTTGAACATAAAACCATTATTGTTCCATACTGCGTTCGTTATTTCCATTATAAAGAAAAAGCTCGCACTAAAAGAAAAGTGGCCTTCAGTACTGCATCGTAATTTGAGATCATCTAGCTATTTGTTAAAATGATGTACTTCAGTATTTTATATAAAGTCATGTTTCCTGTTGTGCTTAGAATGCAAACAGTTAATCCACCCTAGACAAAATCAACCCCTTCCTCAAATGATTGCAGTAAGCTTATCTCTACTGCAGTCCCATGAGCCACCATTCGAAAACAGCGTGGTAACAAATCATTGCTATGATGAAATTATCTAGGTAAATCCTGAGAGTTTGGGAATCCCAAGTAATCTCCCCTGGGTCATATGTATGCAAGTGAGTCTTCAAAAGCTGATTTAGGAAAAACCCTGCATTCACTTCAGAATTATGTGGTTCAGTTCCATAGGGAGAACAAGTGCTTGAGGCAACAAAGAGTGACCATATTCGACTGAGTGGATAGGCTCCATGCTTCATATGGGCGATTGTCAGTTGGGGTTGTTGGACCTGGCTCATTCTGCAGGGCCATCCCAAACATTTTGACTTTACCCCTCCTGTTTTCTGAATAAGGTTGTGTTGGTTTTAGGGCTCTGTGCACTTTACCACTGTTAACCATTGCTAATGTGTGTGGTCTATCTCCTTATAACATGGTAAGAGTGGCCCTCATCTGATTGGCACATTCAACATTACTTGCAAGTCCCAAGCATATGGTACTACATGTACCCAGGGCCTGTAATTAAGCGCTACTAGTAGGCAGCACTGATTGTGCCATCCACTAAAGAAGCAATTTATAACATGTCTCAGGCTTGTCACTGCAGGCTGGAGTGCAGTTTTAAACTGCTGATTTGACTTGGCAAAATTAACCTTTTGCCAGGTCTTAACCTTCCGTTTTAATATTTGTACACCCATAAAGTAAGGCCTAAAAATCACATAAGACAAGGTGCATTGTATCTAAAAGTAGGACATGTTGTACATGTCCTTGTAGTGGAAAACTCCTAAATTAGTGTTTTATTAATGTTAAGTCCTATCTCTCCGATTGGATAAAATAGGGTTCCCTTATTACATTTAATAAATACTAAACTTTCAATTGCAAGCAGGTAGTAATGTCATGATTGGACTCAAATGAATTGTAATTTAAAGCCCTCTGTAATTGTAAAGTCAGATTTTAAATCACAATTCCAAAAAAGGGCAACTTTACAAAGTTGGCATTTGCTTGCCCTAACCATTTGCTCCCTACTGCCACTGTCCTGGGTCACACAACCGTTAAAGGCTCTGCAGTTGGGCATTGCATCTTCTTTCCAGGCAGTGAGACAAAGCAGGACTTGATGTTAGCAGGATGGCTGGGGTGGAGATGTTCCCTGCCCCACTTACACTCCAAAGATGCCTGTATCCAGCAAACACAAAGGAACCTGACATTAGTCTTTTGTCACCCCAGGCTTTCTTGAGCCTTGGCAGAGAAAGGGAAGACCTTTCAAGAACCAGATGTGGAAGCAGACAGGGAATCCCCCCCCCCCACTTCAAAGACTGGCACCAGGTATAAATAGTATAATTATTGGAACCTCCGAATAACTTTTCAGTACACTCCTGGACTTGTGGAAGACTTCATAACGACTGCCTGGACCCCCCCCCCTGAGGACTGCCCTGCTGCTATCAGAGGAGTGCCCTGCTGTTAGAGGCCTACCTTGCTGCTTGAAGGAGACCTGGACCAACCCCTTGAACCCAGGACCACTAGAAGTGAATCCAAGGGCTGGTTGAGCTTCAGGGACAGAAGAAGCTCCAGTTATCTAGAACCCTCACTTGCATTCTGCTGCAGTGATTCCGAGTCTCCAAGCAGTGCCCCTAGATACTGGACCATTGGTAATGGTGGTACTGCTCCTGAGTAATTCTAAAACTTGGGACTTAGAAATGTTTCCATCAAAAACTGTCTGAGAACCAACAGAAGACTGGGATCTACCTGCCAACCAATACGCTCAAGACGCATCACCATTCAGCTTGACTCTGCTGTAACTCCCACTAATATTTTTCTCTGCAGCAGCAAATCATATTCAGCGGAACCTCTTGGCAAGAGGATCCAGCCTCATGGAGACCTTATTGGCTACAGCCTGCAGCTTTGCCCCATTGGAGATTTTCAAATTCCAAAAAGGTGACAAAGTGCAGCAGCTCCTCAGGGATGATGCCTCCTTCTGGACCCACCGGCTGCCATGCCCCACTGAATTGTACCTTCTCAGAACCTTTTCTTTGAAAGTTCTTTTAAGTCCGAATGTAAGCCGAGGTCGGGCCCAATCCACTTCAGATATCTGAACTGCACTCCATTGCAGAAAGCCTTAACGTCTGACTTTGTCCCACTCTTGTGTGACCAGATACCCACAATTGGCACTTTGATCTGTTAGATGCTATTTTACACTAACAAATGTAAAATCTGATAATTCTGGTTATACAGATTGGATTTAATTAATTTTGGTGTCATTTTTGTATTAAAGTTTTCTCTATTTTACTAAATTGGTGTGGATTGTTTCTTCTGTTGTATTTTCACTTTGTTACTGTGTGTGATGCATCAATACTTTACATCTAAGTTAAGCCTGACTGCTTTTGAAACAAGTTACCAGGGTGTTAAGTACATGTTAAATTACTGTCTTTGTGGTTTACCCGGCCAAGGATTGTGGTTGTTGTCTGAGTAAGGTTTTCACCCCTCTCAACCAATAACCCAATTTCTCACAGGGGTATTTTGTTGGCACCACCACAGGAGCCATTGCTTAACCCACAGCATCACCCAATGGCAAGTTTTCTCTATTGACACCTTTGGCAGTCATGAAGGTAAGCTGAATATCTTTTACACTTTTCTACCTATCTGGGAAATCAGCAACGGGGCCCATTTCTCTACTGACACAAAACAGCCCCCATTTAGATGCATTGACCAGTCTGAGGCTGATGGACAAAGAAATAATAGATCTTAGCCTAAGTGGAAACATACCTCCCATAATATACAGTTAATTTAAAAAGAATTTCAATATGCTTGCTACTACAGGTATTCTGTCCGAGATGAGATTGGCTTAAAGTCCTTATGGTTCTGACTCCATCTTAGGAAGGCCCTGACTCAATCTAAGTTCATGGAGGCCACCATCTACCTCAGATTAAACAATGGACACCGTGAAAGGCAAGTTATTATAGCCCGCAAGACACTATTCAATGTGTAATTGGGATAGAAGTATTACATTTGGTTTACTAACAATCTTATAAAGGGATCAGGCCCACCGTGGAAACAGCTACAAACCTTATTTCGTTATTCACAGTATCACACACAATGTATTAAGAAGAATGAACACTCTTAGTTAAAAAGTTTATTAAAGTTATTACTGCAGGAACAATATTTGTTTCTGAAGAAAAAATGAGAAAATGACGGAGTCAGTTCCAATATTGCTTTAAAACCAGTCACTAGACCAGATCCAATGTTCTTAAAAGGATGCACACCGTCAGTTGTTATAGATGAATTAAATATAATTTGCACAATATCTGCAAAATATGTAGGGTTTTGTGTGTGTAACAGGCATTGAATTTCTGAAGCAGTCCTGGCTGTTTGCAGATCATAAAGTGCAACCGCTGAAGTCAAAGGGACTTCTTTATGTAACAGAACAGACAATAGTTTGTTCAAGTTACCAAAACTCATAGATTTTATACTAATACTAGGCCAAGGGATGCTCCTAATAACATCTCTAAGCATAGGATACAAGGTCCTTCCACAGCAATGTATTGTTTCTGAAACCATTATCAGGTATTGCTAGCAAGGTTCCAACCCCCAGCATGTAACATTTGTTAAGAACAAATTAAAGCAGCTATTCAAAAGTTCATGATGTACGGAAATGAATGCAAGGGGGAAACAAATGAGTTACAGCTCAGTCCTGGCATTAAAGTGCCACACATTCCATGCAAAGATATAGTGCAAAGATATAGCGTTACATAGAAAGGAGTGTCCAAAAGGATTTCTGCAACTCGCTGCAGCGATATACACAGGGTCATTTTAATTTTCTTTAAACAGATATGGGTGAAAGGAACTTTCCATCAATGTAACAATTGTGAATTGTGCATCTTTTCATACCAACCAATGGATTTATATTTTAACAGTCATGAAAATGAAAAGGTTGCTATGGGTAAAGAAATAATAACATGTATTACCCAGGTAATAGGTGGTGTGTCACTGACTGTAAATGGTGCATCTTCAACTCGTTCGATACTCAAAGTATATGTGAATTCTTACTTGCCCATCATTTTTTCATCAAATTATATGGTTCAGATCAGGCATTTCTTTTAAACACTGTCAAGGCACAGAATCTGACCTAAGTGTTTGTAAAGCCCAATTTAGTTGTATGATTGCTCTTAATTGAGCCTGTCCATGTTGTGACAAACTCAGATTCTCTTTCATGAGGTCTAGGGCTGTGAACCAAGGGCCAGATGTAGCAAAAATCCAATTTGCGACTTGCAAATTGCGAGTCCTTCCGACTCGCAAATTGGTATGCAGAACGGTGTCTCAGACACCGTCTGCGAGTCGCTATGGGGTCGCAAAGACCCACCTCATTAATATTAATGAGGTGGGTCGCAAATTGCGGCTCCATAGCGACTATCGGCACTCACAAACATGGAGGCCTGCTGTAGTCAGCAGACCTCCATGTTCGTGACTGCTTTTAAATAAAGCAGTTTTTTTTTTTTTTTTAAGTGTAGCCCGTTTTCCTTAAAGGAAAACGAGCTGCACTTAAAAAAAAAAAAACGAAACCTTTAGTTTCCGTATTTTTTCAGTGCAGGTAGTGGTCCTTTGGATAATAATAGTTTTGGGTCCATTCACAAACGGGAAGGGGTCCCGTTTGCGAGTGGGTTACCATCCACTTCAAGTGGATGGTAACTGCGACTCCATTTGCGACCGCTGCGAATCGCAAATAGGAAGGGAACACCCCTTCCTATTTGCGATTCGAAATGCATTTTGCGAGTCGGTCCCGACTCGCAAAATGCATTTCTGCATGGGAAACACGCATTTGCGAGTCGCAAACAGCAAATTTTGCCGTTTGCGAGTCGCAATCCTGCATCTGGCCCAAAATGTGAATTAGCAATTACACTTTTTGAAAGCATGTGCATTGCATTGGTGATAACTTAAAAAAATGTTTACTTGTTTTCTTGATCTATTTGCCTAATTCTTTCCCCCACTTCTATCTCAGACTATTCAGTTCATTGTATATAGCATATATTCCTAAACAATCCGAAACATCCTTATTTTCATTAACAGCTGAAATACTAGAGCATTCTAGCCATCTTTGGCATAAGCTAGCTACACTGTATGTGGTAACCATCACATGTGTGTGTATTGTAACACAGATCAGGATGATGGCGTTTTGGTCCAAGAGTTTGTTTTGAAAGATCATCTCTTTCCATATTATACAGGCTTGAAATAGGGCTTTTTTTTTACCTTGAATCTGCTAGAATGTGGTTCCCCAAATGCTTTTCTCATCAACATTTGCTTTCTAAAACTTGTATCCATGAGTAGGCATGTTTTGATTAAACTCAGTGGAGTAAATCAGCTTGCTGATAGTGATTAGATTTTTCAGAAGCTGTTGTGTTCTCTGTGCAAAATAAAATCCTGATGGCAGTGACCTTTCAGCACTCTTGAAAATAAGAGAATTTCTTTAAGAAATTAGAATGGCTTTAAGAGACCGAGCCTCACAATGTTCCCATTGTGTGTAATTGTGCACTTCTCTAAGATAACTAGTACTATGTATACATTAATGTGCATAGTGATGGTAGCAATATAATTCTTTGTAGTTTGCTGAATTAAAAAAAGGCTCTTCGTTATTCAAAGTAGCATTTGCCTGCAAATCAGACCACATTCTTTTAACAGTATCAATGTCCCAATCATATGAAAGAGAACCACATATTATAACATAATTCATTGAAACTTTAATCACATAAGGCAATTGCAATGTCTCAGTAATCTGATATGGATTTTTTTTCCAGGCTATGCCTTAGGGCACAAGATAAGCTGAAATATTTGTCGTATAGAAAGCTCTTCAGTTTCTGTTTATTAATCACAGGGATACACAACACCTGTTTGGGTCTTAGTGCCTGGTGTCTGGAAGACCGGGGCTGGACTTCGTTCCCAAGCCTGCTTTTTATCACAGAGATGGGGCCCGGTGCGCTATTAAAGCACATTTGTTCCCCGGCAGCACAGGACGCACACCTGTTTGGGACGTAAAGGACTGGTGCCTTGAGGGCTGGGGTGGGACTTCGTCCCCCAGCCTCCTTCTTGCCTCCGAGGCAGAGCCCATCATGCTATTAGAGCACATTTGATTCCCAGCAGCACAAGATGCACAACACCTGTTTCGGATGCAGTGACAGGTGCCAGGAGGACTGGAGTGGGACTTTGTCCCCCAGCCTGCTTGTTACCTCGGAGGCGGGCTTGGCACACTATTAAAGTGAATTTGATCCCACGCACTGTGGGGTCCACGCGGCATGTGCCAAGAGCAAGGCCTGTCTTAGCCTGTCATAGCCCGAAAGAGGCTGGGTCACCACTCCTGGTTTGCTCTTTTGCACAATGTTGGCGTCTGGTACCACTCTGAAATCTGTTCTATTACAGCGCAGAAGGTAACAACCAACAATTTCCTTTGTACGCTGTTGTAGCCTTAACAACATGGAAAAAAGGAAAGCTGCAGTTAATAACCAGCAGGGAAATAAGCCGCCGCCATGCAAAGCCTCCATTACAAATTACCTTTCTACAGTGATGGGAGTTATTGCTTTAGAGCTAGAGCAGGTTGAATTAAAGGATTGGTGCAGTAGAAAAACAAAACCGAAATCCTTCTTTGCTGCCATCTGTGACTATTGCTAATAAGGACATATCTTCCCAGGCTCCCACTCTGCCTAATCAAGTTATATTATCTCATGTGGAGGGAGGGGCCCAACTGCATATCCGGCAACCATACTGCAGACGCCACCAATTGGACAATCACACAAAGAATATAGGGAAGGGAAACCTCTCACCTCACACGTTCTCCTGTGAACAAGAGAAGGGACGCAAAAAGTAAAGTGCCCACAAAAATGAATGCTAATCACACGCAATATACAGAATAAGTTTGTATCATGGAACCAGCCCCCCCAAAAAACTGTTACAGTAACAGCCCAGGCTTCAATAAGCAATCCCTCTTTGGCTGATGCTTTTAACCACTTTAAGATCCAGGCGATCATTGCCATGGGAAACAAGCTTAAAATAACAGCTATGCTTAAGAAGGAATTAGGTGTCCTGGTCCTTTCATCGATAGGCACTTCGCTTCCAAACTTAGTTATTGCTGCTCCTTGTTCACCTGTCCCCCAGATAAAGCATTCCCTAAGAAAGTCTGCTGATACTTCCCCACCCCCCCAGTGCCGTCAGGAGGCGCGAGCCCAAGAGGACATTTTATCACATGCTGGCCGAATCCAAGAGGGGAGTCTACATCTTTAATTCCAGCAGTGAATAGGGATCCAAACGCAAGCAGCCTCAAATTAGACATGATCACAGCACAGCAAGATTACAGCACCCGCCTGCTTGTGCCCCGTATGTCATTTGCTAGAAAATGTCCTCAGATTCAATAAAAACTCTGGTGAAATGGATGACTGTCTTAAGTGCGACGCAGCGCATTGGTTAGCGCAGAAATCCAGGTTGCATGTGGATATAAATACCAGTATTATTTATACAAGGAGAGTGAGCTGGGTTGGTACCTCAGCAAAGATCAGGAGCAGGGATTGTGTGGTGATAAACTTTAAGGATATGAATCCAGTGCTTGAGCTATTGTACCGTTTAACAAGTAAACAGGGAAAATGGAATGAAATACATGCATATTCCACTCAGCCATTTTCATACTCCAGACGAGGTTCTTATTTGGAATGATAACTTGGATTCAAATGACTGACTGTGTATGCCTGGAAAGGGGATAATACAGCACCAGGTTCAGGTGCCCCCCATCAAGCATAAACCCATATACAAAGCCCAGCTATCAATTTACTCGGCTTAGAGTAGTCTCTAATGAGGTGCCATCAATAATGAATCTTAAACCCTTAACCTTAATTTCCTGGAATATTGTGGATATCTGCCGTAAACTGGATAACCCTGATTGGGTGGATTTTGTATCATCCTTTGACATTATATGTTGCCAAGTAACGTGGTCAACAAGACCACCCCATTTAGATAGGTACGTGGCATTGACACAGCTGGCTATTCCTTCAGCAGCAGGTAGAGCAAAGGGGGGCCTTTCTACATTTCTTTCAGTTGCCCTAAAAGGTATTAAAGTGGCTAAGGTGGTCCACTCCTCACTTTTTGATCACATTGTTATCATTCCCGCTAGAACTTGACATGTGCATCAATTTATATTATAAAAGTTTTGATCAAAGAGAGTGCTAAATAATAATGGAGCTTGATAGATTCCTTGTGCATTTAATTTCTCTGTTGTTACAATATGCAACAGTCACCAGGGCATGGGATTTTAGCATCTGACATTGTCAATATAATGGCAGTAGGGTCTGTGGGCTATATGATAAAGATGAGGATCACTCACATTTTAGGCACTCATGTCTGAGGACACTCTGAATTCATGTATTCTGAAGCACAATTTGGTTTTTGTAGGAGATGTTTTGGATAGGCCTGGGAATGTCGTTTCTACGTTTTTGGGCCCCACTGGGAACAGCAAGATTTACAATTTAAATTAATTACAGCTGAACACTCCCCTCTCCTTCTAGATTACAAGATTATCCCCAGGTGTAACAGTGATCACAAGCCCCTTATCATTCAGCTAAACTGCCACTCTAGAAGCAAGACAGAGAAGCCTACCCAGAAGATACATTTTTTTTTTTTTAAAGGGGCCTAAGACGGAAATGGGCAAACGTAAATTGGGTAGCATTTAACCTGATAATCTTGAAAGAGAGCCTATAGTCAGTTTTACCTTGTTTAACAAATGATGTAGAGCCTGCTGACCTATTAGCAGGGTTCCAGCACCTATGTAGCACAGTGGCAATTCATCATTCGTTTGCCAAAGGAGGTGATGGTTGTAAATTTCACAGGTGGTTCACCCCTCGGGTTCCTTGGATGCAACGGTTACGTCCTGGGCAGCACCGCATGGGTGCCCACAAAGTTACCATTACGTCCAAGTAGGGGCCCTAGGGGGCCTCGCACCCCCCTCGCCTGGGCAGGGATGGAAGGGGAATCGCTTCCCCTTCCACACCTCCCCCGTCCCCCCCATGGCATATGATAACATAAGCGCGCGATCACGTGCTGACCTCATCAGAGGCCTGCCCCTCCGCACTGGAAGCTCAGCTTCCAGCCACGATCGGAGGAGAAATGCTTTTGCATTTCTCCTCCAACCACGTGGAAGGGCTGAGAAAGGCATCAAAGGAAAGGAAAGGCCTCTCCTTTTCTTTGATGTCTTTCTCAGCATTTCTGAATGCCCACTAAACACCAGGGAGGTTTTTATTTTATTTTATTTGTATGTATAAGGGGAGCGGCCCCTTGGGCAAGAGCCGCTCCCCAGGGGGGCATATTATTGTTAGGCCTTTTCTGCCCCAGAAGCAGATCTGCCTATTAAAATTAGGCCGATCTGCCCCCGGGGGGCAGAAACCGCTAGACACCAGGGATATTTTATTTCTTGTTTATTTTTTATTTTTTTATATGTGGGGAGTAACCCCTTAGGCAAGGGTTGCTCCCTGGGGCAAATTTACTCTTAGGCCATTTATGCCTCCCTCGGGGGCAGATCGGCCTATTTTTATTAGGCCAAACTGCCCCCGGGGGGGGCAGTAACCGCTAAACACCAGGGATTTTTTTTTTGTTTATAATATTGAATGAGGGGAGCAGCCCCTTGGACAAGGTCCGCTCTTCAGGTGGTCAAAATATTTTTTGCCCTTTTTTGCCCCCCCGGGGGCAGATCAGCCTATTATAATTAGGTCAATCCACCCCCGGGGGTGCAGAAACCACAAGACACCAGGGATTTAAAATAAAAATAAAAAATTGTATATATGGGGAGTGACCTCTTAGGCAAGAGTCGCTCCCCTGGGGGACAGATTGTATTTAGGCCATTTCTGTCCCCCTTAGGGGCAGATCGGCCTATTTTTATTATGACGATCTGCCCCCAATGGGGGCAGTAGCCACTAGACACCGGGGATATGTTTTTTGTACCAATTTCACACAAGGGTCGCTCCCCTGGGGAAGCAAATATATTTTAGGCCATTTCCTGCTCCCCTTGGGGGCAGATTGGCCTATTTCTATTAGGCTGATCTGCCCCCAGGGGGCAGAAACCACTTAGGCACCAGGGATTGGTGTGTGTGTATGTGTGTGTTTTGTTTGGGGGGGCAGCCCCTTGGGCAAGGCTCGCTCCCCAGGGGGGCACATTACTGTTGGGGGGACAGAAAGCCATACCCCTGCCCCAAATAAATGGGGCCAAAGTTGTTCTGTCCACCAGTAGGCACATGGGGCAATTACCCCCAATCAACACCCCGGGGGGCAGAAAGTCTGTTAGATGCTAGGGAATTCAAAAAAAATAGTGGGGTGGTGGCTACCAACCAGTATGGGCATGGGTATGTCCCCACCCCAACTGAAGCGAAATCACACATTTTTTCCACATTTTTGTGATGGAACCTTCCGGAATCTTCAGGAATCCACCAAATTCCTACCACCCCGCATTGTCTCATCTATACCAATAAAAATTCTGCCCCACCTGTCAGCTTAAAAATGTTTTTTTTTTAAACTGCCTTTTTGGATCCGCTTTGGTTCCTCCTCAATTTCAACATGTTTTTGGTTCTTCCCTGTCACAGGCACTTGGCCCATCTACACAAGTGAGGTATCATTTTTACCGTGAGACTGAGAGGAACTTTGAGTGGTAGGGAATTTGTCCCGGTGAGGTGATCCCACACAGAAATGTGGGAAAAATTTGATTTTTCAGCTAAATTTGAGGTTTGCTGAGGATTCTGGGTAGGAAAACACTGGGGGATCCACACAAGTCATACCTCCCTGGACTCCCTTGGGTGTCTAGTTTTCAGAAATGTCTGGGTTTAGTAGGTTTCCCTGTATGGCTGCTGAGCCTAGGACCAAAAAGGAAGAAGCCCCCCCCCTGCAAAAATAGGTTGGTTTGTATTTGATCATTTTTATGTGTCCACGTAGTGTTTTGGGGCATTTCCTTTTGCGGGCACTAGGCCTACCCACACAAGTGAGGTACCATTTATATCAGTAGACTTAGGGGAACGCTGGGTGGAATGAAATTTGTGGCTCCTCTCACATTCCAGAACTGTCACGGAAATGTGAGGAAAAAGTGTTTTGGCCAAATTTTGAGGTTTGCAAAGGATTCTGGGTAACAGAAGCTGGTGAGAGCTCCACAAGTCACCCCATCTTTGATTCCCCTAGGTGTCTAATTTTATAAAAATTCACAGCTTTTGTAGGTTTCCCTGGGTGCCGGCTGAGCTAGAGGCCAAAATCTGCAGCTAGGCACTTTGCAAAAAACACGTCAGATTTCAATGTAAAAATGTGATGTGTCTATGTTGCGTTTCCTGTCGCGAGCGTTAGGCCTACCCACGCAAGTGAGGTATCATTTTTATCAGAGACTTGGGGGAATACAGACTAGTAAAAAAGGTGCTATTGCCCCTTGTCTTTCTCTACATTTTGTTCCTTCCAAATGTAAGAGAGTGTGTAATAAAGGCGTCTATTTGAGAAATGCCCTTTAATTGACATGCTAGTATGGGCACCCCGGAATTCAGAGATGTGCAAATAATCACTGCTTCTCAACACCTTATCCTGTGCCCATTTTGGAAATACAAAGTTTTTCTTGATACCTATTTATCACTCTTTATATTTCAGCAAATGAATGGCTGTATACACGGTATAGAATGAAAACCCATTGCAAGATGCAGCTCATTTATTGGCTCTGGGTACCTAGGGTTCTTGATGCACCTATAAGCCCTATATATCCCAGCAACCAGAGGAGTCCAGCAGACGTAATGGTATATTTCTTTCAAAAATCTGATATTACAGGAAAAAGTTACAGAGTAAAAAGTTGAGAAAAATGGCTGTTTTTTTCACCTCAATTTCAATATGTTTTTTAGTTCAGCTGTTATTTTCTGTAGGAAACCCTTGTAGGATCTACACAAATTACCCCTTGCTGAATTCAGAATTTCGTCTACTGTTCAGAAACATTTAGCTGTCTGGGATCCAGCACTGGTTTCACACCCATTTCTGTCACTAACTGGAAGGAGGGCGAAAGCACAAGAAATTAGTAAAAATGGGGTATGTTCCAGTAAAATGCCACAATTGTGCTGAAAAATGTGGTTTTCTGATTCAAGTCTGCCTGTTCCTGAAAGCTGGGAAGATGGTTAATTTAGCACTGCAAACCCTTTGTTGATGCCATTTTCAGGGAAAAAAACACAAACCTTCTTCTGCAGCCCTTGTTTCCCAATTAAAAAAAAAAAGTAATTTTCGCTGTATTTTGGCTAATGTCTTAGTCTCCTTCAGGGGAACCCACAAACTCTGTGTGCCTGTAGAATTCCTAGGATGTTGGAAAAAAAGGATGCAAATTTGGTGTAGGTAGCTTATGTGGACAAAAAGTTATGAGGGACTAAGCGCGAACTGCCCCAAATAGCCAAAAAAAGGCCTGGCACCTGAGGTGAAAAGGGCTGGCAGCGATGGGGTTAAACAAGGTTTGCACTAGCGCTCACAACCACTTGATAACAACCCTAAAGGCTACTCCACATATTGCAAATCATGGACAAATTGTGAGAGCAGGTTACATATTGGCCTTAGAAGCTAGGAAAAGAGAAATCCAGACCAAAGCTTGGGATCTTATCTGTGCTGCAAATATGTGAGATTTAGCAACATTTTGGTCAGTAGTGAACCACAGCTATTTTACTAATCTAGAGTCCTGCGAGGTAGAATGCTTAATATCAGCAGAGGAATGGGTGTCTCACTATTTAAGTGTGTTTCAAGACACTAGCACCCCCATCCCATAGATTCCAAGTCTAAAATACAAATACTTGCTGAGGGTTGTGTTAAGAATGTGCCCCTTATTGAGGTGACTGAGGTCGCAGATGCCATCAAACAGAGTATCTCAGGTAAAGCACCAGGCCCAGATGGGGTCCCAATTGATTTCTTCAAGGCAAATATAGCTCTCAGGGCACCTGTGTTAAGCTCTCTAAGGTGTCCTCTTGCCGGTTATATACTGGCTACATGGAGGACAGCGATAATCATCCCGATTTTTAAGAAAGGTGACAGATACCGCCCATCCTGTTATAGACCCATCTCCATGAAAGATGCCACTGCAAAAATATTGGGGAGAGTTATTCTATCACTCCTTGAAACCTGGACTTCCAAAAATAATATAATATCACAAGCACAATTCAGAATTAGGGCAGGCATCTGGACTGTGCATCCGGTCTTAAATCATCTGACTGGGAGGAAAGTATGTTTTAGCCAAAAAGGGCATCCTACATATGGCTTGTATAGATCTGACTAGCACCTTTGCTTTGTTGAATAAGGCTAAATTGTGGCAGATTATGGAGGATATGGTTATAAACTGCAATCTTTTAGACCTAATTGAGTGCCTCCACCAGCATCTCACAGTTTCAATATGGAATGGCCAACAAGGTGAGACAACAACTCATATAGGTTCAAAGAGGGGAGTGAAACAGGGGTGTATTTTGGCCTCCTTTTTATTTCTTTTATACATTAATGGGGTAGTTAAACACCTAATAGAGTCAGGCAGGGACATGCCTAAGATGGGGGAGTGTCATATGCTAATTCTGCTATATGCAGATGATGCAGTCCTAATGGCCCGCACCGCAAATGGCTTACAAATTTTATTGGACTCGTTCCTATCCTTTGTGGACTCCTAGACCTAAAGGTAAATTTGCCAAACAGTATACCATGACTTGTGTGAGTCCACGCCCAAAAGCCAAAACATTTTTTGGGGGGCGGAAACGGCAAGAGAAGGTAAACTCCTTAATTATTTGGGTATAATCTTTAGTGCATCTCTCAGCTGGAATAAACTTACCCCAGCAAAAATTCAATCAATGGGAAGGAACACTGAGGCAAACTTCAGGTTCGCTAGGAAACTGAAAGGTAAACCCATCACTGAGATGCTTCGTCTATACAGGAGCAAGTGTGTATCTGCTGAGCTCTACGGTGTTGGGGTCTGCGGTTATAGGGTTGCTCATCCCCTTCAACACTTTAAAAACACCTGTGCCCATAGACTACTAGGGTTACCTAATTGCACAGCTACTATCATTGTAAATGAGGAATTGGTCTTCCCTACATCGAGGGCCAAATAAAGTTAGCCCTGCTCCTGCTCTGGATTAGGTGTAGGAGGAACCCAGAGGCAACTTTGGTCAGGGCATGTCTCCCTGCCTGTCTTTCTTTAGATGGTGCCAATGACATTCCATGGATCACCTACATATAGAAAACCTGCAGGGACATAGACAAGCTAGACATTGCTGCAGAGACATATACATGTAACCAGAACACCAAGGCACTGATCAAGTCTGCATTTCTAGAGTATAACTCAGGCATTCCAGGTTAAAAGGCTCTTTGGACGCAGAAACGGTAGTTAACTATGTGCTGCTATCTTTAACCAGCTCCTTAGAACCATGTTTAACATGGATACAATCCCCATAACTTTGGCACCTTTTAACTTTGTTTAGACTGAATAAAATACACTACAAAGTAGTTTTTCCCTCACATGAAACTTGATATGAAATACTCCCTCCATGTAACTCTAACAATAGTTCCAAGCAGAGCATGAGGCACTCTATTTTATCCTGCTCAATGTTTGCTTGCCCAGACTGTCCTTTTTAATTCCTGTCTAGAGTAGCTATGGAGTAAGGAAGCATAACCTGGGCCTCGAGATCTTGCAGAAATTGTTAACTTAAGAATTTTACTCAGCTTTTTAGAATTTTCTTATAATGGCCATGAAAATTACGAAATGTTACGAAGATATATTGGTGTTATAGCCCCAGAGCGGCAGCTATATTAACTGATTATGCTTCATTGTTTGTTTTTTGTTTTTAATTTTTATGTAGTATATATCATGACATTTTACCTGTAATTATTGTAGGCTGCATTTATGGCAACTGTTGCCAAATAAAGTATTATTGAATTGAATTGAATCACAGGTGATGCAATTGACCTTTTAGGGACATAGGCCCTCATTACAACCCTGGCAGTAAAGTCCGCTGATCGCCGTGCTGACGGCCGCCAACATACCGTGTCTGTGGCGGAAATCCGCTACGGATATCATGACCCACACTTAGAAATCCTCCACAATACAGACACCCACACAAGTCCACCACACCAAAGGTCGGTGATAAACTGGCGATAGCAAAACCCACACCGTTACGCCAACAGGAATACACCCACATTATCACGACACACGAATCAACGTGTTGGTCATTCAACCGCGGTAATCCATTGGTGGTATACACTGCTGCGCTCAAAATATACACACATTTACAAAACACAACCACATTGGACAATTCAAAATACACACACCTGACACACATACACACACCACACCCACACACTCACACCACTATTAAACACACACCCACATTACCCACAACCCCTTACAATGACATTTTTGGAAGAAGCAGAGAGAGAAAAGCAAAGACAACACCAGCATCCAGAGGCACACAACACCATCACTCATACACCATCCACGCACAAAACACCACACACCCCAACACATCACCCCACACATCACATCAACCATCACCTCACACATCACTCACACCACATCATGGCACCTCAAAGACACCCCAGGTTTTCTGAGGAGGAGCTCAAGGTCATGGTGGAGGAAATCAGATGGGTAGAACGACAGCTATTCGGATTACAGGTGCAGCAGACATCCATAGCAAGGAAGATGGAGCTATGGCGGAAAATTGTCGACAGGGTCAACACAGTGGGACAGCATCCAAGAACACAGGATGACATAAGGAAGAGGTGGAACAACCTACAGGGGAAGGTGCGTTCTGTGGTTTCAAGACACCAGATAGCAATACAGAGGACTGGCGGTGGACCCCCACCTCCTCCCCCACAACTAATAACATGGGAGGAGCAAGTCTTGGCGATCATGCATCCTGAGGGCCTTGCAGGAGTAGCAGGAGGACTGGACTCTGGTAAGTCATATCTACTATTATATCCACCCCACCCAACCTGCATGCCATCACAAACCCCTACACTCACACCCATCACCCCAACACCTCACAACCCACACATCCCAATACCAAGCCCTGCATGCAACACCAAAGCATGGACCCCCAACACAGACCTGCATGGACACCCATCACCACAGCATGCCCAGTAGAGACACTCACCCAGCCCACAAAATCACCACTCACTCAAGGCCAAGCTGACAGGAAAATCACAACAATACAGGTAAACACACCCATGCACAAGATGGCACACGCAGATACAATAACAATGCATTTACACCCCAACAGGACCCCTACACAACGTCACCGGACAGGAGGTGCCAGCCATATCCAGTCCCCCCACTGAAGAGGCCCACAGTGATGACAGCAGCTCTGCACCCCTGGATCAAGATGACCAGCCCGGCTCATCAGGGACCTCTGGACAGTCGGTTCCCATGCCACAGTCCCAAACCACCACTGAACCTCCCCCCCTCAGGAAACACCAGCACAGCACCCAGCGGGCCCATCCTTCTGTCCCCAGGACACGTCAATCAGCAGAGTGTCCACCACTACAGGGACCTCAGGCAACACCACTAACACAGGATAATCAGGGACCTGGGGTCAGTGGCAGTGGGCACACGGTTCAGGGGACGGAGGCACAAGACAACAGGGAAGCTGGGAGGACTGCTGTGCGACAGGGGGAGGACAGGCTCAGGAAACCCACTCTCCACGAGGCACTCTCTAACATCATGGGAGCATACCAACATTCTCAGGAGACCATGGGCACAGTACTGGCCAAGTTTCAGGAGACCCAGCAGCTGCAGGAGGAACAGTACCTGGGGATCAGGGAGGACTTGAAGTCCATTAACACCACCCTGCTCACCATTACAGGGGTGCTGGCAGACATTGCCAACACCATGAGGGAGACAGTGGCATACCACTGGGCCCCTGACACTAGCCCAACAGAAGAACAGCCTTCCACGTCCGCTGGCGCTAGTAGACAGGAGGTCTCGCCACAGGACCAACAGGCCACCAGCACTCCACCCCTTACAGAAGGCAAACCACCCCGCAAACGATCCCTGTGATCCAGGCAGAAGACAGAGAACATTGCCAAGACCCCTGCTAGGAAATAGGACTCTCCTGATTGTCACCCTTCTGTCCAACTCTGTCACCCTGTCCACCTTGAACTGCCATTGCTCCACTTCCCATGCCCCCTTGGACAATGCACCTGTGATACAAATAGACCGGACTCTATCCTGGACATTCCTCCACCATCACCCCAGCCTATTGCACATACCCCTCTACTTATTAGCACTGAAATAAACACCCTTGAATCACAAAACAATCTGGAGTCAGTTTGTACTTTTACAAATGTATAATTACAACTTCTTCCACAAATCTCAATGTAAATGTTCATTTGCACATACCAATGCATGACAGTTGTTGGGCAGCAGTAAACATAGCAGAAGGCAGAATGAGGTACCCAGATCTGTGAAAAGGAAAGCTAAAGTGAACTGTCAGGGTCCATACACAGAGGTTAAAAGGCTGACTTATACAATGTCCTACAGTAGTCAGATTTGAGATGAGCAGTGCCAGTCTCATACCTGTGTCTCACTAGAAGTACAGCATGATGATGTTATTTTGGTTGTCAATATCTTCTTCCTCTGCCTCCTCTTCCTCACTGTCCACAGGCTCCACAGCTGCCACAAGACCATCATCAGGCCCATCCTCCTGAAGAAAAGGCACCTGGTGTCGCAAAGCCAGGTTGTGCAACATACAGCATGCCACGATGATCTGGCATACCTTCTTCGGTGAGTAGAATAGGGAGTCACCTGTTAGATGGAGGCACCGGAATCTGACCTTCAGGAGGCTGAAAGTCTGGTCACCAATATGCCTATTTCGCTCATGTGCCTCATTGTAGCATTCCTCTGCCCTTGTCCTGGCAATCCTCACTGGGGTCAGTAGCCATGAGAGGCTGGGGTAACCAGAGTCACCTACAAATGTCGAGGGATATCTGTTAGACCAGCCCTTAGGGACTATCCCATACACCTATTCATACTGTGTGGGGACCTTGGGCTCACCTATTAGCCACACCCGGTGCCTCTGGAGTTGGCCCATCACATAAGGGATGCTGCTATTCCTCAAAATGTAAGCGTCATGCACAGAGCCAGGATACTTGGCATTCACATGAGAGATGTACTGGTCTGCCAATCACACCATCTGCACATTCATTGAATGGTAGCTTTTTCGATTTCTGTACACCTCTTCATTCCTGCGGGGGGTACAAATGCCACATGTGTACCAACAATGGCACCAATGATGTTGGGGATATGTCCCAGGGCATAGAAGTCACCTTTCACTGTGGCCAAATCCTCCACCTGGGGGAAAACTATGTAGCTACGCATGTGTTTTAGCAGGGCAGATAACACTCCAGTCAACACGTTGGAGAACATTGGCTGAGACATCACTGATGCCATGGCCACTGTTTGAAAGGAACCACTTGCCCGGAAATGGAGCACTGACAGGACCTGCACTAGAGGGGGGATACCTGTGGGATGGCGTATAGCTGACATCAGGTCTGGGTCCAATTGGGCACACAGTTCTTGGATTATGGCACGATCAAGACTGTAGATGATGATGATGATGATGTGTCTGTCTTCCATTGTCAACAGGTCCATCAGGGGCCTGTACACCAGAGGATGATGCCATCTCATCATCTGCCCCAGCGGGTGTGCCCTATGGAGGAGAATGGTGAGCAGAGGGTCATGTACCACATAGGTTGCACAAGTGTTTTTGCACTAATGTGAGTAAATCCGTGTGTGGCGTTGTCTGTCCGTATTTCTGCCCAAATGTGCTGTGACGCAGTTAGGTGCCATGCCTTGTGCCACCCTGAAATGGCGGCTGCCTGACCCGTAAGGAGGGACAAGGGGAAATGAGGTAACTGCGCTGGCGTTGTGCAGTGTCACAGTAGGCGGTCGAAAACCGCCACGCGATTCATCATTGGTTATCATTGGGCCCTATGGGTTTCAGGCGCCAATGACGATGTACGCCGGCAGTGACGGTACGCACCGCCGCGGACGTGACCGCCATTTTCTATCTGTTCACTCACTTGATACCTGACCTTCAACAGGAGAAGACCTACACTGCAAGTGCTGCTGTGACCTGTGTCTGGAAGCGACAATGGCTCGAGTGTCTGGGGAAAGGGCCCCTGCCTTCACTTCCGAGGAGTTGGAGAGACTAGTGGATGGGGTCTTCCCCCAGTGTACGCTACTCTACGGTCCTCCAGACAAACAGGTGAGTACACTGTGAGCATGATGCATGGGCCATGAATGTATGGAGTGTTGTGGATGGAAGATACATGTGGGGTTGGTGGCTGAGGCCTGCATGAGAGGATGGTGAGTGTATGTGTGTCAGGGCATGGGTGGGAAGTTGTGGGCAATGAGTATGATGAACCGGACAGGGGAGTAATTTCCTATCATGCTATACCTTTCCTCTAGGTCAGCACCCACCAGAAGAAGGGTATTTGGCGTGCCATCGCCAAGGAAGTACAGACCCTGGGGGTCTATCACAGATGGAGCACCCACTGCCGCAAGAGATGGGAGGACCTGCAGCTTTGGAGCAAGAAGATGGCGGAGGCCCAGCTGGGGATGGCCTCCCAACGTGGAAGGGGTGCCCGTCGCACCATGACCCCCCTGATGTTCCGGATCCTGGCAGTGGCATATCTGGAGTTGGATGAGTGCTTGAGGGCATCACAGCAGCCACAAGGGGGTGAGTACAGTCTCATTCATTGACTCTGCGTGCTTTATGAGGTGTCTTGGTGGGGGATGTGGGCTGTGGGTTCCCCTAGGCCAGGGCGAACTTGGTAGGGTAGGTCCCTTGTTAGGCAGACTCTGTGGCACTCCAATCCCAATAGTGGTAGTGGCCATATACAACTCGTCAGCCTGCTGTGGGTTCCAGGTGTGCAGCAAATGGGGTTAGGCATAGTCCCCCATGGGCAAGTGATTTCCTATTAACTGCTAGTGCATGGCCTAGTGCATAGGGCTTCTCCCTGTGTGTTGTGTCTGCCAACGGTAGTGGTGTTGCTGGCATTGACCATGTGTCTCCTCTGTCTTTCACCCCCCACCTTGTTTTGTCACCCTGTCCTTGTGTGCATTAGCATCATCTGGTGGAGGAGCAGAGGTACCGGAGACGGAGGGAGCTGCATCCCACATGGCCCAGGAGGGTGAATGTACGTAGTCTGAAGTCACCAGTGAATGGCTAGGGGAGCTCCAAGACGGGGACAGGAGGGGACACCAGTGACAGCAACTCCTCCTCTGATGGGAGTTCCCTTGCGGTGGCGGGCACCTCTGTGCCCGCTGCAACAACAGGTACAGCCGCCACCCCCCCCCCTACCAGCACTGGCCTCCCAGCAGCCCCTCAGAGTGTTTCCCATGCCCACTCACCCAGGAGGGTGGGCATCTCCTTTGCCCCAGGCACCTCAGGCCCTGCCCCAGTCAGCCCTGCTGCCCTCAGTGAGGAGGCTATTGACCTCCTGAGATCCCTCACTGTTGGGCAGTCAACCATTTTGAATGCCATCCAGGGTGTAGAGAGGCATTTGCAACAAACAAATGCATACCTGGACGGCATTTATTCTGGCGTGGCAGCCCAACAGAGAGTATTTCAGGCTCTGGCCTCAGCACTGATGGCAGCCATTGTCCCTGTGTCCAGCCTCCCCCCTCCAACTTCCACTACCCAGACCCAATCCCCTCTACCTCAGCCTATCCCAAGCACACCATCAGACCAGCATGCACACACATCAACACACAAAAGGAGCTAAGGCAAACATAAGCACCACACATCCCATAGGCACTCACACAAGCACCATACCCATGCGGACACATCAACATTCACTGCCTCCACTGTGTCCCCCTCCTCCATGTCCTCCACCTCCCTCCCAGTCTCGTCTCCACTCACACCTGCATGCACTACATCCTCAGCCACTACCTCCATCACCAGCATGCCCATCACAACACACCGCTCATGTGCGATCACCACCCCTACAACCATTCACACTTCCCCTGTGTCCTCTCCCAGTGTGTCTGTGAGCCCTCCTCCCAAAGTACACAAACGCTGGCACACACCCACTCAACAGCCATCCACCTCACAACAGCCTCCAGCCCATACACCTTCACCTAAATTCAGCAGACGTACACCTCCTACAACCACTACCTCTTCCTCCACTCCCAAACCCTTCCATCTTCCCATCCCAGTGTGTCTAAAAAACTTTTCCTGGCTAACATTTACCTCTTCCCTACACCTCCCCCCAGTACTTCCCCTAGGGCCAAGATGTCTAGAGCCCAGACCAGCACCTCAGCCACCAGATCATCATCCACTGTGGTCCCTGCAAGTCCGGGAGGATCGAAGGGGGCACCCATCAGGCCTGCCAGTGTGCCACCTACTGAAGCTAAGGACCACCCGATTCCGCCACCTGCCAAGGTAAAAAAGGGGCCACCATGCAGAAAGGAAAAGCCGCACCACCCACCCAGCAATGCCTCATCCAGAATGAGAGAGGACAGTGCCAAGGTGCCAGCAGCGACTACCAAGGTGTGGAAGGGACACAAAGTCAAAGGAAAGTCACCTGAGGGTACGGAGCCTCCTGGTGAGGGACTGGTGACCCCCATTTCTCATGACAGGCCAGCAACCTGTACCACGGTGAGCACCGCTGCAACGACCGCCACCGCCACCTGCACCGCCACCTGCACTGCAGCTGCCACAACTACAGTCACCAGCATCATCCTCAGAGGGCAGCCATCCGAGGCTGCTGGAGACGGCCTGGTGTCTCCCTCCACTACTACAGACACCTGCACCACGGGCAGCACCGCCTGCATCTCCGCCGCAGACACCGCCACATACCCCGCCACGTGCCCAGCCAGCGCCACTATAGCGGACATCAGCAGCATCCCCAGTGGGCAGCCGTCCGAAGCTGCAGGAGACGTCCTGGACCCTGCACACACTACATGAGACACCACCACCAGCACTGGCACTACAAGCAGTTTGCAGCCTAAGTCGCCGCAAGGTGGAGTGTGGCTCTGCCTCCATGGAGTATCATGCTACCTGTTCCCTGAAAATCTCGTGGCTCAGACACCCAGGTGAGGGAGTGGGAATTGCCACACCCCAGGTGCAGCATCCCAGGGGGCACCAAGCCCCCTCCAGAACCAGTGGAGAAAAGCATCCACTAACAGTCTTTGGCAGGATGAAGCACTCTGGGCACCAAGCCCCCTCCAGAACCAGTGGAACATGTCACCGACTTGAGAGACTGTGGCTTTGTACTCCCCAGAACCAAGCAGTGGGCAAACCACCCACTTGAGAGACTGTGGCTTTGCACTACCCAGGAGCAAGCAGTGGGCAAACCACCCACTTGAGAGACTGTGGCTTTGCACTCCCCAGGGCCAAGCAGTGGGCAAACCAACCACTTGAGAGGCGGTGGCTTTGTACTCCCCAGGAGCAAGCAGTGGGCAAACCACCCACTTGAGAGACTGTGGCTTTGCACTCCCCAGGACCAGACAGTAGGCATGGAGCCCCCTTGAGGAGCAGTGGCATTGTCCCATCATCCGGCTGAGGTGCCCCCCCTCCTCTTCCCCCTGAGGTGCCTGTTTTTTTTCCAACCTGATGTACCTGCAGTGTTCTCTCCATTTTGAGGCAGGTGTTATGTGTGGGCTTCGCCCATGCTTTTTGGGACCACTGGTCCACGGACATTTAATGGGACAGTGTACGGACTTGTGTACTTGCTGTAAATATTTCTACATACTGATTATTTACTTTTCTTTTGGGCTATCTGTTTGTTCGAATATTACACTGGTTAAACTCATTTTGTTTGGTCCTTGTCTTCTTCCAGGGGGTGATGGGGTGTATCTGTGATTTGATTGGATATGTGTGTGTGTGTTGTTGTGGGTGAGGGTTGTGTGTGTCACTTTTTCCCTCCTCCCCTCCTCTGTGTGCTAGGTGCAGTACTCACCGTGGTCATCGCAGCTGTCCTTCGTACTCCTGGTAGATGAGAAGATACACCAACATTGGTAACACCTGTAGTTCGGCTCCATGGCGTCCTGGTTCCTCGTTGGGTGTCGAGAGGTGAGTAGTTTCCCTTCCAATTCCTGTTTCCGCCGTGCTATAGATGGCGTTGGTACCGCTCCGGAAATGCTGTCGAATTGGTGCCTTGTAATAGTGTGGGCGGTACATTGTGTTCCACCTGTCTGTTGGCAGTTACCGCTGCGGTGTTTGTTTCTACCGCTGTGGCGGTCGGTGTGCTAAAGTGGCTGTCTGTGTTTCCGCCATGGTCGTAATTCAATTTTTTTGACCGCCGGCCTGTTAGCAGTATTACCGCTGCTTTATCACCAACCGTCAGGGTTGCTTAGAAGTCACTAGCAGTCAAAAGGTTACCTGGGGTCGCAAGGGACCAGTTCAAACCAAAATTTCAGGCCAAGTGCGATGGAGGGTAGGCCGGCTACAGAACCCACGTAGGGTCTACTGAGGAAGTACCTTGTGTAGAGCAAGCATCGTTGTCGAGGCGAAAATGCAAAGGCGATGCAGTGATATTTTCCACGCAGTCAGGTCCCGCGTTGGTGTTGAGCTCCGTAGAGATTAATGCAATGTGTCGTCTTTAAGCCACACGGAGCCTCATCGTTGGGCCGCACAGGCAGTGGATCCACTGTTGTCAAATAGCCTCTGTGTCGGTGTCAACAGGTCAATGCGTCAGTTCTAATCAGCGCAGTGGTGATGATGCATCGGTTTTTGCAGAAATCAGTTGCAGAACCGACTTCCAAGGCCCTTGACTCAAGGAGGCACGCAAGGCTAGGACTCACAGATGGCAGAGTCCAGAAGCACCAGGAGAGGTGCAGGCAGTCTTTGATTTCCCTGAGACAGGGGGCAAGCCAGCAAGCCCCTGGAGTCACTCTGGGTTCAAGTGAGATATGTCTTTGAAGTGCAAAGAGATCCTTTCTTCTTAGTCCTGGCTCCATACAACCAGTAGGGTATAATCAGCCCTTTGTGTGGGGACAGGCAGTTCCCTATTCAAGTGTGTCAGCTCCCCTCCACCTTTCCTACCCAGGAAGGTCCATCAGAGTGCAGATGAATGCAGATGAGTGCTCAAGCATACCTAAACTTCCTGCATTTGTGGTTGTCTAGAGGGAATGCACAAAGTGTAGCTATCACATACGCAAGACATGTATTGGAGACAGGCTGCAAGACACACAGAGCAGTAAGTGCAGAGAAATGCTCACTTCCTAAAAGTGTCATTTCTAAAATAGTAATGTTAAATCTGACTATACCATTAAAGAGGATTTATCATTACAATTACAATGATATTAAACATGATGTAGCAACTCCATTCTGATCAGAAATTATAGCTTAAAAGTTTGTTAAGGAATTCCCAATGCTGGCATATAAGAGGAGTAGGCCTCACAGCAGTGGAAAATGATTTTGGGAGTTTTTCACTGCCAGGACATGTAATCCTTAAATGCGCATGTCCTGTCGTTTACTTACAGAGCACTCTGCTCTATGAGATACCTAGGGCCTACCTTAGAGGTAACATATGCAATAAAAGAAGAGTTTAAGGCTTGGCAAAAGGGTTTTAAATGCAAGTCAACATGGCAGTGAAACTGCACACACAGGCCTGAGACATGTTTACATGTTTAAAGGGCTACTTAAGTGGGAGGCACAATCAGTGCTGCAGGCTGACTAGTAGCATTTAATTTACAAGCTCTGGGTATATGGTATACTAACGCTTAAGGGACTTACATGTAAATTAAATATGCCAATTGTGGATACACCAAGGTTACCATGTTTAGGGGATAAGTACATGCACTTTAGCACTAGTCCGCAGTGGTAAAGTGCTCAGAGTCCTAAGACCTACGAAAAGGTACAGCAAAAATGTGAGGCAAACAGGCAAAACTTTGGAGTGACCATGCAGAAAGGGCAGTTTCCTTTAGAATAGCTGTTTGTACAACTGCCAGGATTTTTTCACTAGAAGCAAATCGTGCTTTAGCCAAGGAATACAAGTGAGGCGTGTAGGCAATAGGAACCATCAGTCCTTCATTTTACGTCACAAAAGTGTAACCGTCTCTCTTTAATTTTAGGTCATGTAGGTGTAACCGTAAACTGAGTATGAATCTGATAACTAGATTGGTTTTATTGTCCCCAGTTTATAAATATTTTGTCTTAAGCATGTCTGCCTGTAGAGCATGCACGATAACAGCATGTGTGCTCAGCCACTTTTTAGAGGAAAATGTGGGAGAAATCAGGTCGTGCAGAGGCTGCACTTTCTCTGCGTAGTAAGGCAAATAAGTCCACCCAACGTTAAGAAATCCCAAAAGAGATTACAACTTTTTCATCGTGTCAGGAGGCTGCAAACTTCTAGGGGAAGTCTGGAACCAGACCCTTGCCTCACCGGCTAATTCATATCCCAGAAAGGTCACTATAAGGTAGCGATCTTCAATTTTCTAAAATTAATTTTGTAACCATGTGATGTTAACATGGTCATGACTCTGTCCACCTTGGTAACATGTATATTCAAGTCATCATCCGTTAAGTAGATATCATAGGATCTAGTTGTACAATCTCCATGATTTGTGCTGAAAACAAGCCAGGACAATTCTTATCACCTTTGGGCAAGTGTCGGAAGGAAAACTGCACTCCGCAGAAACTGGAAAGGCAAGGTACTCACTTTCAAGCACTAAATTTTGACTGAAAAACCCATTGGAAATATCCAGGGATGTTTTTTATTTTTTCAACACCATCTGACTTAGAGACAGGAAAAAGGGATGTGTCTGTGTGTGAGAGGCAAGGCTTTTTTATGCCTTGATACTGCAATTGGTTAAATATTGCTTTAATTTCATGTGTTGCTTCTGGTTTTAACGGGTGTAGTGCTTGAGATTCTGGTTCACTACATAGGGGAATAATATGAAGACTATAGAGTGTTTGTCCCATGCGGCTTGATCTCTGTACGAGCATGTCATACAGCCAATTCACCGCATACAGCATACATTTCCCCTATAACCTTACGTATTACTGAAGAGAAGGCTACCTTTATAGCTTCCTCCATTGGGGTCCTTCTCTAATTAAGGCTGGAGGCCAGTTTTCAGCTAGGATGATGTCAATCATCAGAGAGCTGGGTCCAGAAGACTGCTTTGATAATATGGGGGATGTCCCCTTCAATTTTTATTTTTAGATTGTAAACCCTATCTGGAGGATTTAAATGTTAAAACAGAATCTCAGTCTGTATAAGTTCATAAGTTGGATTCGCATCTGGAAACCTCTGAAGCATCAGATCTACGACTGTGACTTCTGTGGTGCTGTCTAGGGCACTCTTGCCAAAGTTCTGCTTGTCAAGAGGGCTCGCAGTTGAATTTGCCTGTTTCTTAGAAAGCCCTGAAACATTTTTACTGGGGCTTTAGAGTTCAGAGCTTTCTCTTCCTTCTTTATACTGATAGTCTTGGGTCCTTCTTCACTTTTCCCACTGTACTCCTCTTTTCCTCGGTACTGAGGTCTGCTCATCTTTTCTGCCCTTTTACCTTCAGTGTCCTGAAAAGAACGTAAAGAACAGCTATCAAAATACTTATACCGGACATGCTTTTTAACTTTTTCACTGTCTCTTGAGTTATAGCCACCGTTGCCATATTTGCGGGAAGTAGGTGATCCAGTCTGTCTTTTATATTTGTCTTTTTATTTTTAACTCGTTTCAATCTCAGATTTCTCCTTAACGAACACTCATTATCATTTTTAGGTTTTAAGTGTGGCTTTAAGGGTCAAGCACCTAGGATATTTCTATTCACAGTTCTGAACGGGAGCTGCTTCCAGTCTCTGATGTATTGCCAGAACTGAAGCTTCTCCCTTTATTTTGCTTAGAATAACAGAGATAACTGTAGAGAAGTTCAAAATTAACTTCATTTCTAAATCCAGAGAAGGGGCAGCTCCATGTTCGTTTTGTGCTTGTGTAAGTACATTAGAGAGGACCGCCAATGAAGACTCACCATGTGTACTAGTATAAATGCATGAAGAGATGCTTATACAGGAGTTACACTCTTCTACGGGAGGCACCATCCCAAGAGGAAGACACAGTCAGTATTCTGCATCTCTCTTGGTGAGTAGTGTATGGATACACTAACTGGTTGTTATTGCGAGCAATCCAGAAAGCCATTTCATGGTGTTTCATGGGCTCTTGATTGCGTTAATAGTTTGTGGACTAATGGTTTGCATTTGTACCTTGGGTGGCAGGTCCTGCTGCAACAGCGGGTCTGGAATTCAAAGTTTGTTGCATACACTGTACAACTGTATAATAGGGTGACTGTATAATTCAATACCCCTACTAACTGTGCATGGCATAGGGTTTCAGAGTGAGAAACTGGCCACGTAGTCCTCGCATTGCTTAGAGGCCCCAGAAAAACATGTCTGTGTGTGTGTGTGGCAAATGATCACCAAACCAATTTTGGTGTCCTTGCTATTTTAAAGGAATTTCCAATTCCTTATAAGCCCTATATTGTAGAGGCGGATCTACCACCATGCATTCATGAAACTTAGGTCAGCATCAACAAGTTTGAATTCCACCCAGGAATAAAAAGTCTCAAAGGCATGCACTGGATGTGAAGCTATTACAAATGTAACTTCTTCCCCCTTGTTAGACCTGACAGTCTTAGGGTGGTCTTCCCCCAACTTTTTGTCTGACTCTCTCCATTTTTATCTCATTTGAGCTGGTTTTAGGACTCTGTGCACTTTACCACTACTGACCAGTGCTAAAGTGCTTGTGCTCCCTCCCCTAAACATGGTAACATTGGTGCATACCCAGTTGACATTTTTAATTTACTTGTAAGTCCCTAGTAAAGTGTACTACATGGGCCCAGGACCTGTAAACTAAATGCTCCTAGTGGGCCTGCAGCACTGATTGTGCCACCCACAGAAGTAGCTCCTTAACCATGTCTCATACCTCCCATTGCAAGGCCTGTGTGTGCACTTCCACTGTCACTTCAACTTGGCATTTAAAACTACTTGCCAAGCCTTAAACTCCCATTATATTACATATTTCACCCCTAAGGTAGGCCCTAGGAAGCCCATAGGGCAGGGTGCGATGTAAGTAAACGGTACATGACATGAACTTATAAGTTTTACATGCCCCAGTAGTGAAAAACTCCCAAAGTCGTTTTTCGCTATTGTGAAGCCTGCTCCTCTCACCGGCCAGCATTGGAAATTCTCCAATATGCATTTAAGTGGTAATTTCTGATCTGAAAGGAGTGGCATTGTCATGTTTGGTATGGTTGGAACGGTAGTGAGAAATCCTGCTTGCTGGTGAAGTTGGATTTAACATTACTATTTTAGAAATGCCACTTTTAGAATGTAGGCATTTCTCTGCACTTTGTGCCTTACAGCCTTTCTCCAATACACGTCTGGTCTATTCTTATTGACATCTCTTATGCATTCCACGCAGACAGCCAAAAACACAGGACACTCGATGCATCTGCATTCATTTGCATACTGATGGGTCTTCCTCGGGGATCTCACTTACATTTCAAAGGCTAGTGGCCTGACCTCACACTGATCTCCTGGCAGACAGGTGTAGGCTGAAAGGGGAACTAGTGCACTTCAAAACCACTCTTGGAAGTCTACTCCACTTCAAAGGCACATTTGGGTATGTATAGTAGGTCTCTTATCCCCTCAAATCAGACACTTCTGGACCTACAACTGGACTCCTTCAGACGGACTGCAGTGCCACCCAAAGGTCTCACCTGGACTGCTTTTCTGAAAGAACTGCTCTCCTGCTTGCTGCCCTGCTGCTCCCTGACTCTGCTGGAAGGATTTTGCCTTACCCCAAGTGATCTCCAAGGACTTGGACCGAGGCTGCCTCCTGTCAAGAATTCTCAGGGCCATCAAAGACTTCACCAGAGATAGAAAAACCACTGCGCCTGAAAAATGACAACGCCTACAAAAATCGATGCATCACTTGCCCGTGAGGAAAGAATCGACATATCACCTTGCCCACATCAGAAATATTGACGCATCACTTTACTTTCTGATACATCATCTCCTCTGTGGCCCTCTGCATTGTTAGTTTTGATGGACCCCAGGTATTTTGTGCTAACAAGATATAGTTATTGATTCCTATGGATTAAGACTAACCTAAACATCTAAAAAGGGATATCTGGACTTGTCCATACCGGATTCTGGTCATTTTGGTCTTATTTTATTCAGATAAATATTATCTATTTTACTAAGCTGGTGTGGAGTACTTTTTGTGGTGTTTTCCCTGTGTGACTGTATGAATTATTGCACAAATACTTTACACATTGCCTCCTAAATTAAGCCTGCCTACTCTATGCCAAGCAACCAGAGGGTGAGCAGAGGATACTTTAGGTTGTGCTGTGACTTACTCTGACTAGGATTGTGTTCCCTACTTGGAGAGGGTGCATACCCCTATCAACTAGAGACCCAATTTCTAACACTTTCATCGAAGGCACCTCAGGCTTTCAGGTGTTGAGTAAATGCTACCTGGCAATTGGCGCCAATAACAATACGTTGTGCCATGGTGAAGGGAATCAATTTGTAATTGGAATGAAAGAACTAGAAAACCCACAGAATGGGGAATAGCATTTTATGAGTCAAGCTTGAATAACCTGTAGAAATAGGTGCTCCCTCATTTCCAATAGGAGGTAACCATGATTACTATTGTCATCTCCGTAATGATGCAAGAATGGTTGAGATGTGAGTGCTAACTGTAAACTACTCAAGTGGTAGCCATAAGATACAAGCCATACTTTGGGAGCCAACTGTTTCTTAAGTTATGAATTTAGCTTAACTCAACAAGGGGTGCTTTCCAACACAAGGGTGACACAGGTGAACTTGGTTCAATGCACCAGCAATAAATGTGAAAGACAAGTTATTGCAGCCTCACAAGACATTCAATGTGTAATTTACAAAGAATTATCGCTTTTAGGTTAACAATATCCCATAAAGGGCTCAGTGGCACCGTAGAAACAGCAACCAAACTAATTTCATTATTCATAGTATCACACACACTGTACTAAGAAGAACAAACACTTTTAAGTTAAAGTATTTATAACTATAGGAGTAATCTGTTTCTTAGCACATCTAAAACAATTACATGGAATATTATAAAAACTGCAAAATGACATGTTAGAGAACAAAATTAACATTTCCAGCATTGCTAAAATGTCATTTAATTGGTTTTCTAGAACCTAATACCCTAATGCCTAATTCAATGTGCTACACAATGAGGGCATGAAAGGCAGGTACTGCATACCTTGTTGACAGCAAAGAAAGGATGAAGGCAATGTTCTTGTGAAGGGCAACCACCCACTAAGGTAGCAGCCAGTCGGTCTTCCTCCAGGACAGGCTTCAAGCAAGATGTATCATCTGAAAAAGTGTGAGATGTACTGGCAGTAGGTGTGGCCTTCACTGCCACAATCTTGGGAGTTAATCTGTGTGAAGGACCTCTCTCATCAAGTAGTCAAGTGACTCCTTATATCCTAAATCCTGTCAGATATTGGAATTTCTGACATAAACTTAGGAATGTCTGACATAGCGTATGTGCATTAATGTATGAGTTTCAGATGTCTCCTTATGGACATATAAGATAGAAGGAAGTCAATTCAGACTACATTATTTTGATTATAAGTCTGTGTGTGTTCTTACTTAATCTTGATGTGGTGAGGAATAGACATTTGACCCTGACACCTTTAATTTTGTATCTACGCCATTAATGAAAGAACTTGACAATATCACAATTCCTAGAAAGATAAGGTCTGGCGACAACTGCATTCACAGGCAGACATGACCATGATTCTGCATAAAACAGAGAATATGGTGGTGTCCATTGTATTAGTTGAGGAAGATGGCAGCATCCGTGAACTAAGATGGAGTTGGAACCTACCTAAGAGGGAGTCAGACCTTAGGGAATTTACATCAAAATCAGCCGTTTTATCAAGTCCATGAGCTAAAATGGAGTTGGAGTCTATCTAAGATGGAGTGAGACCTTAGAGAATTCACTTCAAAATCAGTTGTTTTATCAAGTTTAAAAGAAATGCTGAAGGAATCATTGCTAGAGCTCCCTCACTGATCACCTTGTCTTTTAGGAGACCACATATTATAGGAGCATGAAGGAGAGAAGACGACGTCAGAATACTGGTATCTAATTGGAGGACTACAGAGAATACACAGGGAGTAAGAAGAGGGGGAGTCTGCGCCTGGCCTTGTGACTAGAGGGACAGTTCTCATAACCTTGAAAAAAGAGAGATTTGAAAAGCAATAAACAAATAATCAATTTATTTGTTGTCTGTTCAAAGCATATTACACCAGAAACTGCTGAGATAAAGTGATTAAGACTTGGAAGGGAAACGAGAAAGCTCTGCATTGGAAGGGGTCCACTGTCAATAAAAAAGTAAATGAAATTATGTGCCACACTATCACCTAGATTGGATATACTAATAATACACCAGCCACTAATGGTTTGTAAGGACTGAACATGAACCAGCATAGTGCAAGTATACATTAGGGTAATGAGAGTTAGCCAGCCATGCCAATTGATTGCCTTCAGAATTTCCTTTCACAGCCTAATCACGATGGAGATCATAGGAGGGTATTCAAGTTTGATAGTTTGTCCATATAAGAATCTTAGGAGGTGAATCACTCATTACTAGCCACTAGATTGCATCTGTAGGTTCTGATCAGTCACCATGGATCCAGTCATTCACAGCCACTAGCTATGAGGCCCAGGGATACCTCATCCAATAGGAATTTCTTGAATAGTGAGTTGAGACTTATAAAGAAGTCACAGAGAATTTAGTTTTTCCTCTTTTTGACCAAGTAACAGGTTCCTGACAAGTAGTGATCCTGGTGCTTTTTAAAGTTAAAAATATAGAGCACCCAATATAAAACCCTGTACAGTAATTGTAGCTAGGCATCCAGGAAATCTAACTTCCCTTTCTGAATACTTCCACATGAAGGGTCACTTAGAGATTTGATAATACTGCAATACTGGAATTTCTTCCTTACCATATTATTTTCTTTTTCCCATTTGGAACATGAAAATGTGCGTATAGGTCTTTGCTCTAAGCCTATTTAGATAGGCCATCAGGATTTAAACATTGTATTGGTATTTAACTTTTGGATAATCTAGATAATGATTGAAGGGTCTACTGCTATGACAATAGAGTTATTAATATCTACTGGCTATATGGACTAACAGATTGAGTTATTGTATTAATCCATGGCCAATTAACCAGGGGAGGGATGTGTTGTTGGGCAGAGGTTACTACAAGCCATCTCAACATGTTCAATCAATCCCTGACTTGGGGGGGTGGGGGGGAACCCCACAGAGGGAGCGCTAGCGCTCCCTCTGGGCTCTGTGCACAGGACGTAATGGTTACGTCCTGGGTACAGCAGCACTGTGCCTCAGGACGTAACCATTGTGCTCCCTCTGTGGGGTTCCCCCCCACCCCCCCAAGTCAGGGATGGAAGGGGAAGCCCTTCCCCTCCCACCCCCGATCCCCCAACCCCCCCTGTGAAAATCAACAATAATTAAAAAAAGATGAATGATGAAAATAATTCAAGTACCATTTATTTTAATAGGTGATTTTAGTTTGCCATTATTTGTTTTCCGTTCACTTTCAATGTCCTTTTCTGGACAATTATTTTTACTGTAGGCTTTTGCTTTGTAATGTATAGAAATAATTGTTTATTTGTTACAAATTCATCAACGGGCACGTTCTTTGAAGAGTCAAGCTACTAATGATTAAGAGCCTGATTTCGATATTGGCGGAAGGGTTACTCCATCACAACAGTAATGGGTATCACGTCCGCTGAAATCAAAATCCCATTATATCAGATGGGATATAAATTTCAGTAGACAGGGTATCAGTCACCGTTGTAGTTTGTATTCAGTCACACTTACTTACTTGTGGAAACTGAGCTAACTGGCAAATACAGATAGATCAGTTTCCCAAACAGGATTACTGGTAGAAATGTTTGGCATGAAACTAAATAAACACATAAAACTATTTAACCCCTTCTGTGCCCAGGACGTAATGGTTACGTCCTGAGGCACAGTGCTGCTGTACCCAGGACGTAACCATTACGTCCTGTGCACAGAGCCCAGAGGGAGCGCTAGCAGAGCTTCCAGCGCGATTGAAAGAGAAATGCTTTTGCATTTCTCTTTCAATGCCATGGGGGAGGCCCCGAGAGGCTTCAAAGGGAAGGAAATGTATTTCCTTCCCTTTGAAGTCTCTCACAGGTTTCAAAAGCCGGATTGCTTGCAATCCGGCTTTTGAAACCCTACTAGACACCAGGGATTTTTTTTTTTCAATGAAATTGGCAAAAGGGAGCGACCCCTTGGGCAATTTTTTTAGGAAGGCCTTTTCTGCCTATTATTAGGCCGATCTGCCCCCAGGGGGGGCAGAAACCTCTAGGCACCAGGGACCTTTTTTTTTTTTTTTTGTGATGTTTTCTTTTTTTTTAGGCACGGGTCGCTCCCCCAGGGGGCAAATTATATTTAGGCCATTTCTGCCCCCCTTGGGGGCAGATTGGCCTATTTTGATGAGGCCAATCTGCCCCCAAGGGGGGCAGAAACCATTAGACACCAGGGAGTTTTTTTTTGCGCGCGAATTTCACGCAACAGGAGCGACCCCTTGGGCAAGGGTCGCTCCCAGGGGGGGGCATTTTTTTGGGAAGGCCTTTTCTGCCCCCCTTGGGGGCAGATTGGCCTATTATTAGGCCGATCTGCCCCCAGGGGGGGCAGAAACCTCTAGGCACCAGGGAGCTTTTTTTTTTTTTTGTGATGTTCTCTTTTTTTTAGGTGGGGAGCGATCCCTTAGGCAAGGGTCGCTCCCCTACGGGGCAATATATATTTAGGCCATTTCTGCCCCCGTTGGGGGCAGATTGGCCTATTTTGATGAGGCCAATCTGCCCCCCAGGGGGGCAGAAACCATTAGACACCAGGGAGTTGTTTTTTTTGCGCAAATTTCATGCAAAGGGAGCGACCCCTTGGGCAAGGGTCGCTCCCAGGGGGGGGGATTGTTTTGGGAAGGCCTTTTCTGCCCCCCCTGGGGGCAGATCGGCCTATTATTAGGCCGATCTGCCCCCAGGGGGGGGAGAAACCTCTAGGCACCAGGGATCATTTCTTTTCTTTTTTCTTTTTGTTATGTTTTCTTTTTTTTTGTAGGTGGGGAGCGACCCCTTAGGCAAGGGTCGCTCCCCTAGGGGGCAAATTATATTTAGGCCATTTCTGCCCCCCTTGGGGGCAGATTGGCCTATTTTGATGAGGCCAATCTGCCCCCAAGGGGGGCAGAAACCATTAGACACCAGGGAGTTTTTTTTTGCGTGAATTTCACGCAAGGGGAGCGACCCCTTAGGCAAGGGTCGCTCCCTGGAGGGGGGGGATTATTTTAGGCCATTTCTGCCCCCCTGGGGGGTAGATCAGCCTATTTTGATTCGGCTGATCTGCCCCCAAGGGGGGCAGAAACCACTAGGCACCAGGGATGTTTTTGTTTTTTTGTTTTACAGATGGGGAGCGACCCCTTGGACAAGGGTCGCTCCCCTGGAGGGGCAAAATGTATTTAGGCCATTTCTGCCCGCTTTGGGGGCAGATCGGCCGATTTTAGGTCAATCTGCCCCCAAGGGGGCAGAAACCACTAGGCACCGGGGATTTGTTTTTTGGTGCCAATGTCACGCAGGGGGAGCGACCCTGTAGGCAAGGGTCGCTCCGAGGGGGGGGGGGGGTTGGGGGGGCAAATTTATTTTAGGCCATTACTGCCCCCCCTAGGGGCAGATCGGCCTATTATTAGGCCGATATACCCCCAGGGGGGGCAGAAACCTCTAGGCGCCAGGGCAATAATTTTTTTGTTTTTTTTTTGTTTTTTGTTTGTTTGTTCTTTTAGAGATGGGGAGCAACCCATCAGACAAGGGTCGCTCCCCTGGGGGGCAAACTGTATTTAGAGTATTTCTGCCCCCCTTGGGGGCAGATTGGTCGATTTTACGTCAATCTGCCCCCAAGGGGGCAGAAACCACTAGGCACCGGGGATTTGTTTTTTGGCGCCAATGTCACGCAGGGGGAGCGACCCCGCAGGCAAGGGTCGCTCCTGGTGGGGGGGGTGGGGGTTGGGATGGCAAATTTATTTTAGGCCATTTCTGATCGGCCGGGGCAGAAACCTCTTGTTGCCAGGGCAAAAAAATGTTTGTGTTTTTTTTTTTGTTTGTTTTTTTTTAGATGGGGAGTGACCCATCAGACTAGGGTCGCTCCCCTGGGGGGCAAACTGTATTTAGAGCATTTCTGCCCCCCTTGGGGGCAGAAGTGGTCGATTTTAGGTCAATCTGCCCCCAAAGGGGCAGAAACCACTAGGCACCGGGGATTTGTTTTTTGGCGCCAATGTCATGCAGGGGGAGCGACCCCGTAGGCAAGGGTCGCTCCGGGGGGGGGTGGGGGTTCGGGGGCAAATTTATTTTAGACCATTTCTGCCCCCAGGGGGGGCAGAAACCTCTTGTTGCCAGGGCAAAATTTTTTTGGGTGTTTTTTTTTTTTTTGGTTTGTTTTTTTAGAGATGGGGAGCGACCCATCAGACAAGGGTCGCTCCCCTGGGGGGCAAACTGTATTTAGAGCACTTCTGCCCCCCTTGGGGGCAGAAGTGGTCGATTTTAGGTCAATCTGCCCCCAAGGGGGCAGAAACCACTAGGCACCGGGATTTGTTTTTTGGCGCCAATGTCACGCAGGGGGAGCGACCCCGTAGGCAGGGTTGCTCCTGGTGGGGGGGGTGGGGGTTGGGGGGGCAAATTTATTTTAGGCCATTTCTGGCCCCCCTGGGGGCAGAAACCTCTTGCTGCCAGGGCAAAAAAAAAAATGTGTGTTTTTTTTTTTTGTTTGTTTGTTTTTTTAGAGATGGGGAGCGACCCATCAGACAAGGGTCGCTCCCCTGGGGGGCAAACTGTGTTTAGACCATTTCTGCCCCCCTTGGGGGCAGATTGGTCAATTTTAGGGCAATCTGCCCCCAAGGGGGCAGAAATCACTAGGCGCCGGGGATTTGTTGTTTGGCGCCAATGTCACGCAGGGGGAGCGACCCCGTAGGCAAGGGTCGCTCCTGGGCAGGGGGGGTTTGGGGGGGGTGGGGGTCAAATTTATTTTAGGGCATTTCCCCCCCCCCCCGGGGCCGGCTGAGCTAGAGGTCAAAATCCACAGGTAGGCACTTTGCAAAAAACACCTCTGTTTTCTGTGAAAAAATATGTTGTGTCCACGTTGTGTTTTGGGCCATTTCCTTTCGTGGGCGCTAGGCCTACCCACACAAGTGAGGTACCATTTTTATGGAGAGACTTAGGGGAACGCTGGGTGGAAGGAAATTTGTGGCTCCTCTCAGATTCCAGAACTTTCTGTCACCGAAATGAGAGGAAAATGTGTTTTTGGGCCAAATTTTGATGTTTGCAAAGGATTCTGGGTAACAGAACCTGGTCAGAGCCCCGCAAATCACCCCATCTTGGATTCCCCTAGGTCTCTAGTTTTCAAAAATGCGCTGGTTTGCTAGGTTTCCCCAGGTGCCGGCTGAGCTAGAGGCCAAAATCCACAGGTAAGCACTGTTTTCTATGAAAAAAGTTGATGTGTCCACGTTGTGTTTTGGGCCGTTTCCTGTCGCGAGCGCTAGGCCTACCCACACAAGTGAGGTATTTGGCTGTGTCCACGTTGCGCTTTGGGGCGTTTCCTGTCGCGGGCGCTAGGCCTACCCACACAAGTGAGGTATCATTTTTATGGGGAGAGGCGGGGGAACGCTGGGTGGAAGGAAATTTGTGGCTCCTCTCAGATTCCAGAACTTTCTGCCACAGAAATGTTAGGAACACGTGTTTTTTTAGCCAAATTTTGAGGTTTGCAAAGGATTCTGGGTAACAGAACCTGATCCGAGCCACACAAGTCACCCCACCTTGGATTCCCCTAGGTCTCTAGTTTTCAGAAATGCACAGGTTTGGTAGGTTTCCCTAGGTGGCGGCTGAGCTACAGGCCAAAATCTACAGGTAGGCACTTTGCAAAAAACACCTCTGTTTTCCTTCACAAATTTGGATGTGTCCACGTTGCGCTTTAGGGCGTTTCCTGTCGCGGGCGCTAGGCCTACCCACACAAGTGAGGTATATTTTTTTTCGGGAGACGTGGGGGAACGCTGGGTGGAAGGAAATTTGTGGCTCCTCTCAGATTCCAGAACTTTCTGCCACAGAAATGTTAGGAACATGTGTTTTTTTAGCCAAATTTTTAGGTTTGCAAAGGATTCTGGGTAACAGAACCTGGTCCGAGCCACACAAGTCACCCCATCTTGGATTCCCCTAGGTCTCTAGTTTTCAGAAATGCACAGGTTTGGTAGGTTTCCCTAGGTGGCGGCTGAGCTACAGGCCAAAATCTACAGGTAGTCACTTTGCAAAAAACACCTCTGTTTTCCTTCACAAATTTGGATGTGTCCACGTTGCGCTTTGGGGCGTTTCCTGTCGCGGGCGCTAGGCCTACCCACACAAGTGAGGTATCATTTTTATCGGGAGACGTGGGGGAACGCTGGGTGGAAGGAAATTTGTGGCTCCTCTCAGATTCCAGAACTTTCTGCCACAGAAATGTTAGGAACATGTGTTTTTTTAGCCAAAGTTTGAGGTTTGCAAAGGATTCTGGGTAACAGAACCTGGTCCGAGCCCCACAAGTCACCCCACCTTGGATTCCCCTAGGTCTCTAGTTTTCATAAATGCACAGGTTTGGTAGGTTTCCCTAGGTAGCGGCTGAGCTAGAGGCCAAAATCTACAGGTAGTCACTTTGCTAAAAACAGCTAAGTTTTCTGTGATGTGTCCACGTTGTGTTTTGGGGCATATCCTGTCGCGGGCGCTATCCTACCCACACAAGTGAGGTATCATTTTTATCGGGAGACTTGGGGGAACATAGAATAGCAAAACAAGTGTTATTGCCCCTTGTCTTTCTCTACATTTTTCCCTTCCAAATGTAAGACAGTGTGTAAAAAAGACGTCTATTTGAGAAATGCCCTGTAATTCACATGCTAGTATGGGCACCCCGGAATTCAGAGATGTGCAAATAACCACTGCTTCTCAACACCTTATCTTGTGCCCATTTTGGAAATACAAAGGTTTTCTTGATAGCTATTTTTTACTCTTTATATTTCAGCAAATTAATTGCTGTATACCCGGCATAGAATGAAAACCCACTGCAGGGTGCAGGTCATTTATTGGCTCTGGGTACCTAGAGTTCTTGATGAACCTACAAGCCCTATATATCCCCGCAACCAGAAGAGTCCAGCAGACATAACGGTATATTGCTTTAAAAAATCTGACATTGCAGGTAAAAGTTACAGAGTAAAACGTAGAGAAAAAGTGATGTTTTTTTCACCTCAATTTCAATATTTTTCTTTTTCAGTTGTTATTTTCTGTAGGAAACCCTTGTAGGATCTACACAAATTACCCCTTGCTGAATTCAGAATTTTGTCTACTTTTCAGTAATGTTGCGGTTTCTGGGATCCAGCGTTGGTTTCATGCCCATTTCTGTCACTGACTGGAAGGAGGCTGAAAGCACAAAAAATCGTAAAAATGGGGTATGTCCCAGTAAAATGCCAAAATTGTGTTGAAAAATTGGGTTTTCTGATTCAAGTCTGCCTGTTCCTGAAAGCTGGGAAGCTGGTGATTTTAGCACCGCAAACCCTTTGTTGATGCCCTTTTCGGGGGAAATACCACAAGCCTTCTTCTGCAGCCCATTTTTCCCATTTTTTTAAAAAAAACTAAATTTTCACTGTTTTTTGGCTAATTTCTTGGCCTCCTTCTGGGGAACCCACAAAGTCTGGGTACCTCTAGAATCCCTAGGATGTTGGAAAAAAAGGACGCAAATTTGGGGTGGGTAGCTTATGTGAACAAAAAGTTATGAGGGCCTAAGCGCGAACTGCTCCAAATAGCCAAAAAAAGGCTCGGCACAGGAGGGGGAAAAGGCCTGGCAGCGAAGGGGTTAATATACAAACTACAGCAATGGAATTACACTTTGAGATCAATGTTTTAGAAAATGATACATACCAACAAGGATAAGAAAAACTGAAAAGGACTTGCATGAATGCACATACCTACTATCCCCACAAGAAGAATCAGAGAAAACATCAATTCTAGATCTATAAATATATTTATTATCATATAACAAGAACCTAACAATGAACATAAACTATGTACATTTCTATTACAGATAACCCTGTTTTTGTATTCACAGAAATAGCCAGTTTTGCTCCAGTGTGATTAGATGAAGACATGTAAATGTGAAGCACGTGTGAACATCTACCTTGTCAACTAGCACCTCCTTTGGAGGTAGGAGACAAAAAGGTAGTTCTGCTCCAGGCTGCTGGAAACTCGTACTCCGATTTATAGGTTCACACTTGCACCCTGATTTACACATATCCCATGAAATGCAATCTATACTGATAAATTGTGCTTATTATTTAAGTTTGTTTTGAATGAATAAAAAGAAACAAACACAAGGAAAGAAAACAGTAGAACCTTAGTGTAAACTTTGTGTTATCATTCAAACTTATACAGATGCAGAATATCGTTTTGTTTATGAATGAATGCCCACTTCTATGGCTGATCTAGTTAAATAAATACTAGTGACTTGATTAGCAGAGCCCCTATATAAGAAATCAAAATTCTACTTTTGTAGGGTGACCCCTAAATATGGAGAGGATTTCAAACTTTTTAGGGATTTAAAAATGTTTGTAGAAGAACATACTCAATAGTCATACATACCATAGACTATTCCAGTGCGAACAAAATACTTATGTGGAATTCCTACCAGACCAAGCACTTCATTTGTAAATATGTATCAATTTTTCAGTCCAGGCATTCATTTGCCTGCGCCTTGATAAACACAAGAGGGCAACATCTCTTTGTAGCCTTGGAAAGGGACTTACTCTTACCATTCACAGAAGCATATTTGTGTTAGTTTTTTTTTAAAATTGGAAACTACCTGCAAAAGGCATGTTAATTCCTACAACCCTAGGAAATCGGTGTATGTTCCTCTACCTAAGCCTCCTACTGCAAAAATGAAGCAGTTCCATCATAGTGGTATATTTTCTGCATTGTTGAGCATGCTTAAGAATGAGCAATGTGCAGTTCATTTTTCACCGTCTAAATACCACTTAGGTAAACAAACAAGTCAACAGATTGGATCCAAGGATTTTGTATTTTTTGTTTCACTGGCTACACCTCTTTTGAAGAAACAAAGTATATGTTCTGGGCAAAGAACAATCTTAGGAACCTAAGAAAATGATTGGAAAAAGGTTTTTGCTTCCAATTGCGAGACCTAAAGTAAGTTAACATTAGAAAGCCATCAACAGAAACTAAGCCAAATGCAAGGCTTCCCAATACGAGAAAAGGTATGACCTTTCTATTTCAAGTTTTGACATTAGTATTTTAAAATTATATCTACATGCCAAAAAAGGGACAATATTTTTCAGGTTTGAAGCTGGAGAGTTAATTGACCCATATTTCACAGCTGTCACATTTGAAACTAAAATTGAAAATGATCTGTTAAAAGACACAATAGTAATTTGAGGTTATCCAGACATTATCAGAAAACTGTTGCTCTGTGATTAAAACTCCAGTAGTTGTCATTTGGGAATCTCGACTGACAGGTTATATGATGTCTTCTGTAACACAAATGTCTTTCTACCAATTTGCCCTACCTTCACGTTGAACCACTGATCCCTTTATGGTTCAGCCCATTTTAGAATAACAATATTCTTGATTGAAAAATGCAGCCAATGTGATTTTTAACTTCTTTGGCCAATTGTATTGGTTTGTGCAGTCCTTGTATTACAGCAATACATTTAACAGTACTTTATTACAACAAATTTGTCATTATTCACTTTCTTTGCAGCTGTTTTTAATTTACTGGTAATGTTTTTTTGTGAAGACTCCGAAATATGGGGAAGTAATGGAGTAAGAAACATGTACATTTATTAACATAATGTGTTTAAACACATTTCTTTGTGAAATCCACGCTTCAAAATGGAGGATGCTGTTTTCTCACATTGTGAATGCTCCATCATTTCAGGGGCTCTTTCTTAGGCAGGTCAGCTAAGCATGGCTGCTATACTATGACTGAATTAAGGACACTGTCTTCATGAGTTTACATGGGTGTTTTGTGAGCACAGAATTGACTGGAACTATTTTTGGCTAAAGAGAAATCTAAATATTTAACAGAGGCTGGCATTAAATATTCCAGAACAACAGACGTTCGGCAAAGCCAATTAACTTAATCTTAATCCTGAATCATACGTCACGCATACTTCTTTTAATACAGTAAGTGTAGCTAGTAGGAAGAGCTTTAACTTCTTCACATTCAAGATCACCTCCCTTGTACGCCTTAAAGTGGGCATCAAGAACCCAAGAACATATTTCTATCCAAGGCAGTCAGGGTTAAAGTTTTTTTTTACAATGCCTCAAAATACATAATGTACACTTTATGTGCTTATAAAGTTATGATGACCCTTTGGAGTGTTTTGGCAGGTTGTAACTAAGAACCACCCTCGTCTGATAATGCCCTGCCACCTGACCATCACTATTTTGTCAGTCTTTCAAAGCTTGTTGTGTATGAATAGGCTTTGCAGAAGCAAAGACAAGTTGGGGACAACAGAACAATTATATATGGCAATAGCACCAAGCTATTTCATGACCTCAAACAGGAAATGTGAGCCTTTCAGATATCCATTGGGTACCTAGTCTACCTAAAATATTGTCAAACGAAATTTAATAGAATGCTCCCGCATTGTCAGAAAACAAGATATGAGAATGAACTATGTTGATATACCAATGCCCCAAGATAATGTAGCATGCCATGTCTCACTTCATAAGGTAGCATGTGAGGAGAACTGTCTCTTCTGGAGCAGATCAGCTAAATGCTATGGACTAAATTGCTACCTTAGGCCATGGAATCTGGCTGCATTTTGGTATACTACAAACCACCTCTATATATGTTTTTATATATATGTAGGTATAAATGGTGGTGTATAAAAGGCTAAATAAAATACGCAACTTCATCATAAGGCGCTTTAGGATTCCAATATGAATCTACAGCGCTACATATGTGCCAGAATATTATTTCACCATGTACTCCATTTACACTGTTAGATGGTAGAAGAAAAAAGGTCTATCACAAAAAGCTACCAGTAGAAACCTTGCAGCCTGCGTTCTCTTATTACAAGGATCCTAATGATAGCAGCTCTAAAAAAGCATGGTGGACAATATCCAAAACCCAAATACATTCCTATAGATACAAAGCTCTGCCCAAATATTGCTCAAAAAGCAGACGCGGGCATGGAAAGAAGAAAGGTAGAGTTACACCAGTCCAGTGCATAGCAGCCTTCCTCTCCAAACAGAAATCTTCTATTCCACCCACTAGTATGGAATTTTTTATTAAATATATAAAATATATACCATTTCTATCTCTCCCTTGTCTCCTTTTCGTACACAAAGTGCTGTGTCAAGAGAACTGGGAAATTCTTTTGAATCCTCTGGAAGACTCTCAGGACAAGAACTGACCCCAAGTTAAAAGTTTCATCTTTAACATTTGATACAAAAAAAATCTGCCTTTGATATAACAAGTTAAGGACTGAATGAGACCCGGTCACTCTGAAAATCTTTCTAAGGGCACACTATTAAAAAAGTGCACTGGCAGAGTTCATCTATACTGGAACCTCTTGGAAGGCCTCAAACCGAAGGGAAATACGGCACTTATAAACCGGTTTAGTCACCGCATGATGCACTATATAAAAACTTTCACTAGAAATGGTAGCATTTTGCCTTCGGTCTGTCTCACTCTGCTACATCAAAGTCAACAAACAAGTGAAACTCTACTACACCTGGGTGGATAAAAGCCTATATTCTTTGCAAGTGCCACCACCACATGCAGTGGCACACTTCTATGGTTGTGGCACATCATACATGTTACTGAGCATCTCACCCTGTCTCCATCAGAGGACAAAGGTGATTTTTTACATTCGATGTAGACAATATACTTGTAAAGTCTGTAAACCAGTGTGTCTTCTCTATGCTCATCTCTCTTCTTCAAATCAAAACCATTGCTTGAGTTGGTTAAAAAAAGGAAAAAAAATCTGCACAAGAGTTCTGAAGAAATCAGATTGAGATCACCCACTCTGAATGTATTTTTTTATGACTACACATCCATGTCGGAAGACCGGGCATGGCATATTTGGTAAAATGGTCCAGGTATTCGTCGTGGGGTCATAAGATTCCATATTGCCCAGGGCAGGTCCCTCACTGCTGACAATTCCACCTGTGGCATAAATTTTCCCATCAAGAACCACAGCACTGTCGGAAATAAACATAAAGGAACAATATATTAGTGGATTCAGCAAGCATGTACACAAATGCTAATTTGTTGAAGCTAAGCAAAGTATTTATTAAAAAGAGTTTAAGACAATAATCTAATCATAAAAAATGCTGAATTAGAATACAGACTACCATATATGATTATGTCAAGTACACTTGTAACAGATTTGTACAGACCAATTTTAACCAGTACACTTAACTAGTAGAAATAGAAACACAAGCAAACCAAAAGCATTACAAATCGTCAGTAAAGTGCAAGGGTATTTTTTTTTCAACGACGAAGAACTTGAGTCTCAAAACCTTCTTCCTTCTCAATCTGAGAACTTCAGCAAAACTTCGAATCATCATAAAAGCAAAACATTCAGCTAACATACAGAAAATCAATAAACGATTTTCAACAACGTCTTAGGCATATAGGGAGAATAACCAATTTGATCTACTTCCGCATTAAACACAAAAACTGCACATTTTTAAAAAATCCACAGAGAGATCACTGGAGGAGAAGACAAAATATTTAACATAATGGATGCGAATAGGTGCAGGCAGTAAATAAATCATGCATCAACTTGTTTCACCACTGAGAAATACTTTACTGAGCTGGACATTCACACTATGAGTAAATACACTTTCACCAACATTTTTCTTAATTGACTATATTTCCCCACAAAACTGTCGGATTATATAGCAATGTTAAATACACATCTTGTTGTACATAACCATCAATTCCAAGGTGGATAATAGTTCCGTCCAAGTTGTAAAGTAAACACCTTATTTTGTTTTTACACATTGGTATAGTGTTGTACATTAAACAGCAGAACATTGTACAACAAATCGAGAGATGTAAAAGAACCAGAGAACTGTCACCATGCCAGTACAGAATCCCTCAAACCTCAAAGGCGAGAACAGTGCATACTTTGGGAGGCATTCTCAACAAGCATCCCACAAATTGGTATATCTGGATTGTCACAAGCCCCAAATACGTTGATCCTTTTTCACATACCCTTTCATTTATAAATCACGCTCTGCATTTGCGCAATAGTCCATGCCTTTTTTTATATCCTCAAGGAAGGGGGGCTCCTTGGATCACCAGAAACACTCAATGTCTTTCTTTGCTACTAGAAATCTGATACCGCCAAGGACTTCTGCCCCTTGCAGGCTGATCAACCCCTTATCTCCCCCAACATTGCCAGCTTTGGATCTGGGACGGTGGGAGTTTGCAGCATGTTCGCTAACATTCTTATGTATTCTGCTAATAGACTGTAATAAGAGGGCAAACCCAATTAATATCCCAAACAGTCCTCCTACAGTCACCAGACCGTGTGCACGTGCGGCTCTTTGCCCTGCCCATCTACCACAGTCTGTAAAGGATATATAACAAGTCCTTTGAAAATAGTAGGACCGGGTATACCAATGATTACCATTAGAGAACCCCACAACTTACATTTTCCTGTATGCTGATGACTTGATGCTCTACCTTCGCTAGGAGCCCACAGGTATGGAAAGCACAGATGCGGCGAGCACAGCTGCATCTCTCAGTGAGTTTGGCAAGGTTTCGATACTAACAGTGAACCAAAACAAATCCCATGTATACCTTGTCCATGCACCGGAGACTGATGCAAGACCACCAGAAAGAGGGGACAAGTTGTATTGGGAACCACATACCTTCCTCTACCTGGAAGTGGAGATCTACTGATCTGAGTCTCCGTCGACATACAGGCGACACTGGCTTCTCTATGCCTCACTATAGCCTTTGTCATACACAACCCCCTTGTTTATGGGCAGTGCAGACCTGGCTAAAATGGTGGCATTGCCACAACCAATTTACTTCTTCTTGACACTTCCAATACGAGTGCCCTATGCTATTTTACGGGAAATAAACTATTTATTTTTTACTTTACTGTGGAACATGCGATGTTGCAGGATCTCCCTGGGTAAACTCTGCCTTTCCACTTGGGTGACCAGATGGAAATAGGTTCTCTGGGATCCTTCACACGTGCTGGGCACGGGTATTCCCACCCATACAGAGTGGTTACAACTAATTCTTCATCAACTCCGTAAATCCTTAGCTAATGCCACCCACATGCCAGTAGACACCATGAATATCCCTGGTCTGGAGCGCTGCAGCAAACACAGCACCTTCTTCTGTCAACTTTGACTGTCCTACACCTGGGTGCGACTCAAAAGGGTTGAGGGAATGGGAAGAGGACAGGCTGAAACACTAGGAGACCTATTTGAAAATGACACACTAAGATCTCTCCGTTACCTTATTGAGAACTTCAGAATTCACCTCACCCTCCATTTTCTATGATATGAGGCAGCAAGTGCCATGATTCAAGCTCACTGGCACACAATGGTGAACGAACCTCCGACCCATGAACCACAACAGGTCTTCTGCACCATGACAGGCAGGGTCAAAGCTAATACTGTATCGTATAATGTACTTCTATGAAGGCCACTGGGGTGCTAGGGGATTTAAAGGATCGGTGGACTTCTGAAATGGGACTCCCTGTTTCCGATAAAGAATGGAGCTCCATTCTGGTACACATTACATACACCTCCAGAAACACCAGATTTTAAACCATCCAATATTACTTCTTGTATACGGCATAAATCACACCTAAGTGTAAACATTTCAGGCAGCATTGTCCATGGTGCATTGAGGTGGGAGTCAACTTTTATCATAGGATCTAGGATTGCCCTACCTTCAACTTGTATTGGAAAACTGTTGTAAGAGACATCAATGGCCAAAGATTGACACATACTGAAAACACCACCTTATTGCCTCCTAGGACTCTTCCCCGGGCCCAAGGCGAGAGCTATTTTATCCCAGTTCATTGACCTGTCACTGGTACTGTCCCGTTGCCAGATAGCAATCACTTGGAAAGAACCCGGAGGCCCTAATCTCACACGAGGCGCTCTGACATACTAAAATGGGCAGACTGTGAAGAGGCATCCTTATTGAAAGAAGCGCATCACAGCCTTCAAGGCACAGATCACACACATGCCTGGCACACCATATTGTAGGACTGCCCTGAGATAGATGGTTTGGGCAGGATTATCACCCACAAAGAGGGAAAAGATTATAGAAAAGTCTGAGGGAGCCATTCCTCCCAAGTTAAGACTCACACCCCAAACCCTCCTCTCTCTGAGATGGATCTTGGACTCCCGAATACTGAATCCTACCTTTACATATACATCTACACAGTTCCCAATACTAGCTTAGTTGCTATCCTAGTGGTATTTGGTTCCAGTTGTGATAATGTTTTTCAATTTTTTAAGATACACATTAGTTCTGATTATAGTTGCTCTAGCTGACACGTGTTTTTTTTAGCCAACTGTAACCATCCCTGCACCTCTTTTGATGTCATCATTTGAAACAGAGCTAGTATCTTTGATGTTGACAGGAATCTTATGCCTCACCTTTTATGTTTGAAATTTTCTTGACAGATATTACAAACAGGGTGCATGGGCTATTGTACTAATGATGGGTTTAAATGTATTGCACCCTTGAAAACCAATAAAAATGTATTTAAAAGAAAACTTTTTTGCAAATAGTGAAATGTATTCAGCCTTAGACTGGAAGAGATGGCCAGCCAGCTAGCCATCTTAGTCTCTTGCCACTCATCAACATAAATTTCCTTTTACTCCCAGTAGCAGGTCTAGGATGTTAAAAGAGTGGGATCTGTATAGATATCTCTGAGTCCCACGGCTCCATTATTAAAGCATTACAATGGGTTCAAGCTGATTGTATTCTGGAACTGCCTGAAAGGCCTTCAGGTATGTATCAAATGCATTGCAGAGGTCTAGATTTCTAAACAACTCGGATTTCTACAGCTCCAAATCTGTTGCAAATTGCTTAAAGGATTTAATGTGTTTGTGATCCCACACCTCCCCCAGTGGAGATATACCAATCAGGTCCCATAGCTGGAACCCTGGTAGCTGTACCTCTTGTTTTAACCAATTCTATAGCCATTTGATATGTTTGTAGGTTGTTCCCCAGCTTTGGGATCTGTAGAAGTGAGTGTGGACAGCCACCTTCCCATGCAGCAGGCATAGAGCCCCTAGCTTTTTAAAAGTATCCAACTCTAGCCACCAAGCGGGTGATGCCTGTCCCCAAACAGCCAGTATCCTATCAGCAACAACTGTGCCGCCCTACCTCTACCTCCATACAGAGAAAGAGTACATTTCACATGAGCTGGACTGTTCCCACTGGGAAAAGGGTCATGACTGATTTGCATATGGCTGTGTCCAAACTGGAGTGGCATGGTGAGCAAAATAATTGATGGATTAAACCCAGATCTATGTCTGGGGGTAGATGCATTATTGGTTCCGCATTCCATCCATCATTTGTTTGCTTTTGTTACCATAAGTGCGCTGGATATGCCCAGACGTGGGTGCCGGGCTCACTGTGCCACTGGATTCAAGCTAGCATGGCTGATGAAGGGTGATACCCTGAAATCGGTCCCAGGATGCTTGTTTACGGTCCAGGGAGGACCTGGCCCGGCAGTTTGGGCTGGACTGTTCCCATGTCAACAGGGTCAAAACTGATTTGCATATGGCTGGGTCCAAACTGGGGTGACATGGTGAGCAAAACAATTGATGGACTGAACCCAGATCTGTGACTGAGGTGAATGTTTGATTGGTACCACATTCTGTCCATAATTTGTGTTCATTTGTGTTTGTTTGAATGTCACATATCAACACCTAATGATGACTCCTGATTGGCTTTTTTTTTTTTTTAGCAGGGATGATAGGTTTACCAATACAAAATCAGTCAACTTAAGGCCCACATAATAAATTGCAAGTGTCTGTGGTTCCAGGTCAGGCTTATTCTGTTCTTCATATGAATTATTATCTGCCCAGTTATCAGTGACCAGACTGCCTAGGACAGCCAGGCAGTGGGATGAGCAAGTTACTGATTTTGCTTCTGTGAAGCCACATGCTCAATCCTCGATAGACCCTGAGTCCCTTCACCTTCAGAGGAGTAAGGTCAAAAATCACCATACACTCCCTCCCCCCCCCTCCCAGGAAGCATGGAGGTCGCACATCAATTCTTCTCTCTCCAGCAGCATTTCCTCTGTCGCCTCTTGTCTAAGACCACTGAGTGCCTGGAAATATAATACATTGTGCTCCTGTGGCTATGTAGGGGAGAAAACTATCCCAGACATGCTACTGTCATCCCCACCATACTCCCGTAAGGAAATGATAGAGTAAAACCCTACTGAGTTTGAGGCTAATGCATGGAATGACGCTAAGAAATGGATTACCAGTGGTTAGAAACTAAAACATTATTACAACTATAATTAACGTAAGTAAGTGATTTGGAAAAATGAAAACTTGCTGTTAAATATCAAATGATATAATTATTTCAAAGTATTTAAATTTGTCTTCATGTTTTAAATGTTGAATGTCACACATTTTGTGGTTGTTTTGTTGGAGTTCTGTTTGGATGACAGTCTTAAAGGAGTATGCATAGAAAAGTGTTATAAATATTACTCATTTGTTGAGGCTACAAGACTGTCTAGATACCAAAGAAGTACAGAATCAAATTCTCCTGGTTTTTATTACATCCAGGGCACCCTATCCAACACAGCTTAGAGTTCTCTTTCAGGTGGAATTCCCTGCCTAAACACAGGAGTCCCCAATGTGCTGTCCTTTGACCACGTGTGTCTCAGGAAGCTTGGTGGAAATCACAGGAAAAATAACAGAGTGGGCCTGTTGAAACGACAGGAATTTAACTTGTACAAAAGAAGAAAGACTGTACTTGTAAAGGGGAAATATTTTGAAATATATCCTACTTCATATGATTCTCCAGTTATCACCACCACCTTAGTAAGACTGGGAAAAGCCCAGAAAAAACCTAAATGTACAAATGTTGATGTTGTCTCCACTCAGAGAAAAAACTAATTTCACAAAAGATTCAATGTCCAAACATTCTAATACAGAGAAACCCTAAACTCCATACCAATGATTCAATCAATGCAGAACATTTAAGGAAATACCTGTGGTTTTTGTTCAACCCATGAATCAGCAATTCGCTAATCCAAATACTTGACCAAAGGAAGCCACGCCCATAGCCAATCACAATGCCCTGCTCTGGCCCACCCCAACACCGGGCCTCACATCTTGCACGTTAAAAATGTGTGAATGAATTCTGAATGGCTCACCTGCAGAACTGTCTGGAGTGATTCATGTTTGCGCCAGCCTTAATATTGCCTTTATCAGGGTCGTAGATTGTAGTCGCTCTTGCATAGGCTCCTCCAAGGATAAAGACAAACCCATTGAGGGTAATGGCCGGGGCATATTTGTTATCTGTCAAGGAAAAAAGGAAATGGTTCCATACATCACACATGCCTGCTGAACACAGTTTATTTTTGTCGATGTACTGTTTTATTACATTTTTATGGCTTAATTTGCATGATATATAGAAAAATACTGTCAGATATACTCACACTGCTATAAGAAACAAAGGAAATAGGAATGGACTGTGTTTTATCATTTGCCTTTATTCAGATCACATATGAGAGAAGGGTTAGTGGTTTTCTAGGGATGTAGTTAGCCGCTGTGGACAGGATATGCTGCCGCCTTCCTTGAGGCTTCTAATCCTCATCTTCTCAAAAGCCTTTTATGGGATCTTAAAGGCATACATTGGAAAATACAAAAACCTGCAGGAACATTCACATGCCTTACATCCTTGCTTCTGCTTGTGATATTGCTGCCCTCGACCCTCACATTCAAATAGTGGAAAAAGAAACTGATACTGTTTAACTGTTACCCCAATAAATGGGGTGTTATCCTGACAATTACTGTCAATACAGTTGACTGTATGTTTGAATATGATGTCAACTGTGATATACAAATGCCATATGTTACTGTGAACTGCTGTAGACCGGCATAGCATCCTCTTACCATCATGTAGCCTGAAGACATAAGTCTTGATTTAGATCATTAAAGTAATGCCCACAAAATGATAGTAACAGTGGTAGTGGGTTATTCCTTGGACATCCTGTGATCACTTCTTTCTCAGAGTTATCTCCTGCCGCTTGGCTGCCACTGCAGCTGCCTGCAGGGGGTTACAAAGATGCTAACTAGTCACAACAGCATGTTGTTGCTGCTGCACCACACATCCCACATACATGGAAATCCCAGACAATTTATTTGACAATGTTGCATGTAGAGCATATATGATGTTTGATGCTCCCAGAACAGCTATGTATCTATTTGTACTGGCCCTATCAAATATGGAGGAATCAGGACACACATACAGTGACTGTCTTGTACCCCAGGAGCACTCACTCTCCCCAGCCAATGTATGCTCTGAGCTTCCATCGGATGGCCCAACCATTCAGGCTGCAGCCAAGAAGGAACCAGCAAGTGATCACACAACTTATAAATTAGAAATGTGGGGCCACATTTGGTTTTCATATCATACTGTAGATGACAACTCTGCTATTTCTTCTGATGTGTTTTCACTTTATTAGTTTGAAGTACTTCACAAATGCTTAAAACATTGCCTCTAAGTTAAACCTGACTTTTTGGGGCAGTCTACCAGAGGGTTAAGCATAAGTTAATATGGGGTTAGCTTGATTGCACTCTGACAGATTGAGGTTACTGCTTGAGTAGGGATTCACACCCTCAAACAATAACTCAATTTCCTACACTGAGAATAATCAAAAAGAATTGTGTCGGCCCATATTTGCTCCAAGCAAATGCTCAAGGTATTGCTCCTGTTCCTATTTTGAAGCACAATTTCTTTGTGTGCCATCTACTGTTAGTTATCTCTTATTGTACATTGACCATAAGTTAAAAAAAAAAAAACAGGCTGCCTCATTGTTACTAAACTTGACAATGTATTTGCACGTCTCTTATGTCGCTCAACCGTTGATCGTGAATATTAGATTACACTGTATCACTATTAAAGGATTCATTGCGACTCAAAGTGTTAATTCTGGGATGGTCAATAGATAGGCTTTATGCAATGAGGTGAGGCCAAGAGCATCAGAAAGAGCACCAAAATATGTTTGATTTGGAAGTAAACTGTGTGCTACATGAGCTTGTCATTTAGGAAGACGTTGGCAACCAACTTAAGGCTTCTTGTATTGAAGTAGTACTTAGCTGAAGTGTTTTTGCTTGTAAAATTGTAAACAACTCTTTTTGAATTGTGACTGATTCTCATTAATTTAATTTTACTGCCTTCTAGTCACGTTTATGTATTTTTATACAGTACTCCAATAGAAAAATTTAAATATTTTGATGAGTGATTAAAGACAAAGTCCAAAATGAAATACACTACCTCAAGTTGCATAATTATACTCTCTCCCTATTGACTGCGGTTTTTATTTTGGAATTCTTATGCTGTTTTACGAATGTGTTTTGTCGGCTCATGTAAGAATGTTAAATTCTCCCAACGTACAGCGTAATTAATTACTAGGTGTATCAATACAGCAGATATTTTTAGAATATCACAAAACAAATCTGGCGAACCAGACCACACAAAGGCGTTGGCTGGCACATGTTGTATATCAATGTTTAATTGTAACGCAAGTGTCCATCAGCCTTGGATGACAATATTATTGCAGAGTTGGCTGAAAGCCCTAGGCTTCCTCTTTATCCACTGCACATAGTGCCATAATAACAAATTGGCCAGATTGTGTTAATTTCCACCGAGGTGTTCTTTGACAACATGCTCCAGATGTACCACGTCATTTTACAGTTGCAAAACCCGTAATTCGCAAAATCACATGGTTTGTTATGGCAAAATTACTTTTTGCGATCTCCTAAACCTCTTTTGTAATTTCGGAAAACCTTTTCCAGGTCACAAAAGTAACTTAGCAATTGATTCTGAATCACAATTAGGAATGGCTGTGAAAGAGGTCTTCACTGTGAATCAATGGTGTATGAGTGGAATCCTTGTTGCAAAAAAAGATATACCACCAACTTTTTGGTGGAAGTGGTACCCTTTTGAAAAGGGGAGGAAACAGCTTCCCCTTTGGAACTGTGATTGGGAGTTTGGGGGGTAAGTGAAGGTAGTGATCCCCTGCTTGCTCCCTGAATGTGTTACTACTGTTATTTCTATAGGCAGCTTAAAACAGTTTGCAGTCTGGGAATGCAACTACAGTGAAGGTCGTCTGGTGTTCCTTGCAAAACCCCATCCCTCTGCTGGCAGTAAGTAGCAAGGGGTGAAGAAAGCACAATCTGCCTAACTAATATGCATTAGGCAGGTCGTTCTGCGACCCTTTGTGACTTGAGAATTTGCACGATATATTAGTACACAGATTGCACTGAAAAGACACAGTTACATCGCCAAAAGTCAGAATGCAATCTGCAGCCGCTATTTGTGATCCGCCTGTGTGTACATCTGGCCCCATACTATTCATTAGATGTGTTTTCTGCTTCATTGGAGGGGCTGGTATTATTGTGTGGCCTTAATAGTAGTGTGGCTAGTTAACACATTGACTTCTCATTAGTGTTTTTCTAGTTTATCCCCCTGTGGACCATATTACCAGCATGACATTGTTGGGTTTTTAGAAGGATGTATGTTCATCCCTGAATATTATTTCCCAAAGGAGCAAGGTCTTTTTTGCTGTCACTTCTAACAAAATCTTTGCGCTGGGAAACGTTTTGTGCGGTTTCTACAGTCCTGGACTATTCATTGAAGAAAAACAAATACATTTTTCATATTCTCTCTTTAAACTGTGAGTATTTTTTCATTCTAAAAAAAAAAAATCAGGCCAAGGAGGAATTCAAGAGTCCGATACACTTCATCTAGTCCCTCAGCAGAAGTTGACTGACCTTGAGCAAAACGCCCTTTAAAGTGACTAAACATCATGCCTTCTATGGTAGTTTTGAACACATTCAAGGTTTTGTATCCTAGATGTGAGGCAACAGTGCTTAGGTACACACAATGTAAACAGAGTTGAACATGAAAGCCAGAATTTCCAGTCTTTATACAATAAAATACGTTCGTATTAAAGCAAGTATCAAAAAAAGAGGCTAAGAGTTTGCCTTATATACTTGGGTTATATGTGAGAGAGAGACAGAAGAAAATATGCCAGAGAAAGCTACAGGGAATGTGATTAAGGAAAGAGGGCTGGATGTACAAATCCTTTTTACGGTCACAAGCCCTCCGATTTGCAAATATGGGACAACACGAGGACATTTTACAACATACAAACGCCCTTTCACGAGTTGGTAAAGTATTTCTCATAACTCATAAAAGGCCTTTAGGGTTCCTTTCCACATTGCCAAAAAGAACAGGAGTGAAGGGGGCATTCTTCTTCTATTTATAATTCGTTAAGGCATGGCTTTTAAAGATATTTTTTATTTGGGAAATAAGTCGCAAGGACAAAGGTCTGTTCTCACTTGCAAGTTAGACTGGGACATAAAATAGGTCCTGGAGCAAAATAAAAGTTTTCCCATCTGCGAGTTAGATAGCTAAAAAGGGGGCTCTGTTTGAAATTGGGGTAGTTTTGAAATTGTAAAAACATGCTGTATATGTGTTTTCCAAGGTATGGAAGACTGCCTGCATTTGATCTGGTTGCAGACAATGTTTGTGTTACTATCAGGGAAATCAACAGTGAAAAGCGACCCACCAGACCATAAAATAAGCCCACAAACATCCACAAAAACAGCCCACGCACTGACCTGTCAGTCCAACCAATCAGGCACTGCCTTAGTGCCTTATAAGCCTCTCCGACCCTGATCACTTGTAGGTCTCCATTCCTGCATTCACATCCAATCTTGAGACCCGCTTAACTACTATTTGATAGGTAGGCCATTTAATGACCCATTGCAAATGGATAATTTTCAATCTGGCTCCAAAGGCTGCACTGCAAATTGCATTCCCAATTGCAAACCAGTCAGTGTTCTAATTTGGTATCCCTAATTTGAGAAAGGAAACAGTACATCTGGCCATGATTTCTATAAACCAGGAACTTTACATCTGGCTCTGATGTCTATAAACCAAATCCCAATGTTCCTGAACAGCAACTCTTTCTGTTATCTGAGAAACAGAATTGTGGTACCTTGGTAAATATGCCCTCCAGGCTGTTAAGTAAACGCCAGAATGTATCAAGTGTGTGCTAGTCACATGGAGCACTTCACAGTTAGATTGTTTAATCATCTGATTAGGCTTTTCCAAGAAATTAAGTCACAATAAATTCCTTTATTATCATTAGGATGCACTACGAAACCAGCAATCACATGTCCATCAAACCTGAGACTGGAGTTGCCTATGTCAGCTTCCAGTTTTTGCTTAGTGCTGTGCCATAAGAGCTCTAAGACCTGGCAGACTTTTTGTAGCGTTAGCAAACCTGGAAGTGAAGCCGAGATCCTGGGGCGAGTAGAGGAGACACAAGGAGATGCGAGGAGACGCAAGCCGGGGAGGTCAGGAGACCACAGCTGCACCACAAGCAGCTTTGCAGGACGGGTTAGCATGCTGAGGCAAGTGGCGTTACAGCAGTGGGTGCAGCGGGGGAGTGATGTGGTATGGTGCAGTGTTTAGGGCTGAGGGCAGGGGTCAGCTGACCGGGAGAGCCATGAGGGGGGAGTTGAGGGCTGTTGTGGCTGTGGCAGGGCCAGGTGGACAGGGCGGGACAGGCTGGATAGGGCTGAGGCTATGGCCTGCTTGCCTGCTCTCCTGCCCTCTGCTCCCCCTCCTCTCTCCAGCCCCCCCCATTTTGCTTTCCTCCTTGTCCTTGTCCCCCTACGTCTCTCCGCTACTGCCCCCTATCCACCACAACTTCCTTGCTTTCCCCTTGCCTTTCCACTGGCCTGCCTCTGCCCCACTGCTGGCCTTGGCCGTGGTCTGGCTATGGTTTAAACAGGTAGGTGAGCAAGCGGGCGGGCAGGTGGTCGCTAAGGACCTTTGGCCTAGAGCGGTCCCAGATCCCGGCACCCTCCTGTGCCTCCTAGGAGCAGTGTGCAGCTTGAAGAACCTGCTCACACACTGTATCTGCAAAGGGTGATTCACAAGCGTGGCAGTCTTAGTGGGCTGCTGCTGAGAGTGCGCACCGGTTAGGTCTGGGTTTGGCTTGTTGGGTCCTGGTGAGACACATCTTCTCCAACTGCCTGTGTGCACTACTTCAGCTCATCTCCAGGATACCCTTCTAAAGATTACAGACAACAGAGCTTTAACAGAGTCTTAACCCGTTACCTAACCTGCCATCTAGCGAAATCACTGACCAAGCACCTGCACGGCAAGAGTGCAATAAGGGAGTAAGGAAAAGAAAGACCAAAATAGCAGAAAGGAAGGCATCCAGCCAGATCGGCTAAAATGCGTTCTGGAAAGACAAGGACCCCCTCCCCCCTTCACTTCACACCCCACTCCCCCCCACCTGTCGTCAGAAAAATAAGTCAAGTTGAGAAAGGGAGGGTGAAACATCCAAAGCCTTAGCAAACATCATTCACCCAGCAGGGTCTTCGCAGAGCAGCAGCTCAACCCCGGCTGCTCAGGCAGCGCCACATATCAAGACTAATCAAATAGGCTCGAGGCCTGTGGAAGAGATCCTCACAGCTACTAAGTGTCGGACAAAAATTGACGCCAAATTTATTTTTCTCAAGGATCCAGTCTCAACCATCTATGCAGAAAACTCAAGCATTGCAGGCCTGCCATCTCCTCTGAAGCCAACTGTTATTAATCAAGTAGCTGCTTTTGGTTTAGCTGCAAATACATCATGTAGCTGTAAGCCCATCGGATGTCTTCTAAGCCCACTAGCTCTCTCACTGCCAGAGTCATGGGCTTCTCAAACGGCAACTAAATCTTCTACAGAGGCACAGGTGCACCCGCATGGCCCTGGAATAGAGTTCCTGTGCGCAGGAGAAGCTGACAGTTGTGCAGACAAGCCCATCTTAGCAGAATCCACTCATTTTTCTCCCTCCTCCCTGGCATTGTCGGAACCAAGGCAGCCAGCTCAGACCACTTTTTATCATTTGGCTCAAATGAAAACCACTCATTGAGACTCTGCCTCAGTGATATCACTCCCTGCACAGGTGAAGTAGACCTAGCGCACGATCAACAAGTGCTAAAGGATTTAACAGTCAGATCTAGTCATTCACCCCACCTCTTGACAGCTCTGCACCACCAGGACAAACTAGTGTGTCACACAGCAGAACCCCTCTTTCACTCACCTCCCTGGAATGGTGAGGCAATGGTGGCAATTTGTCATGACACAGAAGGAGCCCTAGGGCAGAACAGGACCTGTTCCACCCCACGCTCGCCTGCAGTATCTTGCTCTGATACCAGGCACCGACCTGGCAGCAGCACACATCTTGACACCACCGCAGATCCAGATATACCTACGGTTCTCAACATTATACAGAGCACTCTCCAGCTCACCGCTGAAGCCCTTAACTCCCAGTCTACAAAAATGGACACTCAAATCAAATTGTTAAAAACATGTTGGCAGTTAACTCAGGAATGGACTCAAAAATTGCAGACCTTAATAACTTGATAGTCAGAGCCCAGAATTCTGCCAAACCCTGGCTACCAGTCTGTTCTTGCACTCGTTATCCAATCTTGGACCAGCTGGGATCCTTACAAGATATCCTAAGTAACAGCTTTGAGGATATGAAAAGAGTTCTGGCCCAAAATGAGGTAGCCAATTCCAAGTTTGCCAGCAATACCAGGAGTGGCAATCCACCGCAGCCTCAAACAACATGCCCCTTTACTCAATCCTCTCTGTGGAGAGCATGTTAGGGGTCTCCTAAGTCACACAAACAGGAACCTATACATGGGCACCGAACCTCAGCAATCAATCAAACAGCAGAGTCCCCTAAAACATCTTCAAAAGTCTCTAACCCATTGAGTAGCCCCTCTGACAAACAGAACTCGGGTCCAATAATCAGCACTGTGGCCTCTCCACCTATCACAAGTTGCACTCCAGCCATAAATTGCTTGCTATCTTTGCCCCGGAAGAAGTGCCGATGGAAAGGGCAAAAGCACAGGCTAAAAGCACTCGGTAAGACGACGATTATCTCCTTCTTTAACAGCCAAGCAGGGGAGACTAAAATACCATTCAGTTCCCTCCCAGGGTCACAGACAGGTCACCTGGATGGTCAAAGCAGGACTACCTTGTTAAAAACACCTCCAACTCAAGCATGCACCCCTCATGCAGGATTCAAGGACGGCGTCTTAGCCAATCCTCAAGGGTTGATGGCAAAATCCTCCTGAAGAACACGGCCCAGTCCTACCAAATTGATGATCCAATCTGGCTCCATTTCTCTACCAAATCAACCTCTAGTAGGTTTCCAGGATGGGGCACTCAGTAGCAATACCATGGCCATTTCTCACCAGCTGGTGAACCAGTCAGGTATTTCCTGGATTGCTTATCTTGATACTGATAATTGTGTTTCATCCAATACACCACTCATTCTTACAATTTTCAACAAAGGGTCTTGTCTGGTTAAACTCTCCCTGGATCCATCATATCAGGAAATTCCCAGATGGAGTGAGCAGGGGAGCAACCATACTTTGATAGAACCAGCAACTTGGGAGGCTACACAAACAAGGACTTGCAGCAAGATGCCCTCCATTCAGGCTGCCCCTGCAGTTCCAGCACCGACTTTCCTTAACTGTGGCATAAACTCTACAGCAACTTTGATGTACCCGGAATATAAATTGAGGGGCACATTCGACCTGCTGAACCGGGGTAACATCCTATGGCTGCTGAGACAGCTCCCTGAGACAGCAAGTTGCACTTCAGCAGATTTGGTATGAGTGGAATTATTTTGACCTTCAGCATCCCAGATGAATGAAGCAACCAAAGTTACCTTGATCTCTGCTGAGGTAGCAGAGCAAGTACTTGGAGTGCCTTTCAGGAACTGGGGGATTCATGTCTCCCCCATAATTGACCCGGTCTAGCCATATCTTCTACTGTTGTGACAAGATGACGGGGGGACTCAACCACTGCCCTGTGCCCCTTCCATTTCAAGGAATTCTCAAAAAAAGCTGTTCTTCCCTCAAACAGTACGGGTGATCAAAGCACCCTTGCCCTTCTCCAAGGTCCCCTCGCTCCTTGATGATTGGAGCTGGCTACCCAGTACCTTGAGCACAGTACCAAGACAACTATGAAGGATCGGACCAACTCCCAGCAGCTCGGAAGAAAAAAACAACCTCACAATGTGCTCTTGGAATATCAATGGGCTGCTGGACAAACTGGAGGATAGGAAACTTTTGAACTACCTAACATCATTCCAAATAATAATGCTGCAGGATACTTGGACGGAAACTCCACCTGCAGTCCCGGGATTTGTGAGTTATCACGTCCTGGCAACAAGGAGAGCCCGCTTTGGGCGCTTGACCGGTGGGCTCATTATATATCACAGCTCAGCAATGAAGAGGCACCACTGTATGCCGAAAGCCGCATATAAAAACCTTATGACAGTTTTTCTCTCCCCATCGCAAGGCCCCTCCATCCTCCATCTAGTTCTAATAAATATCTATATCCCCACCAGAGAAAGCTTGTAAAGTGGAGGCTGTACGGCAACTGAAAGAGAAGATTGAAGAGCTGCTAAATAATGCTCCTGTCTTTCCTTTTCAAGCCTAATTCGTCTAATACCGATAGCTTAAATTACAGGTGCTGAACCTATATAAACCATTACTCCTCCTGGGACGGTTCTATATAATTTGATAACAACTGTGTGCCCTGAAGAAGGTGAGTGTCCACTTTATGGTCACTGTTTCACTGAAACGCGCGCTGGAACCACTATTTTGGACAAAGACGGCTTATTACACTTGGATTTCTTTTTCATGGACACCTCCTGTATTTCATGGATTTAAGGATACTAGTTTCCAGCAATATATTGACTTTGATTAAGATATAATGTAAAAACTGTTCAGGACTGTATACTGTTGGATCATTCAGGATTCACAAATAAGTGCTATCCTATGACATCATGTGTGTATTAGTATTATGTGTTCATTGATGTAAATACTTATTTGCTTTTCTTTTCAGTGGAGGGTCTAGGAGTGTTTTTCATCATTTTGTTAAAGCTGTGTCCTTTCGGTTTTAATTGTATGCATGTGATGGTATAAATGTGTTTATTATTGTCTTTTTTTTATTATTAGTGTTTTTCCTCCCAGGAGGTCATGTACATTTTGCACTGAATATATGACTATCATATTGTAATAAACAGAATTATTTTTGCCTAACATATGGATATGTAATAAATGGCTATGTAACATCTGTATGTCAATCTTTAGTTGTAAGGGGGCTGGATGTGTTATGCTTTATACTTTTGAGGATTTCAAAAAATATTTTGGAACCGCTAGTGAAGGTGTTTTTTTTTGTATTTTTTCCCTGTCCCACTTCCATATCAATAGGGGACCCCTGGTTTTGTTTAAATAATGCTCCTTGCCCTGAGCTGATCCTATCCGGTGACCTCAACATGAATCTGTTGGGCACTGAGATTTTGAAGAGGCCATTATGGCACAGAACACTTTTTGGTAGATCCCTGATAAAAATCTCATCTGAAATTTACAAAAAGGACAGGTTAGGGAAACTGCTAATAAAAGACCTCAAAGCACTGGGTTTCGATCCACCAATGGCCATTACAGCATGGATCAACCTCCCTCATTTATGTTTTTAATCAAAAAGTGAGAACGCTAATAGACTTAATGATTCTATCATCGTCTTTGTTCCATCGAATTTCGAATTTCCAGGTAGCAAACAGAGGTGAAAGCGAACATGTACCACAAAGAGCTGCACTTTGCTCATCCGATTGATCATCATGACCATACTGATACACTGCTGCATGCAACATATACAAACTACGGGTGGAAAAATCAAATGGTAATCAGCTATAACACCTGACATGGCATTAAAAGCCAAGCGAATGTGGTCCTTTAGACTGAACCACACTGACCTTGAGCAAACAGCACAAGCAGTGCAAGTAGCCTTGGACGAGTTTGTATGCGAGTTTCTGCCATCTTGTCAACAACAATCCCAAGGCACCAAACTTCACAGTCCTCAAGGACCTCCATTTGGATGCCAAACAAAGATACTTAAACGCAACCTAAACAGCACCCTTTGCCTCCTTCAGAAAGAGCACAGCGATGAGGCGTTAAGAGCGCTGGTGTCCACGTCCAGAAATGCCTACAGAGCACACTTGTGGGCACATCAAAGAAACAGGGCATCTAGGCTAGCAGCAAAGCTCTTGCATGCACTAAAGTCAAATAGGCATGTGCAGTTTTGGAAACATATAAACAGCTCAAGTTCTGTAATGCACCCTCGCTCCACAACTAACATCTCAGTTTCCAGCTGGTATCAATATCTCTCCTGCCACTTTGGCTCCCTGACTCAGGGGCCCCTAAGTGAAGGTCTTCAGTCCCAGCAAAAACTCAAGTTCAACCTCAAAGTATTGCTCGCTTTTCTTCACAACCATGTAGCTGCCCTCAAATTGTCTCAGAAACAGCGCAAAAGAGAATCATTAAGTGTCGGAGGGAGGGAGCCTCAGGACCCAATAGTATCCCTGGCACCTTGTACAAACAGGATTCAGACTTTTGGGCAACACATCTTTTGGCACTCTACAATAGCATAATTGCCACCAACATCATTCTGCAATCATGGAGAGGATCAATCATCTCCCCAATTTTCAAAAAGGGTTCGATCAACAATCCAGCAAACTGCTGACTGATTGCACTCTTAGATGTTGAGTCCAAAATCTTTGCAGGGATCCTCTTGGAGGAACTTAAAACCTGGGCTGATGACAACAACCTGATCCCATTCAATGAAACTGGCTTCTCCAAAGGGGTAGGCACAACTGCTCACCTTATTGCTGTATTGTTATTATTCGACCAATGTCAGCACGCCAAGAAGTCGCTCTTCCTCTCTTTTAGAGACTATAAAGCAGCATTTGATCGTGTAGACAGAAGGAAATTATGGTCTAAGCTTTCCAAATGGGGTATCCCGGCTCACCAAAAGCAATGACCCTTCTCCATACAAATACTTGGGTGAGGGTCAAACTAGGTGATGGCACGCACCTCTCCAGAGAAATTCCAACCTCTCAGGGTCTGCAGCAGGGACGTGTGCTTGCACCTCTTTTCTTCAACCTATTTCTGGCTGATCTACCGACAAGACTGTACCAGGTGAACTCTCATCCACCAAGATTGGGGAAAACTGCTATGGCATACTTGATGTATGCTGACAAACTTATTCTCTTCAGCCATACCAGAATAGGACTCCAGAGGCTACCCGATACAATGGCTGAATTCTCAGAAGAAAATGCTCTTCTCATCAATTTGGGAAAATCAAAAATCATGTTCTTCAGGTTGACAGCGCGGCTGAGGCACCGGTGCTACCTGGGCAACAGCAAAATTGAATTGGTCTGCAAATACAAATACCTAGGCATCCTCCTTGACTGTAAGGCTCTTTTAAGCCCCACCTGGAAAGTCTAAGCTAGAAATCTATTTACTATTGCATTGAAGCATGTTAAAAACGTCACTGGTTGCTCAACACACCTCATGCTATGGAAGGTCATTCAATCCCAACTAATTTCTACAATACAATTACATTTGGCAGTGAAGCATTGAGGGGTAGAGGAGGGGAGTATTTTGACAAAACGATTGTTAAGCTCTTCCAGGGGCTGTTTAATTTGCCAAATCGTGCTTCACCGGCTCAAGTCCATCTTGAATTTGGCTTGGTCAGACAATCTCTTACAAGGAAGGGAGAATTTATCAACTTATGCTCCAAACACAAGACAACAAGACAAGGCACTCTAAGCTCCATCATCTGGGCTGAAATCTCTGCGCAATCCAATTCTCCTTTCTCTCTTTATTTTGAGTCATCTATGACAGCACTGGGGCTGGCAGACCAACTATTCCAACTCAGCTCATATCAGCTCATCAAGTGTGTCACGAAAGAAAGTGCCAAATATTTTTCACAGTTAATGGACAAAGAAGCCCTATCAAAATGAAGCCATGCCTGGCTCATCTTATCATACGACAGCCTTGTCTCACAGTCTTACCTGGGAGCAGCAGTGAACTCACGGATCAAAGCTGCCTTCATGAAATACCAAATGGGCTGTCTTCCAACATACTCCCATCTCCCCAGGTGGACACACAGCAACATGACAGGCATCTGTTGGCTCTGCGGGCTGGACCCAGAAACACTGATCCATCAGATATGCCAAAGAACTATGGTGGACCGTAAAATGCTTTTACAACCAGAATTGCTTCAAAGGGGACTGAGCAGATGTAGGCTAGTGATTTTGGCTGGATTCAAAGGGGACGATGTGCAGCTCAGCTGCAGACTGGTGACATTTTTGGACAAACTAGGGACCCAGCTCCAGGAGATCGAGAGCTTAAGACATGCGTGCATAATTAGTTAGCAAGCAAACCTGCAATAATTCACAATTAAGCTTGCACACTTTAAAATTGGTCTTTTTAGTGCTTTATGATTTTATTACTTGTGTTTGTGTAATGGTTTTAATTAACTGAACACTGTTAAATAAACTGATACATGTCTTTTAATCAAGAATTAAAAACTTGTGCTAGTGTAAACTGTATGTATTCGTTAGCACAAGCCACCTTTCATTTTTTCTGGTAAAACCCTGAACAATAATAATTAGATAGAGCCATCAAAAGCTACTTTAATAGGCTATATGAAGGTGCATCAAAGAATGTACACTGAAGGTTACAAATCCATTAAATTCTGAAAATACTAAGAAATATATTTCCCTAGTTCTTTGAAAAACTCATTTGTTTTCTTGTCAGAGTGAGAATACATTTTAAGGCACTTACACTGGTTCATAAATAATTTCAAGGTAATGCCTCTCAATGTTTTAAACAGGATCAAACATTATAAATATGCTTGTTGTTTAAGGAATTAGCAGAAAACAAATCACGTAAAAATCAGGTTAATAATTTGTAATGGGATACACACACCAACTTCATAAAAACAATCTGCTCATGTCACAAAACAGTTTTAGAGAAGGCCTACTAAGCCTATGTGTAAGAAATTAGGTTATTAGTTGAGGGGTGGTTTACTTTGCCAGGGGGAAATGGCAGTTTTAACATTGCATTACTGGCTACAGTGGCACGCCTGAGCTATTTTAAAAGACTACTTCATTGGGTGGCATGAAGAGTGCTGCAGCCCACTAGTAGCATCTAATTTACAGACCACAGTGCATGTAGTTCCATATACTAGGAATGTACAAATAAAATAAATGTACCAATTAGGTGTAGGGCAATTTTACCTTGCTAAGAAAGGATAGCACAATGATTTCACAACTGATTAGCAGGAAAACAAAGTTCAGAGAGTCCTAAAAGCCAACAAAAACTGGTTCAGCAAAGGAAGGCAAGAATCTTGGGTGATCCTGCAGAGAGGGCCAGGTCCAATACTACGGTAGCAATTGCACAAGCAACAGTCAATTTTATAGACAAATGCACATTAGGTTCAGGCAGCATTAAAGTCAAAAAGGCAACATAATTAAATTATCATAACAATATAGAAAAATCACCAAAAATGAATGAGAAAACAAAAACACCAAATCAATAAGACAGATATATTGAATCTTAAAAAATTCACACTTTGAAAGGCAAAGCACCAATTTAAAGTCACAGTTCACCAGTGACTGGGACCTAATTTCAGGCTGACAGCAATGGAGGGGGATTTGGGTAAATCAAGCGTATCACTTAGGTCAAGGATTTCATATTTTGGTACTCAAAGTCATCCAGAGGGGAAAGGAAACATGCTGAAACAGAAAAGGGTCCCTTAAAGCTGAATATGTCATTGACTAGCTCCTGCTTAAGTCTTTGCTTCATCATAGGCTTAGATTCAGGTCTACAAACAGAACTTGCAGAGCCGTTACCAATACGGTTGACAGGGATGGCCCCATCCTCATGCCATTTTTGTCAGTGCCTCCCACGGGAGAGGTAAAAGTGCTTAGACTGTGGGACATGGATTGGGGAGTGGGTCGTCGCTACTCATAAGAGATGTTCTAGGTATTTTAGGCAGCAGCAAGCTATGTAAGCCCTCAGTTGCAAGTGATAAGTTGGTGCTCCACCAGCTTTATTTCACTGGAAACTTGGTCCACTGCCTGCACCAGAAAATTATCAATAGTTGAACGAGTATGAACTTGTGAATCCAAGGTTTGACCCGTAGTAGCCTTTCTTTTTACCATATTATATCCAAAGTGCTGTATCCAAGTACAACTAACACAATATCAAATTAGAAGCACAGTTAAAAAAAAGCAGTACCTTAAAGGATATCAAGTGGGTAGGCTTATCATGATAGGGGGCTTGAGAGACCATCAAATCAAACGAATAAGTTCAACACGGACTCTATAGAGTTATGGTGGGCTACGCCGGGTGAGAAACTAGATGGCCACAATCCTCTAAGATCCTCTGAAATGAAGATATGAACAAACCACTCACCTCTTTGGGCTCTTCAAGCACACAATGTCTTAAAGTGAGTAGCTCTTCCCAGGGAGTTACCTCCAGCAAACCAACAATCCTTACAACCCACTGATGTCAAAAGGGATGCCGAAGGGATGCTAAAACACCTCTGATACAGAACTAAGATACAGACTCTAGGATGACCCTGGATTTCACCCGACAGTCTAGTTAAAAAGGTGCTGCAGGTAATCCAGGTGGCGCAGATATTGCAAGTAGTATAAATGATATAACAGTGCAGGTAGTACAGAAGTACAGGTGATCAACGCCATGGGTAAGGGTCCGCCAGGCTGCGCAAACAACAACAAGCAACAAGAATGCTACTTAACAACAACTGCAGCAGACAGCAAACAGCAACAAAGGTGGTCTACATACCTCCTCCTCCTAGGCTTGCTGGAGCCGCCGCCTCCATCCACACAGCTGAGGTCGAAGACTTTTGGCTTTGCATCACAATATGTCACGGCACGACATGACACAATATGGTGCCTACTTTCCCAACCACCATACTGCTGCCCTACCACCATCCCACTGCACCCCCCCACCTTGCTGCCCAGTCATACACTCATACCCACCTATCTCCACAAGTGAGCTGAGCACAGTAGCCGCAGACAGGCAGGGCAAAAAACTAAATGGCGGCAGCAGCAGCAGTGCTGCCTATTGTGACGGTTGGGCCAGGCACATTCAGAGCAATGCCCCCGCAGCAGCCTCCAGTACTGAACAAATCAGAGAACAACGCAGCAAGGAGCAGGAGAGGATAAAGATGAAGTGGCATGTGGGAGGGCAATCAAATCAAAGCGGCCTCAGAGAATCCGTTGTCCCTTGTTCTCCATGCAGCACTCCTGGCGTGTGGTGGAGCACAGCATCAGTGGGAGAAGCTCAGCAAATATCAATGTGAGGGAATCTGGTTGTCACATCTATGATTCCCCCATTGATCACTAGGTTAAATTTGGCTGATGTGTAAAGTGTTTGGGTGTCCCCTTCCTTCCTCTCTGTGTCAACCTCTCCTGAAACTATACACTCAGGTGCAGAAGATTACTGACACAGAACTGAAGTGCTGCTAATTTCAAAATGCACTTTTCACTGACTATCAAAAATCTACTTTTACTACAGAATTGCATTTTTTCATAACAAGTGGAAAATAACTGAATGGATGCTCTATCACTGTTCACAAGTAGTCTACAGAAAGAAGGCTTTTACTAATAAAAAAAAGGCATGTTTATTGATAATACAGCTTTACCTATAGAGTTTCTTGTGAGCATTCACTTTAGTCATATATATCGGTGGTGTATATACACACCATGAAGCCCACATATGACATTTAACTTCGTAGCCACTGTTGCAAATTCTGTGCCAGTTTACCATGGTTTAACTGAAATGTTAAATAAACCAACTGAGTGTAACCAATACAGAAGTACAGTTTTAGAGAGAAATTGCATGCACAATGGAGTGGCAGTGTCGTAGTGCACAGAGACCAGTAGCAGCAAAAATGAGGTCCATAAAAGATCAAGAACTTAAGGCAGACCATGCAGAAAAGACAACTTTGGTACAAACCAAAATTATATAAACGTACATAAGAATGTCAGATCTTTTCTAGTTAATGCATTCAGTTTGTTGAATACATTCAGAGAATAATCCATCTTCTAATCTTTGGAAAATAGGTTCAAATAATTTATTTTAACTACACGTTCCTTTAGAAAATATGTAATCAAAGAATATTCAAGGGCTTTTACAGGATATTCCTTCCGGATCTAGTTCACTCACTTTACTCACTGCTAGAACCAATACAATGCTTCATGATATGGTCTCAACCCTGTTCTGTGGGGTATGAAAACTTGAAAAATAAAAACTTCCTTGGTGTTTTATAAAAATGTACTTGAACAAACCAATATCTGCAAATATGATTCACTTATATTGAATTTCAAGCAACACAAATTGAGCAATTTAACGTCAGTTCTTCAGTTTAATTTGTCATACTAAGTTCTAACTAAAATCTGGGCCAGCCAATGTTTGAATTAGCTGACCACAATTATGTGAATGTTTCCTTTTCAATTCCCTAAATGATTTAGGAGAAACTCCAACATTATCTAAGATACTACTATGAAAATATCAGTGTTCCGCATGGTACAAACCTTAACTTACATGATAGAATATTTGCTCTTTGAGAGGGACTGGACACCCAATATGGTTCCTTGCACATCTTCATATGCGCTGGCTCTAGCCAACATCGGAGGACAACCTGCGTCTAGGATTCTGGCATCACTACATTTAATTTGAAACATCCAATTAAATCAGCTTTGGAGAAGAGCATAACTTATGGAGACTGTCACCAGCTAGTTAAGGGTTACGAGCAATTATCTCTTGCTTAGCAAAGGAGAGCAGTTCACCAGATGATTTGTTTTTTGGACCAGACTGGGATACATATACGTAACTCTGTGATCTCAGTTAGTGCAGGCTTCTATTGGTTAACCAAATAACCTACCAGAAGGGATCCTGAAAATTGTCCTGATTGCTGAGAAGAGATGGCAAAAATACGTGGACTAAAAAGAAGATGCCAGACAATATTGCTTGTACTTTTTAGTATTTCCTGGAAAGGGTTTTAGAGCTCAGTAAAATAACACAACACATATGATAAAGTTTTCTCACCTTTGCCATGTGTATAGATGCATGAAAACTCACATTTTTAGTGTAATTACTACACAACATTCACACTGTGGCTTTTATACCCAGTGTCGACAAAAGAGGGGGTAGTCAACAGTGACTTAAACAGATTTCTTTTGGGCCCATACTTAGTTGATCTCCTTGCCATAGGAGACAAATGGTGAGTTCCCTCTATCCAGTGCAGGTGTAGAAGTAATGTATACCAATATGTTAGCAAGTAAGTAATTCTTCCACCAAACTTTATTGTAGTAACAACACTGGTTTATATCATCTGGTAAAGGTTATCCTTCCTTTAAGTGCAAACAATGTACTGTACAAATAAAAGTCACAAAGGGGCCAATTAACAAAGCCACATGTACACCGTAATTTCGCTGAGGTGATGAAAGGACTTGTTTTAAGTATTATTGTATGATTTGTATTAAAAAACACCAATTTGCATTTCAAGGTAATTTACTTGCATGTCATATTACTTCATTAAGATGCTACATATGTGAGAATGTCATCAGAGGGAAAGGGAGGATGCGTTGCACTGCACAGATATCTTGGAAAGTAGCAGAATGGCCATAAAATCATATTTTTTTGTCCTTCACAAACATTTGCTTTGCACCAGCCTGGATTCAGTCTGGTATTTCATTCCGTCAAGCTTAAGAATGATAAAGGAGTTTTACCACAGAGATACATAGCTTCCTACAGGGAACATAATAAAAAACATTTTAACATTACGCTGCACCTCTGTTGTGTGTGTGCTGTGTTCTGAATGTCTGAGTGTTCCTAACTTCGTGCGCCATCAGGCTTTTATGTGTTTTGGGAATGGGCACCCCTCCAGCCAAATGTGTTTTATTGGGGGGCAATCTCCTAGGACTATTGTGGTGTTGCTGCCTCTCTGAGGGATTGATCTGGGTGTTTCCAGTTCGCGTGTTTGTCTACGGGCTACGTGTCACCCCACCTCTCATCTGTCAATCAGTCACTTCAGGCCTAGGTCGCAGGACTTGCCTGACCACATATCTCTGACTCGGGCTGATGAGGAGGTCACATTGGGTGGGATTAACAGCAGTGATGAGACTTTGTTATTATGCATACACATATTGCGTCGTACATTGACACAATTTTTATGAATATTAACATCATGGTAGTTAAAAAAAACCTTAAACTTAGGAGGAAACTTACTGGGGCAAACCTGCAACAAACCTTATGATTTTGATGCATACAGACCAATTAATGAAAATTCTTCCACAGAGAAGTGGCAACTGAACATGCAAAAACTGGTATACAACTTGTGGGTTTTACTTATGCTTGGTTATGCACACTTTGTTTTGCATTAATTCTTACAAGTAAAGAATATTCTATGTTTAGCAGTTACATTTTGGATAAGCTTGTAGACATCTGTGCATCAACTGGTAATAAAGGACCTTTCTTGAAGAAGTGTGCATTTGCCCTTTTTTACATTGTAATACAAAGCCGAGATATACTTATAAATACATGTGAATATATTTCAAGTGTATACGTTCTAACTGGTCTGCTGGGTATACCAGGTCTGCTAGTTCAGTAGACTAATGCATCCACTTCAAGAATCTGTGTTTGACCCCCATAGTTAAATATTCCATTCTAAGTGGGTTCACAGAGCCTTTCATCATTTGAGGTTGATAAAATAAGTAAATCAGCTGATTGGACAACACTCTGAGTGCCCCACTAAGCTACTATAATGTATTCACATAATAACATACCATTCTCGATCAAACTGTTCTGTCACATGATGTTGCTATCCGGTTAGGATACATAAGGTATGTACCACTGAGTTTGATAGCAAACTACTGTTACATGCCAACAGCACCAAGAGTCCCCTTGAAAGTGTAAATGTGATCTACAGAGATCCCTGTTATGTTCAGGAGTGTGGGATTTATTATCCTTGTAAGTGACACTTACAGATGTAACCAATGAAGTTGCAAGTAGGTGGGTCAATCCCAAACATTTACAACTTGTTTCTAACACTTTTCTGCACTTCTGAATTCCCACCTAAATTTACCAGGCATAATTGGTGCAGTAAGATTACGAGGTACCTGAAACTCTTCCTTGTTTTCTTGTGATGCAGGGAAATATGCACTTTCCCTTGGAAAATGGATTTCCTAGTGCAGACAAAAAGTAACAAAAATGTCACTGCAATCCCACGGTACAACTGCAATGTTTGAATCAATCTTCAAAGTGAATAAGGAAAAATCGAGTCTCCTAGGCATACTCCTTTACTGGCGGATATTGTATATAACTCTCACAGAGATCTGTCAATAGTATACACAGGCCCAAGACATCCACTGTGTTCATATTTAGATGAATATCAGAAACTAGGAAACAATTCATGTTTTGCTTTTGATGTGGGGGTGGTTTGAGACAATATTTACCTTTAGTCCCATAATGGTTACAAAAATAAAAGATCAATAAACAAAGGCATCCACTTAAAATATTCAATGACTTTGCAACTTGTAAACTAAAGAACATGTATCATTCACTATAGAGTATGCAATTCAATTGTGCCAATGTTTCGTTTTTGAGAGAAAGTTAATAAATATTCTTACAACCTACCAATATTTCAAAAATGACTGCATGAAATATATATGCTTCCTTGTAACTAACGGAGCAAAAGGAATCCACTGCAGCTTACAAATGTTTATTGAGTTAAAAACATTAGTTCCTCAAATGTATATTGTAGTTAGCATTTAAAAAATCTATTAGCCAGAATACTGAAGAAACAGAGTTCTTTTATGTTCTCAACATGTTACTTCGTGAAGTAATTTTGAAAACCCTGCTAATGTAATAACTATTGTGAATTATACCACTCAATGCATAAATATTAGAAAGTTTGGTGGGGCAGACTGTTAAATGATTCTTTGAAAGACGCAAAAATTAAAATCACTTCCAATTTGTAAAAAGACACCATGGGTCATTTTCACAGAGCTATTTGTGGGGGTACATGTTGATTTTACAAGCAAATAGTCTTAGTTACAAGTGCAAACCCATGTTTTGTATTGCCAAAGTCAGCATGTCTTCTCACAGGGTAGGGAGTGGGTGTTTCAAGGTCTGGAATCCACAAAGATACACGCTTATGTATATTTACAATCTCCTCTCTGGCCAATTTTGACTCTGGGAAAGGCCAGACATTTACTACTTAGTACTGTGAAGGGCCGGAGTGACTCCTTTTCCAGGGTTGGAAGGTGAAGAAAAAATTGTTAGAATGTAGAGGAAAATGTGTCTCGATGTGTGAAAATATGTTCCCCATTGAGAGAAAATTAAAAAAAGTTAAGAAATGCATGACCTGACAAAGACTTGTGAATTCAAAAAGAGAACATATTTACAACCATGTAAGGCTCTAATGCTCCAAGTGGATATTTAGTCTTTTTTTTTTAGAACCAGTCTCAAGTGTGCTAAGGAAACAGCCACATATAACAAAGCATTAAATAACAAAGAAGCAACTGGATTTTTATCTTCTAGTCTCTTACCAATCATAGGAGACTCTATAAAACTCCAAGTATTCGTCTGTGGCACAAAGGATTGCAGCACTCCCGCAGATCTGCCCGCCTCGTTCACACCTCCAAAGACGTAAATTTTACCACCACAAACGGTTGCAGCAGCAGAGTGCACTGCTTTTGGCAAAGGAGCAACTGCCTCCCACTGATTGGTGATTGTGTCATATCTGGAAAAAAATTGCCAACCTCAGCTTAATTTCTTACAACTACAATCGAATGGTCAAAAACCATAGTCAGTAACTATCAAAATGAAGAGGCTTGTTTACAAACATCCACCTCAAACATTAAACATTGGTGGAAGGTCTATTAACGACTCAGTTTCCTATTCCTCATTAATTATAAACAGCATGAAGGCAATTTAGATTTAGTCCACTCCTTAACACTTTCACTTTTCAAAATACTTCATTTGGTTTACAGTAAAATGATAAAAGACATCCATTATATGTTAAAATTAACAACACATACAAAAACAAATATATTTCTTCAATAGAAACCATTTAACCCCTTAGCTGCTGGGCCGTTTACCCTCCCCCCCAGTGCTGAGCCCTTTTTTGGCTATTTGGGGTAGTTCGCGCTTAGGCCTTCATAACCTTTTGTCCACATAAGCTATCCACGCCAAATTTGCGTCCTTTATTTCCAACATCCTAGGGATTCTAATGGTACCCAGAGTTTGTGGTTTCCCCTGGAGGAGACCAAGAAATTAGCCAAAATACAGTGAAAATTTCGTTTTTTCCAAACAAATTGGAAGAAAGGGCTGCCGAATAAGGCTTGTGGTTTTTTCCCTGAAAATGGCATCAACAAAGGGTTTCTGGTGCTAAAATCACCATCTTCTCACCTTTCAGGAACGGGCAGACCTGAATCAGAAAACCACATTTTTCAACACAAATTTGGCATTTTACTGGGACATACCCCATTTTTACTATTTTTGGTGCTTTCAGCCTCCTTCCAGTTAGTGACAGGAATGGGTGTGAAACCAATGCTGGATCCCGGAAAGCTAAACATTTCTGTAAAGTAGACAAAATTCTGAATTCAGCAAGGGGTCATTTGTGTAGATCCTACAAGGTTTTCCTACAGAAAATAACAGCTGAAATAAAAAAATATTGAAATTGAGCTGAAAACAACAGCCATTTTTCTTTATGTTTTACTCTGTAACTTTTTCCTGTGATGTCAGATTTTTTAAAGCAATATACCGTTATGTCTGCTGGACTCTTATGGTTGCGGGGATATATAGGGCTTGTAGGTTCATCAGGAACCCTAGGTACCCAGAGCCAATAAATGAGCTGCACCCTGCAGTTGGTTTTCATTCTATACTGGGTATACAGCAATTCATTTGCTGAAATATGAAGAGTGAAAAATAGGTATCATGAAAACCTTTGCATTTCCAAAATGGGCTCAAGATAAGGTTTTGAGGAGCAGTGGTTATTTGCACATCTCTGAATTCCGGGGTGCCCATACTAGCATGTGAATTGCAGGGCATTTCTCAAATAGACATCTTTTTTACACACTCTCTTATATTTGGAAGGAACAATTGTAGAGTAAGACAAGGGGCAATAACACTTGTTTTGCTATTCTATGTTCCCCCAAGTCTCCCGATAAAAATGATACCTCACTTGTGTGGGTAGGCCTAGCGCATGCGACAGGAAATGTCCTAAAACACAACGTGGACACATCCTATTTTTTGACAGAAAACAGAGGTGTTTTTTGCAAAGTGCCTACCTGTAGATTTTGGCCTCTAGCTCAGCCGGCACCTAGGGAAACCTACCAGACCTGTGCATTTTTGAAAACTAGAGACCTAGGGGAATCCAAGATGGGGTGACTTGTGGGGCTCTGACCAGGTTCTGTTACCCAGAATCCTTTGCAAACCTCAAAATGTGGCTAAACAAAAGTTTTCCTCACATTTTGGTGACAGAAAGTTCTCTAATCTGAGAGAAGCCACAAATTTCCTTCCACCCAGCGTTCCCCCAAGTCTCCCGATAAAAATGATACCTCACTTGTGTGGGTAGGCCTAGCGCCCGCGACAGGAAATGCCCCAAAACACAACGTGGACACATCCCATTTTTTGACAGAAAACAGAGCTGTTTTTTGCAAAGTGCCTACCTGTAGATTTTGGCCTCTAGCTCAGCCGGCACCGAGGGAAGCCTACCAAACCTGTGCATTTTTTAAAACTAGGGACCTAGGGGAATCCAAGATGGGGTGACTTGTGGGGCTCTGACTAGGTTCTGATACCCAGAATCCTTTGCAAACCTCAAAATGTGGCTAAAAAAAATGTTTTTCTCACATTTCGGTGACAGAAAGTTCTGTAATCTGAGAGAAGCCGCAAATTTCCTTCCACCCCGCGTTCCCCCAAGTCTCCTGATAAAAATGATATCTCACTTGTGTGGGTAGGCCTAGCGCCCGTGACAGGAAATGCCCCAAAACACAACGTGGACACATCCCATTTTTTGACAGAAAACAGAGCTGTTTTTTGAAAAGTGCCTACCTGTAGATTTTGGCCTCTAGCTCAGCCGGCACCTAGGGAAACCTACCAAACCTGTGCATTTTTGAAAACTAGAGACCTAGGGGAATCCAAGATGGGGTGACTTGTGGGGCTCTGACTAGGTTCTGTTACCCAGAATCCTTTGCAAACCTCAAAATGTGGCTAAAAAAAACAAGTTTTCCTCACATTTCGGTGACAGAAAGTTCTGGAATCTGAGAGGAGCCACAAATTTCCTTCCACCCAGCGTTCCCCCCAAGTCTCCCGATAAAAATGATACCTCAGTTGTGTGGGTAGGCCTAGCGCCCGCGACAGGAAATGCCCAAAAACACAACGTGGACACATCCCATTTTTTGACAGAAAACAGAGCTGTTTTTTGCAAAGTGCCTACCTGTAGATTTTGGCCTCTAGCTCAGACGGCACCTGGGGAAACCTACCAAACCTGTGCATTTTTGAAAACTAGAGACCTAGGGGAATCCAAGATGGGGTGACTTGTGGGGCTCTGACCAGGTTCTGTTACCCAGAATCCTTTGCAAACCTCAAGATTTGGCTAAAACAACACGTTTTCCTCACATTTCGGTGACAGAAAGTTCTGGAATCTGAGAGGAGCCACAAATTTCCTTCCACCCAGCGTTCCCCCAAGTCTCCCGATAAAAATGATACCTCACTTGTGTGGGTAGGCCTAGCGCCCGCGACAGGAAATGCCCCAAAACACAAGGTGGACACATCAAATTTTTTCATAGAAAACAGTGCCTACCTGTGGATTTTGGCCTCTAGCTCAGTCGGCACCTGGGGAAACCTAGCAAACCAGCGCATTTTTGAAAACTAGAAACCCAGGGGAATCCAAGATGGGGGGACTTGTGGGGCTCTGACCAGGTTCTGTTACCCAGAATCCTTTGCAAACATCAAAATTTGGCCAAAAAAACACTTTTTCCTCTCATTTCGGTGACAGAAAGTTCTGGAATCCGAGAGGAGCCACAAATTTCCTTCCACCCAGCGTTCCCCCAAGTCTCCTGATAAAAATGGTACCTCACTTGTGTGGGTAGGCCTTGTGCCCGCGACAGGAATGGATCACACAACGGTCAATGTTGGTCCTTCCATGAGGCAGCTGTTGACCCTGGGGTGATCCATTCCTGACGCAGGCACTAGGTGTAGGCACTCAAGTGGGGTAGTGTTTTTATCAGGACAGGTGAGGAATCACTGGGTGTTAGGAATTTTGTGGATCCCAGCATATTCCTGTAGTTTGTGTGACAGAAATGCGAGAAAAATAGAGTTTTTATTCAACATTTCAGCTTTGCAGGGTATTCTGGGTAAGAAAACTTTGGGGAATCCACACAAGTCACACCTCTGTGGACTCCTCCGAATGTCTAGTTTCCAGAAATGTTTGGGTTTAGTGTGTTTCTATATATGGCCGCCGAACCCAGGACCAAAAACACAGGTGCCTGCCTTACAAAACCAGTTTGTTTTGCGATAGATAATTTTGATGTCTCCACAATACGATTTGGGCGGTGGAATTTGGGGCTGAACTAAATTGGGGAGCTCCCAAGAGAGCACTCTCTCTCTCTGCCTGCCGCCGCATTCACCTGCTCTCTGGGTTGGGCTAACCCACTATTACCCAGTTGCACAGACTGCTTGAGAAGGGACAGCAGGACTGTCCTCATCACCTCCCTCATAATGTACTGGAAGAGGAGTTATCGAATGGGACTCCTCCAACTGAAAAATCACTCCCAGAGTCTGCGCCATTGTCCTATCCCTCAGATGCTGTCTCAGTATCTGATGTCTCAGTCTCTGATCCTATGTCAGAGCTGTCCTCTATAACCCGAGTGACGGCAGCAGTCATCCATCAAGATGCCATCTCTGCTATTGGCTAAACTGTTGCTCTAAAACACTAGCCTACGTAGACAGTCACAAAATCAATGGTGTGTGTGAGATACGTGCAACAGTAGAGGCCACCTTACCTGCGCTTCTTCCCTCAATCAGCACGTTCTTTCAAGACACTCAAAAAACACCTTGTCACATACCATTCGTCACTGTCTTTAGCACCTCCTGCGCCCAGTCCAACAATCATTATTGGTGCTCCCACTCCCTCCTCCTCGGATTCCCTCATTACCACCCAGCAAAAGTGCCCTTCATCTCTCTATAGCCGCCCTCCACTCCGCACATACATTTCATTTGTATTATAGCGCAGGTAATGGCTGACTTTACTAATGTACTCAGCTATTTACATAAAATACAGATTTGCTCTTTGCAGTAGGCATATAAACCTTCTGCGCTTTTTTATGGCACTAAAACTGCCCCTAGACAAGTCTGACCCTTTTGTAGCAGAAACATAATCACAATACTTACTTGACTTTTTTATTGCTGCCTAAAAGCTACAGTTGAAAAGTGTCAGTTGAAGTATGTGCATTGCTTTGAAGACGCAAGCTGCAACTGCAAGACAACTGGTGGCAAATCTATATATATATATCTCACTTTTATATGTGGGTCTGGTTTTCCTGGGGGCCGATCGCAGCCCCCAGGGAAACCACACACATATTGACAAAAGTGATAGATCTATATATATATTTATATATATATACACATATATCTATCTATAGATATATCCATGTACATAGATATATCTACATAGATATATATATATAGATATATATATAGATCTATTTTTTTTTAGTTGTTGTATGGTTTCCTTGGGGGCCAAAATGGCCCCCAGGGAAACCCTACAACAACAACAAAAAATATTGCCCCCACAGGGGGTCGCCCTGCCCATGGGCGACCCCCTGTCCATTTCTTTTTCTTTTTTTTTTGTAATTAAAAATGTAGCCCCTGGGGGGGCGCGATCCCCAGGGGGCACCTACCTTTAAAAAAAATATATATATGCCCCAAGGGGGGGGGCATTTTCCGAGAGGGCCGACCCCCCCCCCCCCCCAAGTGAAATCCCTGGTGTCTAGTGGTGTTTCCTGGCCCCCGATCGCAGCTCTGCTGCGATCGGGGGCCAGGAAACACTTTCAGAAGGCCTTGTAAGAAAGGGGAGACTCTCCCCTTTCTTACGAGGCCTTCCGGAAACTGTTTCCTGGCCCCTGATCGCAGCTGTGCTGCGATCAGGGGCCAGGAAACCTGAAAGTGTGGCCCCTGGGCCATATATTGACTATCACTGCTCTATAATGTACTTCCACCTAGGGATGGTATAGGCATGGTCCGATGATAAACAATCACGCACAACTACTCTGTTTAAGGAGGCCTCAGATTTTTACCATATAGAATGCCACAACAGAATTGGGTGTAATTTGATCAAATCTTCCAAATAAGGCTCCCCAAGTTCACATTACAAACAAGAGAAGCACAACTTTTAGATACAACCATCATTCTTCTAAAGCATGAGTTCTCAATCGTTTGTAATTTATCAACATTTACACAACCCCCCAAATGTTGGTGCCATGTAGCAGTCCAAAACGAAATTCAATTTGTAGACAGTGAACATATCTTTATGTCAACGATGTTGTCCTGTTCGCTGTAACTGGCATATGTTTTACAGAACTTAATAGACAAGCTCATTGTTTTTATGGATGCATTGGGTCTAAAAGTAAACTTTAACAAGACTTTTACTATGATTTGCGGCCTTGGGTAGTCCAGTGCATTTTCGAACTTCATCAAGGGGGTCAAAATATACGTGGGTAAAACCTCTATATGTCTAGGACTTCAACTTAATAGCTTAGGTAATTGGTTCCATTTGAAAACTGTGAGGGTTCTTCTATTTGAACAATCGATTAACTGGGTCTTTCAGTTCGCTACCATGTTGGGTATCAAACATTATAGCATATAACAGGGTCAAAAAATACATCTTCATGTTGATGTAGCAAATATTTTAGTACTTCCTCTCATGTCATAGTGATCATCTATATGTGACAGTTTGATTAACATAATACATAAAGTACTAATAGTTCATTTGTAAAGTGGTGCACTAAAAACCATACTAGTGTGCATTCAATGTTAGTTATCAGTTTAGATGCATGTGGTATAGTATCATAAGTTTCATATAGTCTCATTTGTTTTCATCTTATAGTTTATGAGGTTAATTAACAGTGTGCATTAAAACAACATAACAGATTTTATGTAAGGAATATTTTAAAGATGATCTGCAAATGTCAAAAAATGCAGTACTACATTATAGCTACATGAATGGGTTAACAGAATCTTTTTCATTTTGTATACATTGTAACAAGAACAAATCTGGAAGCTTATTTATATTGTCTGTATGGTCTAGGATGTTAAATGTGTTAAATGCATAAATGAATGTGCTGCTTTAATTCACTTGCTTTACCCAAGTCAGGCCTGCAAGACCCTGCTTCCTGACTGTGAAGGAAGGGTTTAGTTATTCTTGCTGATGTGAACTTTTCTTTCAGACTTAATTCTCATAAGAAAGCTAGCTTGGGAAGCTGGCCTTGAGCACAGCACATTCATAACTGTGGAACCGGTAACATATGCATGTTTCAATTTGCATGGATAAGCCCAGATAGAATATTTTCTACATGTTAGTAATGAGAACTTTTGGCGATGTTACAGCCTGTGTCGCATGATCGATTTCCATTGGAGGATGACAACTTTGCGTCATGTGGAATGACGGATTGGCAAATCGTCTTGCATTATTAACTTTAATATACTGTTTCCCTGTTGGATTTGGAACAGAGTCCCACTTCAGACCCTGCAGAGAGAATCCTTTCCATTCTTTGCCACCTGCTATACCCTGTGGATTCTGAGAGGTATAGTCCTCTCTACCCATTCCCCTTCTAAATGCTTTGCTGGGATTTAGAGATTTTCCTCTGACCAGAAATGACGACTCTAGACCGAGCTTCTGAAATGCTGACATATTTTTTGCCCACTTTAGTTAGTAACCTGTTAACACGGATTTCCTTCTTCTAAATTCTTGTCCTTTTTGTGCTTTTTGCCTTTTTGCCCACATGTGTTAGCCCAGCACATGTTAATCCTTGATTGGCTAATATATAGGGTTTCCCTTACCCAAATTAGCTAAACTTAGATGACTTTAAATTGTCTTTATGCTTATAAGAGCTGAACAGTGTTTGTTTTCTGTACAGGTGATTCTTCTAATGTTTTGTATTGTTTTTGTTGAATGTTTAGTTCTGCTGATGTTAGTTCGCTTGAATCTTTTCTGTCACCTTGGTCAACCTTTGGTGATTTTGTATCCTTAAAATTTTGTCTTGAGAATAGTCTATATGACTTTCAGTTTAAGCTTGTAATAAACCCCCCTAACTTTATTGAAGAAGTGGTGTTTTCCTTGTGTGGCCACATTGGTCATACTGTCATGATTTGAATTGATTTGCTTTGAAATGTAATGGCTTTCCCTCCACATCCTTGTGCTGGGCCAAAACATTAATTGATTCCATTTAAAGCATTATCCTGCGAAATAGAGATGCTACAGCAATGGAATGCAGTTGGTTACTACTTGACGAGAAAAAGTTTACTTCCTTCTTTCAAATGTTAGCTCTTGCAAGAGAGGACTGATAGTGGAGAGAGATAAAAGACAGAGATGATCACAGAACTGACACCTTCATAAGCTAATAGCATTGTTCTCCAAGAAGGCAGTGAATAATGGCAGCTGTTGTACTTTACGCTCCTCATGCAATCAAAGCTATGGCTCGGGCCCATAGCTCAGCTGAGGGACAATAAGAAGAAGCCTCACTCCACTGACCTTCTATGGGTATACGGGGTCAGGTAATGGACTAGAATGTCCTTTTTTCACATCGACTCTTCATGTTTTTTGTACTCACTATAGTGAAAATCATAATTCCTGTCTTGCCTTTGGCTTACTTTTAGTCTTCAGTGAATTGTAAAAGATGAAAATCTATCCTAACTCATGACCTTTAATCATGCCATATGGAGTAATTCATTTAATTTCCGAGTTGCTACGTAGGCGTTTGAAAGAATTCCATAATATTATATATAACTCAATTATCGCTCAATTAGCTCCCTGTTAACATCAGCACCAGTGTTAACACTATGGCAGTTTTGTCCTTCAGTTAACAATGGCAGCAACCCCTGCAATAGCAGCTGCAAAAGTATTTCCTTAAACGCATATTATCAATCCTTTAATCACATTTGAATTGTATTATTGTCCTCTGATTTAAATTACATGTAACAAGCAAGTGTAGCAGAAAAACATTACATGCACCCAATTTTACCCAAGGGAGCAAGGCACCATGGCATTCCCAGAGAGTGACTGTGTGTTCCTTATTAGAGTGTGCATAAAAAATCTTGGTCCTTCTCAAACTGAACTATTATAACATCCACAAGGCGGCAGAGAATAAGCACGATAATCAGACTTCTGACACCTCAATAGCGCTCATCGAGTTATATATAGATAGTTATAGATAGATGATATAGATAGTTATCATCAATTTAACACAAATAATCGTAGGATCTTTACCTTTCAACATGGTCAATATTGCCTGCTGCACCAAGGCCTCCAATGGTATAAATTTTGCCGTCATAGACGAGGCTGTTGTGGCGGCACCTAGCAACATTCATGCGGGAAACAAGGTTCCAGTTATCAAGTAAAGACATGTAGCACCAGACGTCCGCCAGCGTGACACCAGACTCCATGCCACCTGAGAACAAAGGAGGACAGGGAAGAAAAACTGAAATAATGGAAATCACCTCTGTCTTCATCTGTTGAATTTTCTTCAAATAAAATCGAATTATGGGACAATACATTTCAATTATGGGAAGCACGTGATTCCATGTCTTTCCCAAATGCAAAATCTAGCAAATACACAAAGCCATAGAGTACAGTGGCGATAGGGGTCTCTGGCTTCCATTCCTTAAGGTATTGGAGGAATATGCGTGACAATGTGATGCTCTAAAACTGTCAGAAGTGTTTCAAAGAAAAGCAGAAGTAGGGAAAACGAGTCAATAGGAGTAAATACACTACTGTTGGTCGTGATACTGATAGATAATGAGCTGTCCGTCAGAGAACATTGATAGAAAGCGCCCAATTTGCTCAACAGGTCTGATCATTAGGGCTATGGTATAATCCGGGGTGTTAAGTGCCAACCTGCTGAATAATGATACCATGTGGTGCACTGCTTGTCAGGTTTGCAATTGCCTAAGATTTGCACTTCTGACCGCAGAATGGAGGTTGATGCTGTTATACTGTGTGATTTTACCTTGCTCTAAAGTGTACAAGCTCAGATGTGGTTGTTTGCCTGAAGATCTTGCACCAGGATTTATCTGGTGAAAATCATGTGCACAAAAACATATAGGTTGTGGTACTATCACACCAGTTAAAATCCTAATTCAGGAACAAACAGAAGTGTGTGACCAAACTGTGACCTACGCGGATATTGAAATAATTGCTACAGACTTCTAGAAAACTAGCAGAACACTTGTGCTGCTGGCCTTCCAGCTAACCTAAGCTCTCACCTAAAATGGCCGATTTATAGAGTCACATTGACTGAGAGGAAGAGCAGAATCGTGCCTTAAATTGCATTTGTAGAAAAAGTCATTCATTCCCAATGCATACACCAACACACATGCATTATGGATTTGGGTCGATTTATGTAGATTTCCAGACAGAAGTCTGTTGCACATAAACCTGCTTCTGAGGGATGCTCAGCGGGTAAACTATTCGCAGGCACAAAGGGAGATGAATTCAGGCAACTTTATTTCCCTTGTTGTCGTATGGAAACTATTATGCCATTTTTACAATCACTTTCCATGCACCCATTACAAATGCGGACACTAGTGGTACTTTTCCACACTTGCTAAAGGTGCACCAACGTTGCTTGGGTGCAAGTTTACAAGTGCTAGTGAGAGTGGGAAGGGAGTTAGTAGGGGAAACAAACGCGGAAGGTTTTTGTAAAGTGTGTGAACACCACCAGCGATGTTACAACCCTGTATTGCGTTATTTATCATCAATGTTCATCGCCTTTCCAGCACACTGTAATGCGGGAGCCTATTTCTGACAGGCGATAATGATGCACATCTTAAGCAGTGGTAAGTGACTTCTCCCCAGAGATGTAGCCTGCAGGAAGAATGTAAAGAGGACGCATACTGATAAGAAAAGACACATTATATATGTCCACTGCTTAAGAGTATGCAGCTTCATTCTGTGACAACAGCCTGTCACCTAATGAAAATATTTCATTCCAGAATCATGAGCAAACAACAAACATGAATTAGCAAAAGCACAAAATATATTTATCATAACGAATTTGATGTTAGTTCCCGGCCATGATTTTCAGGAGAACACAATGCCTGTAATCTTCGCACTGGGGAGCCACAAAGGCAAGATTGATAGTGTAGGCACTGGAGGCTAATGTTTCCTGCTATTACCAAAGTTCTACATAATGAACACATGGTTGCTGCATTAAACACCTAGCCAACATTAAAGGACAATAACCCCACTGAATGAAGCCTTACAACATCATATGAAGATAACATGGAGCTTAATTATGATAAAAAAAGGGATGCAAACCACAGACAAATTACAGAATCTCGTTTCATGTCACTGTATAAACAAGCCATGCACCACTTTGCATACAGTGTGATGGTGCAATTAACTATTTTTCTCTCGGTCTTAGATTGAAAAAGGTAAGGCTGGTTAGGGTAACCATCTCTCTCCCTCCAGGTCATTACATACATTGCTTCCAGTGTTGAATTTTGTATGATAGCTTAATACATTCTTGGTGCTGTAGCACTGCTTGGTTTCAACACTTGAAATCAATGAGATGCTCCAAGACTGAAGACAGTGTCTATAACGAAATAGTGTGAGTAAGTCACTTTAAGTGTGGTGAAAAGGCATAATCATCTGTCATTGCACTGTGTTATCTTAACTCCAGTCCTAAAATATTTTAGGGAAAAGTAATAAACTTACCAGGTAGTTTTCGGAAGGGATGAAAGGTAATAATATTGCATTATAGAATATGGTCTTGAGGGGCAGCCGACCACCGGGAGTGGGGAATGGTGCAGTTCAGCAACTGCAAAATATATATATATATATATATGTATATATATATATATATATATATATATATGTATATATATATATATATATATATATATATGTGTGTGTGTGTGTATCGTAGTGGCGGTTGCCACTAGGTAGTTATAGTTAGGACCATGTTTCCATAGAAAAAGCATTTTTTGACTGGGCCGTATTTTTTGGCACCGGTTTTTGATTCTTCATTAGATTTTCCTAATAAAACACTGGCCCAGTGATTCTTCGTGCACATGAAAAGTTTCGGGGTGATCGGTGAAGCGGGCCCGAGAAAAAGAGGGCTAAAAAATGATGCATTTCAGATGTTAATGCCCATAGGATCTGTCAACACGTCTACAGTCCGAACTACTGGACCGAATTACACCAAATTTGTCAGAAAGCTAGCTGTTGGTGTGCTTTTTAATTACTCCACATAATATATAATATTATATCATTGATGGCATATTCTATTCTGCATATTCTCACTGCAACATTTGCAATAAAATGATTGATGAGACAACTGTGTATGGCGAAGGCGCGAGTTACAGTTACCTTAGGGCGGCTGTTTTAGTTACTTGAAAGAACTCAAACTCTAACTGCTGAATTTCTATGGTTTTGTACGAGTAAATTTAGAACTTAACTGTAACGTCGCTGTAACCTTTGGTTTCTTCAGTGATCTATATATCCATTTTATGGGCCAGTTATCATTTTGTTAGTATTTAACATGATGGCTGGCTGTAGCGATAAGGGCTTTTTGGCTTGAGTGAGGCCTGTGGGTTAGTTGGTCAGAAAAAGTATAGTGAGCTTACCGGCAGTAAGAATGTCCCGGTACGAGTGTGTTTTGCAGGCCCTGCGACTCCTTAAGGAGACCGGGCGCCTGGATCTCTTGGCGGATGGCGGCATTCTGGGAGGCTGCCCGATGAGGCGGGCCTCTGCAGGGGTGGTAGCAGCAGTAATGAAGTGCGCATCGCCACACCGTGCTTTGTCAGGGAAGCGCCAGGTAGGTTTCAGGGGCTGCTCCCATTTGAGATGAGTGGCCCCGAGAATGTGTGCAGCAAGGCAGGGGGCAGGGCGGCAAGCTGACTTCATGGACGCCCGTTGAGGCAAGCCAGTGACGCGGAGAGTGAGGCCTCAGGGGTGGGCCCTAGGGCCCAGGCAGTGCCTCGGGTGGCTTGCCACAATAATGACAAGGATATTTTTTAAATGCCTGAGCATCAGAGTGGGGGGGCAGATTATAATGTGAGGGTGATGGCAAGGAAAGGGTGGGGGTCAAGGGGAGCGAGCAGGAGTCAAGACACCAGGGGACAGCACAACAGGGTGGCAAGCTAGGAGTGGGAAGGGGAGGGCCAGTGATACAACACAGAAGAGGAACGGGGAGGAACAGGGAGGGAGGGGAAATAAGTGAAGGAAGCAGGAGAGGGGCAAAAAGGGAATGAGGGGCTAAGGACTGCTTGATGAGGGGAGAGTGAGTATGACAGGGTCCGGGGGGAGCTTGTTTGGGAGGGAGGGGTGATTACAGCAGGTACCCGGGGGGCACAGGGACAGCTGGCAAGGGTAATTTGGGGGCCCCACTGGAGACATCAGGCAGTGCTAAGGCCCCCCTTTGGGCAGAGGAACTCAAATGGTGCAAGGGCGATGGGGAGGAAGATGGGGGAGCATAGTTGGGGGGGCACACAGCTTGGGTGAGGGAAGAACAGGAGTGGAGGGCCAAGAGTAAGGCCCCAAAGAGTGTACACCAGGGCAGGACAGAAAAGGGGCACCATCATGAAGCCGGCGGGAAAAGGCAGCATGAAGAAGGGGGTTAAAAGGGTGCTTGAAGAGGAGGTACGCCCAGCACGGCATAAATTAGGGAGCAGCTCATCGGAATATGAGTTTATTTTCCAGATGCCACTGTTTGGTGATGAGAAGGACTTGGGATGAAGTGAAGGCTTGGCCCCATATGGCCAGCTGGACCTTTGGGGAAAAGCAAGATCACCGCCACAAGAAGGCCCAGTATGGCTTTGGTTGTGCAACCGACCAGGGAGTACAGAATTGGTGATCTGCAGCAGGCATTAATGGATAGATTGGGAGTGGAAGGTACGGCCCCCCACTGGATTGGGACATGAAGCGTGGAATGTGATGTTAAATTAATGCCCTAGTGGCAGGAGGCAACGGCTGCCACAGGGAGTGAATGCATTTATGTGAATGAGAATACAGTGTTGGATTATGATGAGGAAAGTTTAGAGGAAGGTGAGCTGGATGAGTTAGATGAACGTAATGGTAAGGAGAGAAGCTGGTGGAGACACAGCGAGGGTGGTTGGGGGATTCTAATCACACTATGGTTAATGTATTACAAGTGGAAAAGGCAGGAAATCCACACACTGATGATTGGGAAGGGATGATCAAGAGAGGCGGTCTCCAGCACGGGCACCGACCTTGGCTCCAGGTAAGGATCGTGTGGGGGCACGTAAAACGGTGGTGATGATGTCTATGGGTGTGGATGTGATGAGTCGCAAAAGGGCAATACGAGACTGCAGAGTGGAGCTTAGGGGACATTTGCTGGAGTAGGTACTGAAGACAACACGGACAGGGAGATGGACACTGGGAAAGCAGGTCAGACGGACAAGAAGCCAGCCGGTAGTATGGCAGATGCCGACAGGACCAGCACCTCCAGGGGCACACAGTCAGCAGTTCAGGACGAGACAGTAGAGAAGTCTGTAGGGGGATCAGAGATGTGGATAAGAAAGGCAACAAAAAGGAAACCAAGAAGAGTAAAGAACTGAAAGTAAAAAAAAATGCCATAAATGGGAGTGTCAAGGCTGTTAGGGGCACATCTTATGCCGACCATGAAAGAAAAGATTTGGAATGGGGACATGGGGACTATGTGGAGATGTTGAAGTTCTTGCACAGAGAGTTGAGGGTAAAAGAAGGATCAAAAGAGGAGGAGTATGAGCTGGCAAAACAGCCAAAGGTACCCCTGACTATTGAGAACTGGAAGGCAACTTTCCTTATTTATGCATGTGTATATTGTGAGAAACATCCAGAGAAGTGTGTGGCACTATATAAGTACATGGACACAATTTGGAAGGCGCAAATTAATTACAGGGGCTACGCCTGGGCCCAGTACGATGATGAGTTTAGGGCACGCATTGCAATAGACTCTGAAGCACAATGGGGAGAGGTGGATTCTGACCATTGGCACCATACCATAGGCCCTGCCAAGGTTGGCAAGACTATTTTTACAGCTAGTAGGCTGCCGATAGTCTATCGGCCCTTTCAGGGGTGCCCCACTCAGGGAGGAGTGGGGTCAGTGAGCAAAGGACAATCAGGACAGTCAGGAGCATGTTGAGATTTTAATAAAGGATTATGCACAAGGGAGTATGGTAAATTTAGACACAAATGCTCTAAATGTGCAGGCAGACATGTCCTTGTTAATTGTTTCAGGCGGGGGGGGGCAATTTAACACAATGTCAGGACAGTGGACACAGGCAGCAGGACAGCCAGCTTACCAACCACGGGAACAATCCTCAGGTTTCAGGGGAGGATGAGCAGACAGGGGACTGGAGGAAAGAGCTCTTATTCCCATTAAGCTGGATTGACTAAAAGTTCGGTTGAACACTATGAGAACAAAGACGATGTCAGAATACTATTGGAGGGGTTCACAGGGGGTTTACATCTGGGTTATGTAGGTCTGAGGATGCGCAGATGAGAAAGCAATCTTAAGTCGGTGGCTCCCCTGAGGTGTGGGACAAAGTGTTGAAAGAGATCATAGAAGGAAGGTTGGCAGGGCCTTTTGACGACTGGCCAAGGGCAGATTTTATGGTATCACCTACTGGAGTGGTGCCAAAAATGGAAAAAGGACAATTTAGGCTTACACCGCATCTTTTATTGCCGGAGGATAGCTCCATCAACAATTTCATTTTGGAGGAGCAGTCTTCTGTGACATATTCCTCAGAAAAAGCCCCCTTATTGTAAAAAGTGACAAGTCCACCTTTCGCTTGCTACTGATGCATTCCAATGATTTTCAGCTATTAGGTATTCAATCTGAGGGACAGTGGTACATGGACAAGGCACTTCCAATGGGATGTACAATTTCATGTGCATTGTTTGAGCGTTTTAGCATGTTCATGCAATGGAACTTTAGGTGGGCAACAGACTATGTACATGTGATTCATTACCTTGATGATTCCTTTTTTGTTTGAGAGACAGGCACACCTGACTCTCAAAGCATGCTGAATAGCTTTCAAGGGATTATGGAAGACCAGAAAAGACAGTTGGACTCAGCATTGTGCTGTCTTTCTTGGGCACTGAACTTGACTCAGGGGCAATGGAGGCCTGTTTACCGTTGGACAAGAAACTGACTGGTGTGCGGAGGAATGGTCACACGAATGGGAGCAAGAGGAGAGGAGTATTGCTTTTTTGGAGTTTTTTCTATTGGTAGCGGCAGTGTCTTTGTGCGGGGGGCAATTGGCGCACAGGAAGGTAATATTCCATATTGACAACATGGTGGTAGTGCAAGTAGAGAACAGGCAGTCAGCACGGGACACACAAGTGCCGCAGATCTTTGTTTTGCAATGTCTGACAATATGTTCAGAGCAAGACATTTACCAGGTGTGAACAATGGCATTGCAGACGCTTTGTCTTGTTCACAGTGGGAGAAATTCCATGGGTTGACCACAGAGCAGATAAGGTCAGGAGCAGGATGTCATCTGAACTGTGAACGGCAGGTGACAAAAGGTGCTACAGCTGGTGGTAGAGTTGTGACGTTTTGACACAAAAGGCTTATAGTCAGACTTGGGGGGAGTTCCTAGATAGTGGGCCATGACTGAGAAGGGATGCAGGGGATTGGACAGAGGATGTGTTGCAGTTTCTGATGTTATTAATAGAGAAGGGACAGTCCAGAATGACGGTAACAGGCAAACTGGCAGGGATTGTCTTAATGGGCAAGCTTTTTTGGGGGTATGCACCAACAGCTGGGGAACTGGGCACTAGGATCCTAGAAAGGTGGGCTAGAGAGAGGGGACGAGCCAGGCCAAAGAGACAGCCATTGTCCTGGGATCTATTTCGGGTAGTAATGCAACTCTTAACATTAGTATGTTCGGGAGGGAATGAAATGCTTCTGTTTGCATCCTAATGATTTAGGGTATCTGAGCTTTTTTGGGGGTAAGGGGATGACCGGCTTACTGTGGAAGTAGTTGGAGCCTTGTAGAGAGGGACTGGGAGTCTGCTTTCACAAGTCCAAGATGCACCAAAGGGGCAGGGCAGATTTATTCTCCTGCTCAAGTACCCAGTTGCAGAATGTTACCCAGTCAGTTGGACGATGGCACTGAAGAGGTGACACGTCAAAGGAGAGGACAGTTTTTTTCAGCATCAGGATGGCAGGCCAGTAACTGCTTACCAGCTTCTAGTAGTTTTGCGCAACGCTTTGACTCAGCTGGGTGTGGAGGCTATGAATTATGGGGCCATTCTTTCTGCGCTGGAATGGCAAATGAAGCTGGGGAAATGAGGCGGACTAGGGGGAAGGTGGTTCTTAGACAGTTTTCAATGCTACATATGAGGAGAGGGTAGTCAGTGAGCACATACTTACACATGTTGTGTTTTTCAGGATCACTGTCAGGCCCAGAAGCACCCCACCTGTCTCTGTGGATTGTAGGACTTTCATTTGTGAAATGGGTGGAGAAACAGGATTGGGGAAGTGCGCAAGACCTGTCAAGGCAGCATGTTCAATGGTATGGGAAAGGAGGTACGCAGTGGAAGGAACTATTGGGTGTTTGAATAGGATAATGATTCGAGGAGAATGTCCAGATAATGTGCTTCTTCATTTAGGTAAAAACGATTTGGTCACTGAATAAGGAGTAGCGCTATTGCGGGGAATGAAAGACAACCGCTTAGAAATCCAAAGGCAGTGGTCAGGGAGCCATGTTATGGGAACAGAATTCATACTCAGGAGTATCTGGAGGAGGGCATTAAAACCAGCAGCCATAGAAAAGACAAGAAGGAAGATTAACAAGGAGATGAGAACTTTTTGTAGGCAGAGTTGAAAACAGGAACCTGAGTTACAAAGTTTTGGATTTTTTCTGTCTGGAGGGATGGTGTGCATTTGTCTTTTTATAGCACAGAACACTACCTATTGCAGATTCCCGAGGTCACAGCGGCAGCACTTCACACGCATTAGAAGGTGGGGGGCGAGTTAGTGGGGGACAGAAAAAGAAGGGGTAGGCTCCTTTTTCTGGGTGGCGTTTCTCCGAGAATTTGCCAAGGGTTAGCCAAGTTTATTGTTGTGGGCAGGGGCAATCCAGGCCAAAAGGGAACAGGTAGACAAGCGCACGCTGGGGTGAGGCATGAAGTTTAAGGTTCTTTGGCAAGTTAAATTAGTTGCAGGTTAACAGATGCTTTGAAAATGTATGGTAGGTTAAAGGCCTCAAGGGAGGAAGTTTAACCCAGAAAGTGGTAGAGCTCTGCAAATTTAGGTTGTGGTAGGGAGGGACCTTTGTAGGGGTGAGGGTAGTTTAACATAGGTATCTTATCGGTATAGTGAGGTTTAGTTTTGTAAGCTTTGTCGTAGTTTGGACTCTTGCTCTGAGCAAGACTGCTGGTTTAGGCATGGACTCGAAAATAAGATATCTCAGGGAGTGTTGTGGTTAAACGGAGATTACCCTTTTCTCACAGATATATTATGTCTAATACAAACACAGGCAATGACACAGATGCAGTAAAGTTTTAATAGTTTTTATTTAACATAACTGCAATTTGCGATAAGTTGCATGGACTGCAATGATTAGGATAATGAATAAAGCAAGTAACAGTATTGTGAAGACGATAGTCATTGTTACGAAGACCCCCACCATTTTGCAATACATGAAAAAGATATATGAGATGGTATATGCCCTAATACCCTGATGTGAATAGGCCTAACCTCCTACCTAAAGGATAGCTGGGTTTGTTAAACCTAATCTGCCAATGCCGTGTCCATGAGAGGAACCCCCAACCCTCATTACCTTGGAATGAGGTCTCTATCTCAGACTCCGCAGGGACACGAAGACTGGGTCAGCGTCAAGACGACTGTAGCATCGGTATCAGCGATGGTGGCGATGCCCTCTGGTCGGAATCCCTCTGATTATCTGTCTAAAGTGTGATGTATTTATACAGATCTACAAGGTCCCCTGACGTAGGTGTATTCCTAAACAATAGATAACAGGCATGCTTGGGACGGCAATTAATATCAACCATCCCTTGAAAGTATAGAGAGGGAAAATCCCTAAGTGTGAACACCTACTGTTTGTTTGTCTTTGGTACTTGATCTTGACGCCTTGGCGCGGTGACACTGATAATGTAACTCATAACAAATGGCCTAACTATAAACAAGGCAGCCATCTTAGAAGAAATAAATAATTAAATGGGCTAAGACAGAGCAAGCTAAGTAGGTTAAAAGTCACTAGGTGACGGGGGCACGAGTCTACAAGCCAGAGGCTAAGCTAACTCCTGTTATCCCATTAAAACGAACTAGGATTCACTACATCCTCCCCATTGCCGTAACAGGTATGATGAAGGTACAGGAAGCCAAATGCTAAAAATTGCTTCTGAACTAAAAGCTAAAAGCAAAAACAAGCTACAAAAGCATTCGCATGTGTTAAAAATATGTTTACAAAAATCTGTTTAAAATACATACAGAGATGTTAATGTCAACTATGACAAGTACAGGGTGCAACAGCAAATGTCAATTTAAATGCATAATTTGGAATCAGGAATGGCAAGTCAATTCATCAAATTATTTGTTATACGCATGATCTTGAAGAATGTAATCGAAGTCACCAGTCAAGGATCTCAAAAATTAATCAACATTGTCCGAAGTTAAGTCGAGTGCTGGGCGGACAAACGGATCCACAGAGCAGAAGTGAACCGTATTTCCTGGTGTATCGTTATCTGCTGCAGTGTCCTCATCCATGGTAGATCTCACAATGGAAGGCTCATAGGTGGCCTCGCGGAGCAACCTCAGTCTCAAGGGGCATGACCGTGTATGAACCCTCATCGGGGACATCAGAAGTTCATGGTCCACAGGAGATGTCGGTGCAACAGCAAGACAGACCATAGGCAGATGTTCAAAGAGACACCATATGCAGCGGAAGACTGGTTGTACACACCAGAGAAGTGGCCGAAATGACAACGACCAGTCAAGCTCCAGTTCCACCAGCAAAGGTGCACCGAAGACCCGAACCATGCGCTTACAGCACAGCGGAGTTGGCGGGAGCGGCTCCATTGCTCTGCGTTGCTGGAAAGAAACAACCACCGCGAATCAGAAGAAATAGCAGCAGTCGTCCGCCAATCAAAGCGAAAATAATTGGAAAGCCACCAAACACACTTGAAAAGAGAGAATGGATGGCTGATGGGATGACTCCTAAGACAGTCTGGAAGATGGACATGAAACCAGACCCGACAGCCTTAAAGAAATGAACAATCCCAGTGGTGCTCAAAGCATTGAATATTCTGGATACCAGATCTCCAAAGTGTTTGGGGAAATTGGTATTTAAAAGGGATTGTATCTCGGCTGATGATCTCGCAATCTGGAGAGCATACGTCTCTTTTGCGGATGTCAAGGCGACCTGTTTCTGAAACAATAGCGCCTTTAGCCTACTCAGCTTGTCATAGTTCACATTAATAGTATCTATGTGGGGCCACATGTCAGATACTTTTATCTCTCGTGTGGGGGGAAACAAAACATGTCCACAACACGTAACGACCTTCGTGACCGAGATTGCGTAGGCAATTCCAGGTCGCATGCCGCAACAGCTTTGATCGTTCAGTACCACATAACTTCCATTGGAAAGTACATGAAACACTGGACGAATCAAGGGGACGGGTGTACCCTTCAGAAAACAGGCCAAATTCGTGACCCCCGCATTGCAAAGACCGTGAAGAGACACCTGTTTGCATATCATAGAATGACGAACAGCAGTCTCACATTCGCTTCCGCTAAGAAAGACCTCCCTTTCACCGTTCAGACATCTATAGTCAAAGGGCAACTCCCACTCTTCCTTAATAAAGCTATCACCTAGTTGCTCATATCGTCCCACTGCAAGATGTTTCAGGCAGCTCGAGAAACGAAAGGTCGAAATCGGTAAATTAATAATGCCGTGTAAGAGCAAGATAGTTGAAGGACTCTCTGCTACCGTGAAGGGCAACTTATCTAATTTCTCTACTTGAAGCAGAGTGAAACTAGCCTCCCTTTTAGCCATTGTCTCTTGTTCCCTGGAAAAGTTAAAAGCAGTGAAGAATTCACTCCCATTAATATATTTCCATGGAATGTGGCCATTTTTCAGTGTCTGTAATGTCCAACCTAGCTGCATGATGGAACGTAGCTGCGTTTGCCCATGATATAACCGGGACAAGTCTGAGTGATATCAATAGCAGACGACACTATATTCGATAGTGAATAAATCCTGTTGGACAGTGTATTCATGCCATTGTCGACAACAGCTAATGTTTTTTCCAAATTTTCCTTATCTATTTGCCTTAAACGCGCAGCAGCCTCAATCTGGGAAAGTTTCCAAATAGCCTCCCTTTTAGCCATTGTCTCTTGTTCCCTGGAAAAGTTAAAAGCAGTGAAGAATTCACTCCCATTAATATATTTCCATGGAATGTGGCCATTTTTCAGTGTCTGTAATGTCCAACCTAGCTGCATGATGGAACGTAGCTGTGTTTGCCCATGATATAACCGGGACAAGTCTGAGTGATATCAATAGCAGACGACACTATATTCGATAGTGAATAAATCCTGTTGGACAGTGTATTCATGCCATTGTCGACAACAGCTAATGTTTTTTCCAAATTTTCCTTATCTATTTGCCTTAAACGCGCAGCAGCCTCAATCTGGGAAAGTTTCCAAATTTCATTGTACATAGCATAAAAACCTTTTTGAGCGCTGTTTTCTAGGACCTAGCAGAAAATCCTGCAAGTCTATACTGTCAGAAAGAGTGTTCAGGTGTTTCTTAATTGCTGCTAACGTGTTTGTTCGTATCCATTACTGGCACAGCTTACCCACACTGTATCTTGTAACTATACCTGTATGTTGACCCGATATAAAGCGAGGGTCTGGCCTGTTAATTGAAAAAAACCCTGAAGAATTCAAGAAACGCTTTTGACACTCATTAGTGTCGGTGGGCCATACCAACCACCCGCCGGGACTGAAAAGTTAAGAATTATAGGTACCAGCCTTAACCATTGCATCTAGCCTGTCCTCCGTAACATTAAGAAAGTGTTGCCAATCTTTAAATTTTGCCGGAGTAGGGATACTGGCCGTGTTCAGAACTTAAATTTTTGCTAACCCCAGACAGGATGCCTGCTCAATAGTGTCATTTAAGAAAATCATTTGCACAGGAATCAGGCATGCTCGAAACAAAGCCTCCCTACCCTGTATCTGCCAATCTTTTGTTCCCCATACACTTTTCAAGTCAATAGTGCTTTTCCAATATTCGCAACCCTCAATTGAGAGCCAGGAAACAAAGGGATCTGAATAAATCAGTTTTGTATCTGTTAGCAAAATCTTCCTAATTTGTGCCGGAGGTATTTTAAAATAATACGACTCTGCTTTTTGTGTATAATGCCCAGAAAAGTATGTAAATTTATCGCTATAATACTTTGGACTCCCCACCTGTGGTGTAGAACAGTGTTCCCACTGTGTGTAGTTCAAGAGAGGCCTATATCTAGTGGCACGGTGTAGGTAGTGATGTCCCCAATTGTTATAGCAGAACATTTCCCCATAATTCATTGTATAATCATATACATCATCACTTTCAAAAGCGGAATAGTCCTTCATTTCAGTTAGCATGGAATCAACTGTTTGGACATCCCAATCATCAGAGACAACATTAGGTGTAATAACATCAGACATTGAAATTTTTAACACGTATGGTATTTGAATAATCTCTGTAGGCCCGTATACATCGAATGGAACTTTGTCCCACACAATCCCATCAGTAATTGGTATTGCTGTAATATTTACAGGGGACAAATCTCTTCGGACCTTATGTGAAGAATGTTGTGGTGTTAAAATTTCATCAACAGGCTCCACTGAGGAGCGATCAGGAATATAGTGACCATTTATGAGCAAAAAGAAAACAGTCACAAAACCAATCCATAAAAATAATGCAATAAATGTCAAACAGAACCACAGGTAGTTCCATGGGTAGATCAAATAGGTCTTTTTAAGCCATCGATACTGCTTACTACTTTTTGAAATATTGTCAATCACTGTAGAGGATGAATCCGAAGAAAAATCATCAATGTCAATGAAATAGCCAGAGGTAGTCTCTGCAAACACAGGAGCCGGTGTATTCTGATCCACCGCACGTGGAGGCTCTTGATAGACAACATCATTAGTCGTGGAAGTGTTCGTGTAAAATACAGCCAAATCTTGAAGCGGGTGATCACTGAAGATGTGACTGAAACCAACAAAAGTTCATTTTCCGCCCTACCCATGGTCGAGGAAGTGTCTGGAACAGCAGTTGACATAGTTGCATAGTCAGTAGTAATGATGTTCATCCTACTATGTAGATGGATGTCCTGTTGGGTATTGAGAGGGGATCGGGAACCACCCAAGGGACCTCCTGGTCTACTGTGAAGGATCAGCCACATGGTGTAATTTGATGTCATCAATGGAGATGAATCTGTTCGTCTTAGAACCAGACAGTGGTGGTAAGATGACAGTCCTGGTGCCTTTTATTCCCAAGACTGGCACCGGTGCTCTGTATGATGGACCGAACTCCTTCTTCACAGCGATCTTCTCACGAACCAGATCCCCAACTTTAGGAATCCAGCCAGTCGAAGTTTTCGCCAATTCCCTTATTCCTAAGGTGGCAGAACTTGTAGATGATTTATCATCACAAAATTGTTGAAGCGCCTGTAAAACAGTGAGACGTTCTTTTATGTCAAATGGTGTTTCTGCTGCCACCATACCAGGGGCATCAAGATCTGGGACATACATAGGTATCCCAAAGAGAACCTCATAGGGAGACCGTCCCCCCCAAGGACCGTCTTGGCAGATTATTCAGTTCTCTCTGGACCCCATATAGGTGGTGTAACCAACTGCGGCCTGAACCTAATACTCGAGCTGTTAAGGACTGCTTTAGATCACGATTCTGCCTATCCACAACCGAATTTCCCTCGGGATGGTATGGTGAGGAGTAATGGAGTTCAACACCCATCGTCCCCATGGTGTCCCTGAATGCCTTAGAGGCAAATGCAGGGCCCTGGTCCGAATGGAATGCTGCAACCGCATTTGTACCGATAAAGATCAGCAAATCTTTTATAACAGTCCGGGTGTCAGCCGACCGCTGTGGCCAAACCCACAGGAATCTAGAACAGGAATTCACAGCCACTAAAATGTATTTGTATGCACCATCAGGCTGTAAGGGACCACAATGGTCCAGGTACACACACTGAAGTGGCTTGTCAGACACTAAGAGGGATGTCTGCGGAGGGCGTTTGATTTTAGAGCCCTTAATCTGCTGGCAAATGTCACAGCAAAGGACATACTGCTTAGTTCGTCTGCATAGACCAGGCCACCAGTAGTGTTGCTACAGAATTGTTATCGTCTCCTGTATACCAGCATGTGCAGAAGCGACACCTTCATGTGCTGCTGTAATCAGCTCTAATCTCTGGTCTTCATTGGGGATCACTCGATCTCCAACCCCAGGACTCTTTGTATAAGCAACATTCTGTGCACCGATATGGTAAGTATAGTTTGTAGGGTATCCTTTCGGAAGGGGCTTGCCTGCAGCCGAAGCTTTAACGGCAATCAGTATTTCATTATCCAATCTCGTTCGAGAACAAGTCACTGCAGCCACAGAAGCCGTAGCTACTGATGCTTTGGCTGCTTCATCAGCCAATGTATTACCAGCAACATGTATTCCTACACGTTGGTGTCCTAATGTATGTACTACATGGACACACGGTAGCATATCCTTAAGATCAGCCACCCTCCCCCACAATATTTTGTGTTTAATGGTGTTCCCCTTTGAATCTCTAAACCCGTTCAGTTCCCAATGATTGAGATATTCATTGTATGACTGGATGCAGTAATATGAGTCACAGACTATCAGTCTGTCTTCCTGTCTCAGTGTGTTCAAGCGCTAGATTAAGAGCTTTAAGCTCAGCCAACTGTGCCGTGGAGTCCCCAAGGTCTGCGTGTAGGTATTGTGAGGGTGGAAGACTCCATCTTCCATCACTCCGCACACGGCTGCACAAGCTGCTGAGTATTGATGTCTAGTACCCACAGCTGGTTGTGCTGATCCGTCAGTATATATGATAGTATTGTAACTGTCTAGTGGCAAAATATTCAGAGGAGCGGGGTACTCTTGTTCATACTGAAGAAATTCTTGTGTTTGAAGTCTTGGATCGAATATATAATCGACATCAGTTGCGGTCAGAGACGTTGCCCATTGAATCCAACGTGGATGTAATGCCTTAGCGTTCGGAATGCTCGCTTTTGTGACAGCCTCTAAGGCCGGCACCGGGGAGACAACAATAATGTGTTTCCCATGGGCAAGTGGCCTCTCTTTTATAACGGCCATCTGAACTGCTCTCAGAATCTTTTCTGTAGGTGCAAAAATTGTTCAGCATTTGAATATAAATGTGATTTATATGCTATCGGTACCGCATCATCCTCATTAAAGGTGGCATAAGTAAATCCAAGGGCACCATCAATTATTCTGATGACTAAGTTTGTTTTATTGTCACGTGTGCGCAAGTGTTTAGCTTCTAGCATGTCCTGTTGCATGTCCCTAAGGATGTGTGTGTGTTCAATCGTCCAGCATCTGCTAGAAAAATTGGGCTGAACTAATTCATAAAGTGGCTTGATGCGTTCTGCATAATCTGGAATGTATGTTCTGCCAAAATGGAAGAAACCCAATAATGACTGCAATTTCTTAAGTGTATTTGGAGGCTGCAGTTGAGCACACTTCTCTAGAAAGTGCAGGGCCAGGCTCTTCCCCTCGTTTGATAGCTCATATCCCAGGAATAATACACTAAGAAAGACTATCTTGCTTTTCTTAAAATTGAATTTATAACCGAGGTCTGCAAATCCCAAAACGATCCGATCGACCCTCGCAAGATGAATGTCGAGGACGTCGTCTGTGAGATATATGTCATCTACATAGGACAATGCCTTGGAATCAATATCATGTAAAATTGATGTTACACGGGCTGAAAACAGGCCTGGGCTTTTTTTATAGCCTTGAGGTAAACGACAAAAGCGTTTCTGAGAGCCAAATGAAAATGCACTTAGGTCCCTACTTGCACGTGCTAAATTCTGGCAGAAAAATCCATTAGATATATCTAATGTAGTTTTATATTTTATACGCACTATATTGTTTATCAGTGCTGTGCTGCGTGAATTTTGTATAGCATACGTGCGTGTATGACTATTTAAGTGTCTATAATCAACTACTATTCTATATGAATTATCTGGCTTTGCAACGGGGAATAATGGATTATTCATTGCAGACATACAGGGCTCAATTACTCCCTGGTACTCAAGTTGTGATAAGATCTCCTTTACCGGAGCTTTCACTTCATGTTTAACAGGGTATTGTGGTTGCAGTTGGGGTGTAGACCTAACGGGAATAACTTGACAAGGAAAGCCCATTCAGCAGCATAGGCTCCTTTTGCTGCTTCCGGAACAAGATCGGAGAAAGAAGGCAAAATGACATCTTCCCCATGCGGGAGCTCGCGGACGTGTTCAGACGGCCAGTCTCTCTCGGCCAATAGGATATCACTAGTAAGTTCATCCCAAAATATTACACTAATAGTGCGCTTCACGTCTCCCTCTATCTGAATTGTTAAATCATAAACCCTATCGGGGGGAGAACGCAGCCATCCGCTGTTTCAACCGCGATGTAATCGCTAGTTGCTGTCGCATCCAGATGATCTTTCAGACTCTGGCGACATATCGTGACCTCTGCCGCACTGTCTAACAGAGTCACCGCCCACCTCTTGTTCCTCAACAGCGTTCTGCTTTTGCTGAGGAGTCTTTTCTTCTTTTTTAAAGGTAGACTGTGGCGAGTCTTTCTTTTCTTTTACGTATTCCGGACCTCGATCCTGAAGGGCCCCTCTCTCGCTACGTCTATCCGGTGCGTCCTGAAATGAATGAGAGGAACGTGAATCACTATATCTGTCTGGAGTTCTAATGTTCTCCCTATTTCTGAGATTATACCTCCTTTCGGAGTTCTCCGGGTGCGGAGAATCAGCTCTCTTATTTCTTCTGATTTCCTTGAAATCTTTTTGTTAGTCCCAGCACTTCTTAGAGCCCTCTTGTGCCTGCTTTGTACCCTCCTTATGGGCGGTACTTTGTAACTCCAATTTTTTAGGTTTGGCTCCCAGACTATCCCGTCCTATACTAGTATAGGTATCAGAAATTATTTTAGGTAGCTGTCTCTCCTGTTCCTGGTTTGGAGTTTCCCGGAGACGCTGGCGAATTGCCAGTGCTACTGCTTCCCCTTTAATATTACTGAGTATTATTGACGATACAGCGTCAAAGTTACGCATTCATTTCATCCCCAAATCCAGGGCTGGTGCAGCCCCATGCTCCTGTTGTATTTGTTTTAACACTTCCGGTAAATTGGCAAGTGTCGGGGTACCATGTGTGGAAGTATATATGGCAGCGAAGACTGTACCCCATGTGGCACAGTCATCCACCGAGGGAACCATCCCAAAAGGCAAGCACATAGTGAGCAATCTGTTTTTCCTGTGGTCCCGTATGGGGAAACACAGCTTCCAGCTGATTCGTTTTCTGGGCAATCCAGAACAGTATTTTTTCCCGTTCCGTGGGCACTTTACCCATAATAGTATGCACTGTTTGTGGATTAATCCCAGTAGCCAATTGATAACCACCAGCTACTGGCGGTGCCGGACGCGCTGGTGTTGTGTTCAATGTTCGCATTACGAACTGAACTAATCGTCTATATAATGCCACTAATTCATTATACAAAATTCGTAAATCTGCTATTGGCATATTCTGTATGCCTAGGTGAGGTGTATATGTGGCGAACATAGGCCAGGTAGGTCCCTCATTACTTAAGGGACCTAACCTCACTCTTCGTAGTACATGTGGTAGGGCGCCTTCAAACCAGTTCTGATGCTCCTGGTATGTGAGCGATATTTCATGATACTGGTATGCCTGGTACCGTAAAGGTACGTTCGCAACTTCATTTGTGTGAAATGTGTGCGTTCTTTGGTCAACCTCAGGAAAGGTGACCCAACAGTAATATGTTTCTGTTTGGTATGCTTCAGTAGCTTCTATTATCAGAGTAACATCCCCGCCCTCATCTGTAAGGCCATGAGTTAATAAATGTTGTGTTAGTGCATGTCTAGCATTTTCAGGAATGTCTATGGTATCAGCCATAGCTGTTTAGAGAAATGGAACACCAGATAGGGGAAGTATTTTCCTTTTATTAGTTCGAGCTCGAACAACCTACAGCTTAATCAGGTATTACCTTTTCAGCTGAGGAGGATTCTCCCAAAGACCACGGACGTCTCTGTATAATGGTACTTATGGTACCTGTTTGTCTGTGAGACAGTGATAGTCAGGGCATCCGTAAATTTGTGCCTAAACACCATCGTTGGTGGCGCCATGTCGTAGTTTGGACTCTCGTTCTGAGCAAGACTGCTGGTATAAGGATGACAGTACTTTTGTTTGTAGGCGACTACGTCTATCCTACAACAAGTCGCAACTGTTACCTCAACCTTACCGGCTCACTAGCAGTACCTCACCAGAAACACAATAGTAAAAGGTGATATATGGCAGCCGTTTACGCATGGACTCGAAAATAAGATATCTCAGGGAGTGTCGTGGTTAAACGGAGATTACCCTTTTCTCACAGATATATTATGTCTCATACAAACACAGGCAATGACACAGATGCAGTAAAGTTTTAATAGTTTTTATTTAACATAACTGCAATTTGCGATAAGTTGCATGGACTGCAATGATTAGGATAATGAATAAAGCAAGTAACAGTATTGTGAAGACGAGAGTCATTGTTACGAAGACCCCCACCATTTTGCAATACATGAAAAAGATATATGAGATGGTAATGCCCTAATACCCCGATGTGAATAGGCCTAACCTCCTACCTAAAGGAGAGCTGGGTTTGTTAAACCTAATCTGCCAATGCCGTGTCCATGAGAGGAGCCCCCAACCCTCGTTACCTTGGAATGAGGTCTCTATCTCAGACTCCGCAGGGACACGAAGACTGAGTCAGCGTCAAGACGACTGTAGCATCGGTATCAGCGCTGGTGGCGATGCCCTCTGGTCGGAATCCCTCTGATTATCTGTCTAAAGTGTGATGTATTTATACAGATCTACAAGGTCACCTGACGTAGGTGTATTCCTAAACAATAGATAACAGGCATGCTTGGGACGGCAATTAATATCAACAATCCCTCGAAAGTATAGAGAGGGAAAATCCCTAAGTGTGAACACCTACTGTTTGTTTGTCTTTGGTGCTTGATCTTGACGCCTTGGCGCGGTGACACTGATAATGTAACACATAACAAGTGGCCTAACTATAAACAAGGCAGCCATCTTAGAAGAAATAAATAATTAAATGGGCTAAGACAGAGCAAGCTAAGTAGGTTAAAAGTCACTAGGTGATGGGGGCATGAGTCTACAAGCCAGAGGCTAAGCTAACTCCTGTTATCCCATTAAAACGAACTAGGATTCACTACAGCTTAAGGCCAGGGTTCTGTCATGTGATGTGCAACTGTTTCAATAAAGTGGCCTTTTTCACACAAATAAGGTGTCTGTGGTCTGTGCTGCTCCCCATTCCCCAAAGTGCTGACCTCAGAGCAAAGCTCAAGGTAATAAACCTGGAAAACTGCACACTCATAAGTCCATTCTGTGCACTACATTTCAATGATATTTAAGCCTGTTACTCTGTATACTAGTGATGGTGAGCCTTTCCTTTAAGTGCCCCACGTTGTCAGTTTGCTGTGCATTACAGTCGTGCACTTTGATACCCCTCTGAATACAAGTACAGGTTTTAACAACACTTTTTAAATTGGGGGGCTATTTTTTTACTATATTAAGTATAGCGCCACACTCACTGCATTCCTGAATGTCATTAATAGCAGAAGGCCTATTCACCAAGGCACATAAGCATACAAAGTTGTACTACTGTAATAATACTTCACATACTTACTAATGCAATTCACTAATTTACAGACTGAAATCTACACCTATGCCTCTCCTACCTTCTATGTTTTAGGTGTTAATGTCAGAGTGACTGAAAAATAAGGTCTATGCACTGCAAAGTGGGAATAGGAAAGGGAGAATGTAGGAAAGGCAGAGAAATCGACATGAAAATAGAAAGAAGAGTAAGTCAATTGAAATTCACCAGAGGTACTCCCAAATCTACTCCAGTAGTACTACAGCTCAACAGGCTTGCATTTATTCCAGTCAAGCTTTCGAATCAAATCACACATAACTCATAGCCACACAAAGGTACTGAAAAGGAATGCCTTGCACATCAGAGGAGGCAGGAAACCAAACGATTGGCATAATGCTTGACATTAGAAATACATCAAAGGTAAATACTGACCATGTAACATTGGACACTGTAAACATCAATTTACATCACACTGAACAAAGGCAAAAAATGAAAGAAAAAATAATGGTCATATTACTTTAATTGCAAATATCCACTGATACCCTTCTTTGTGAATCTGGTGTAATGATATTATGCTGAATGACTTTCAAAATGATTTTTTTTTTATGGTTTATTAAATAGAGTTAATGTGCTTGGGCTGCTAAAAAAACAAGGTAACAAAATCCTAACTGTCCGTCCTAGAGGAACAGTCAGGAGTTATGATCACAGTTAGCAAACACCAGCTTTCGATTCTTGACGGTCTTTTTCCCTCCATCTTGCAGCACCAGAGACGTTCCCTTTTAATTACTGCCACTTTCCCCGAATCACTCCTCTATTCCTTACTTGATTACGTTTTTATTTATTTATGCAAAAGCCTCGACCTCCTTAAAATGTTTTCTCTAAAATTAAACGCTTTCTCTAGTACTGTGCTGACGATATATTGAGTATGTTTATTTTTTGTCACTTGTCGATATCACTTTATTACTGTTTAACATGCCAAGAATCAGCCTTAAATCTCTTCCTAAATCTCTACATTGATCATTGTGCAGGAACTCTTTACTTGTGCTAAACATGTTAGCATTGTCACGTCCCCTTTTACTAATCAAGGAACAGGTATTTAAGTATCTTTCTTTTATAAACAAGTTTTAGGAGCCCAGGGCTTAATTACTTGAAGTATAATTACCAAAGTTTGAGACTTTCTCTCAATTCTCCTCACTGAACTGAATACTAGTGAAGAAAGACTTCTGCATGGCACTCGATCGGCCATGTTTGTGACAGGCATATTGTTACGGCTGCACATGACCCTGGAGCCAGCGGCAGACACCTGCACAATGAGGGTTCCTGCTGTGCGCGCGCGTAATGCACAGCTCTGTAAAACAACAAAGTACCAGGATCCTCTTCCCGGGACACCAAGAACCGGTGATGTTCACAGACACTGACAGTCAAACCCCACAGACATGTTCGTGGCTGAAATATACTATTGACTTACAGTGCAAGCTGTTGTCTCTTGACTTTCCTTAAAACAAAGTATAGTAGCAAACCGCTGAGACAGCCTTGTTAAATACCAGCTCTCTGTCAGCTTTCAGGGCTACCTTTCATTTGATGCTGAAAGAAACCTGTCAATCCTCTAAAATGCCACTGCAGCTTGCTAGGAGAACATCCGCAATGACAACGCCATTGAAGAATCAGTCCCTTATAACTGGAAGATTACTGTGTGTTAAACTAATCCTCATATTTATAAGCATGAATTTGCATATTACCCATTTGCAGCAGGAGCCACAGTTTACAATCATGCCTTTCACTTGATAATTTGCCTCAACAGAGCATTCCTTTCCGCAACTAATCTTATTATCTCATCAACTACACTACTAATATGCACACCGGCAGTAAAAGAACTGCATTGCATACCCCTTAAAATAGATATTTTTTTTAACAAATCACTCATCGATAGAAGTCAGCCATTACCAGGTGACCAAGGAGGCACTACAGTGACTGACTGGTCCCTGTGAAGCTGGATTGCTTCCCTTTTTGGAAGTATTGGAAGCCAACAAAGTTAGCCTTTGGCATTTCAGTGAGTAAGGCTCTATGACCGACGTTCAAGTGTTTCCAAAAGGGGATGCTGCTTGTTGGTTCAAAAAAATTATAGAACAAATACACCAATAAATCACAATTGGCATGCCCTCCCCTACCATAGAAATGAGAATTTATCTGTGATTATTTTCCTATTTACTCATGGCATTTTACAGTAAATATAAATATTTGCTGGAGCAGCCACAAGCTTACAGTACATCTGGGGCGCTTAGCAGAATTGGCCATTTTGCTGCTGTGGTGGAGGGACCGCTCTTGCAATGCAGCTTAGGTTTTTTAAGGGCCATTCCAAGAATTGCTTTTTCTTAGGGTCGAGCCTGCGTTGCATGCGCTCGCGCATGCGTATCGCACCGAGACTCTTAAGTGTTTAGAAAAGGGCTCGGAGCCCCGTCACCATCACGTCAGTGTTTTTTATTGGTTCGTGGGCTTGCCTAATAAAATCTGCTTGCTTTCATTAGTCGAAGGCACGCATCCGGCATGCCTTTTCCGGTGGCTGGCCCTCCTCGAGCGCTGCGACCAAGTACAGAAAACATGCGAGGCTCACTGTTTTCCATCAGGCTCGTGGACTTCTTTTTCTCTAATTTACGAGTGCGATCCCGCTTGGCAGAAGTCGATCGCTTTACATTAGTTAATTGCACTTTTTCGGTTACGTATATAAATGCACTTTTGCCCTATAGGTGAAAAGTCGGGTTAGGAGTTTCAACACTATCAGCTCTAAAATGAGCAAACGCGAGACCCGTTGCATTGCAAATGCTTGTTTATAATCAGTCCCTCCAACCCAAGACATTAAACATTATAGAAAGACCTATTTTATTGTAGAGTGGGTTGGTGGCTGAATAAGCCCAGTTATGTCGTAGACAAAGCTTTTTTTATATTATATCCATAACAGCGCAATAGTTGAATAACACAGGGGGCAGCTACTGTTTGTCCAAATTATTAAAAAAAGGTCTTTTAAATTACCCAGAAGTAGAAGCGCGCCTTGTAGCTGTTACACTCTGTTTGCCCAATTTGGTGGCAGAATCGAAGCCTGGCATTTTTAGGACTGGAATTGAGGCATCCTTTGCTGCCTCTCCAAAGCAGTCTCAAATAATACTTTAATTATTCCTGTAGACAAGGAATTTGAGTCAGCGCCCTGAGGCCACAGCTTGCTTGATCTGAGTGACAGCATTCAGTTCTATTACTGTAAGACTCTAACATGAGAGAGCTGAGGTGGGAGCTCTTGTGGTGTTGCTGATGGTGAGCCAAAGACAGCAAGCAGTTTGATGATACACTTCCATTATTTTGTTCTGTGTTGCATTATAAACCTGCACCCTTGCTTGTATTTCAAGCAATATAAAATTGACCAATCTAAGATGGCTGCCATAGTCTTTTATGTGCTCTTGCTTGATTACGGGGCTTGAGCACATCATGAACAGATTTTACATGGATGCAAACCAAATCTTATTGTGGAATTGAACTTAATATTTAAGCAAATGTATATTAGTATATGTTTCTAGCTATATTTTGCTTAATTAACTAAACCCTACATGCATGCCAACAGTTTACTTAACGATTTATTTATACATAAAAATCATTAAGCTGTCACACTACAAAACTAAAATACCTGCCAATCAAACTTTTTTTGTATTGCACACATCCTTATTGGAAACATGAGAGCCACATTCACCCCACTGGACGGTAATGCTGTACGTACTGTGCTGCTCTCTTCATTCTGAGTGCCCTCTCTCCTGCACTCTGCACCTCTCCTGACTATGACAGGTAATTGCACATGCCATGCTTTCCCATGGTGTACAGCCCCTGGCATACTAAGGTATTGGAAAAGGTCTTCCTGTCCACCATCAACTTCCGCGCAGAAGAGCTTTTGACACACAGCAATGACTGCAGGGGCGGATGCAAATAACACTTTTCAAAGGTAAGAGCAGTATTTCCTCTGACAACTATGACAGTTTGCCTCAGTCCCCTGACCTGCAGGTAGCTTTTGTGCAGCGCTGCAGTTTTTCCCTTGACATCAGCATTACAACTTAGAACTTACTTTTTCAGAAACTGGGCACTGCTCTCGCCCAATCCATACAAAGGTTCAATGCTTGTCTCTGGTGGATGTCTCTGTTATTATCCCTGAGTAGGGGCAGTAATTACCACATAGCCTCTTACGTCTGCAAAGTTTGTCTTGCATCATCCTGGCACCTAATCAAATTACTCCCCTCTCAACTATGTACACTGCAGACACCCATATGTACTCTGTATATCCAGGGGTGGGGGGTATAGTCCCAAAACAACTTATTCCATAATGGTGCATGCACAAGGGGCTTTCCTTGAAGAGTTGTGTGCTTAGGACCACCAACTAAATATATGGGATAAAGTACCCCATGTAGAATATTACAAGGATATTGCACCTCAACAAGGAGTTCAATGACCTGACAGAAGAAGGACGCCGAAATTCAAGCTCATTTGAAAGGCCATGGAACCTGGAGATGACTTGAAATATCCTTATTATGTATGGCAGGGGGTACGTTATTCTTTACAATACATGGTCACAACATAACCTTTCCCACAAACCACTTAAATCATTGCCACGTAGCTCTTTCAAATGAAAAAGAGGGCATGTTCGCAAACATGAAGATTAAAAATAGAATCTCTAGTGCAAAGTTGAAATAGATCGAAAAAGCTGTTAGCTATGTGTTGAAGAAAGAATTTAGAAACAGTTTAATGTAGGATCGGTTTTTAAAACAGCTGCAGTAGAAACATGCAGATAGATTCTACCATTTCTACAATTATCCAAGGAGTCAAAAAATAAACACTTTCCCATAAATATCTACTTTCTGCTTGTCACTGTGCAGCTGGAAAAACGAGCAGAAAAAAAGAAATGTTTTGTTTTCATTATTTAAACAGCTGCTTTAATTATGCTCTGTGGTCTGACCCACGTTTCCCCTCGGCTGCTGGCTCTGGTAGCAGGTGTTGTGATGTCAGCACTTAACAGTAATTAGCTATTACATTTGGGATTCGGACATCATTTCTTAATAATCTGAGACTGGGTGCGTCACAAGTTGCCTATTATTAGGAAATTAGATCCTAGTTTTTTAAAGAGATTGTAGAATCCCATGGATTATGAGTATGAATAAATTGTAACACCAGTGTGATAGGGGCTCATAAACACTTGAATACAATTACACCTTAAACCTCAGAAGGAGGGTGTTTTTCATAGACCTTAATTTACAGTGCTATAAGGTGACACATTATACCTTTTCAACTTGAAGGTTAAATTTGTGCTGAGTCTTGACTTAGTGAGATTGTTTGTTTGTTTTAAATGTTTATTTTGAGTTAAAACACATTTTCTTTGAATGTGGTATCTGCAGCTTTTTTGTATCACATGCTCTTTTGTCTAATCCAAACATGCAGATCACAGAGATGTACTTTCTTCAAATTATCCCTTTGACATCTCCTCACTGACTGGTTCACTTCTCAGTGCATCGTAGGTGGTTATAACACCATTCCACAATCTGTTTCAGAAGTTCATTCTAATTTACTATATAGTACTTACAGTGCACGGTTGCTCAGAGAGTGGAGTAGAATTTTGGCCCTTCCTCGGAGGACAGAGCCATGAGGGCTGCGAGTCTTTCAATGCAATATGATAAATCATGTAGGAAAGATCTGTATCTCCAAGACAGTTCACTTTTCTAATTGAAAAAAAGAATCTCAGATACCAGGAGCGGCTTGCGGTGCTAAATTGGGGCGGGGCCGTGTGTGGGTGGGGGGGGCTTGGGGGTGTGGTGGCAGGGGGAATTAATAAAAAAGGCTCCCGGCCTGCCCTGTGGCTAGTCCTGATGATGGTCAGATAGCATCAGGAATAGCTGGGGGCACTCTCAGGCAGACTGGGAGCCTGTGCCTGCTCTCTTATTATCGTTTTGTATCAAAGGGTTTGCAGCTGCTGGCGGGAGCGACACTCCTCTGCTCCTGACAGATAAACATAATAAACAAGCATTAGTAATGCAAATATGTCTGGACTATTTGAAGCAGATGTATTATTTTCTACAATTATGTGTTGGATGGAAACCACCATAAAAGAATAGCTAGCTAGCAACATTCAGAGTACAAGAGAACTAAGCATAAAGTATTTACAAGGAAGTGGGATTTTCAAACATTCCTACTGCTTTAAAAAAAAAAAAAAAAAAGTAATCAGCACCATGTGGTAAGCTATGATAAGTGCTGGTACCCTATAGTAAGGGCTGGGTTTCAGATCACCAGAAAACACTGTAACAAACTGAGCACTGTTTACGAGATTAATTCAGCAGACCACAGTTAGAATGCACATCTGTCTGTCAGCAACTGGTGCTGCACACCCCCAGCACACAGAAATTGCCTTTTTAGGCAGCCATATAAAAATTCAAAAAATGTCTACCAAGTATGCTTTGCTAATTTAGTCCCGACAAAATGAATTTTGCACATTATGTACAAGAATAAAATTATGAATGAACATAAATACAAGATTTAATGTAAAGACACTCATTGGGTAACAAGTGCACTGCTAAACAAAATGCCTGTTTTTATCAAATAAAACAAATATTTCTAGTCTGTTATTAAATTGTTTCTTACCTGATAGATAAATGTTGTCTCCAGCGCTAACCACACTAAAGAATTCCCTGTCGTAGAAGGGCAGACTAGCTAGCGGGTACCATTTGCTGTTTTGTGGATTTAGGCATGTGACAGCGGTCAGCGTTCTTTGATTCATGCCAACCATCTGACGTCCGCCAACCAAGACAATCACTTCTGCCACTCCTGTGGTTCAAAAGACAACATGTAAAATGTTATTCCTTTGGCAAGAAATGTGCTGCCTGTACTTGCCTGCTGTTAAGTGAATGACATTGCTATACACATTGCAAGATATCCCAAAAGAATGAAAAATTTAAGCATTATCTGATCGAGCACAGTAGGTTCTCCATCACATAACACCACTACACTATATAACCCCACAATATATTGCTATATAACATTGAACTCCTGCTCTCAACTCTACTGCAGGCAAGCAGAGATAACAGAGATAGTTTCTTTATGTGATCAGACCCCTAGATTATTCAATAAATTGAGTTGAGAGCACTTAAGTGCACTGTACATGACGAATTTATATGGGCAACGTGATATTTAAAACACCCATTAAAACCATTACTGGGAAAAGGGCATACTTAGTGCCAACAATATCAATAAATGTATCTCAAAAGCAACATACATCACCTGTAGACAACTACAAACAATATCCAGGTGGGTACAAATTATTCACAAATCCAAGTCATTTTCTTTTTAGATATATTCTTAATTAAACCAACGTCTAAATAGAAGTATTGTATTGAAAAGAAAGATAGTGATAACGCGTCCAGCCCTTATAATTTACCTGTACCTGGACACGTTGGAGGTCGGTGAATCTTTTAACCGAGTCGGGCTCTCCTCATCCTAAATAGTCGAGTCATTCAGATCAATAATCAATAACTATTGTAATCGGTAATCAATACTCAATTTATAGATCAATATAGCACATCAGAAATCAATAACAGTTGGTATTTCGGCGCACCATGACCTTTCAGTCATGAATAACCACACCAGTTTATTAAAAGTTAGTGAATTTATTTCCCTATATTAACAAAGCTAGCACGATGTATATATGTCTCAAAACCAATTGATATATGTATATGAACATTACTAGCTGTCCATAACGGCGGAAGAAACGCAATCTACGTAAAATCTGAATAATGATACACTCTGTTATCGCAATGCAAATCACCAATATGACTAACTGTATTTGACTAATTGCATACATTGGTCAGCATAACAAGATTTCAAATTAGCATGATACATCGAATGAGTACCTCGACTAACCTCTAATTAGCATTGGCATGTGGGACTTCATGCAAAACGAATTTAGTCAACACAAATTTGGAAAACTTCTAGCTAGGAACCTATCAAAATAGCAGTTGGTACCTAAAAGGAAAAACACAATGCATAATACATTTATCCTTTCATATTTACCAAATACAATCAGCATTCAAGAAAAGTCTTCGTCCTTCAGGTACCGGTTGATCAGCATGGGGCAAATTTCAAAGGGGCAAAGTTAAGGGCAAGCTTCCTTGCAGCGGCAAGGGGAATGGGGCAAAGTTACTGCATGGGCAAGACGGGGGCAAATCAAAGTTAATGTCTCTAGGGTGAGAATTCTTAAAGTCTCTTTCTCTCAGATAGAGAAAAGGGCATCAGGGTGTCGTCCAAAATGGAGTCTGGTATCAGGCTTCAAACTGGCATCGAGGAAAATGGCTGACTTCTCTTTGTCCGGTGGGTTTAAGTAAGAAACATTCCAAATTCTGCAGGGCCTTCCATTGGAGGGTTCATAGGTTGGCTTCAAATTGTCCAATCAAAATTGTCTTTTACTACCGCTCATTTATGCATACACTGTCCTTGGAGCCTTGGAACACAAATTGTAACATGGTTTGCCAATTATTTTACTATCTGTACCTTCATTGTCCGCACCTGCAGAGACTGACCTTGTATCAAAGGGGATGAAACCGGCCTAGCACGAAACCTTGGAGATAAGTGTACCAGTCAGCTCTACTGGAAAAATACAACTTCAAGCAAGAATATATGTTTCATTAGTTCAAGGAAAAAAACCACGCAGTTAGAATTTGAAACCAGGCAACTAGGCCAAAGCCTGTACTAAATTTAAGCTAAGCAAAACAGTTTTCAAACAAGAAATCATGGCATACATTTGCGATTATGACGGATTACTACATTTTCAATACTTCATGATTAATAAAGCTCGTTTACAATGACGGCGAACTACCCCGAGGGCACAATTTCCCTCGTACATTATTTTCTTTACTAAAATCACACTACATTACATGTTTTGATTATACGATATGTATGAATATATGTCGGACCTTCTTTTTCTGCGTCATCAATCCCTCCTCTGATGACTAATTATGTCATCACATCAAATCTACCCACAAATTTTATTCCATTAAAATTCTGTATAGTAATTTGGCACTTCAGTCAATTCCCTTTTTCTTTTAGTCCCTTTTGACTTTTCTCTATATATTTCCACCATTTTGTTCTCTATTTTCTCTTCTCTTTTTCTTTTGTTCCTTGCTTTTAACATCTTGAAAGCTTTCCATATTCCCCAAGAACCTAATAAACAAATTAATATTATTACTATTCCCTTTACTATTTTTAGTAACAATCCGTTCCAAACGTTGCTGAGCCAATTTCCCACAGAAGCAAATCCTTTTCCAACTTTCTCCCAAACTCCGGGTTCTTTCAATTCCTTTAAATCTACACTTTCTTTAGTTAAGTTTGTAAGCATTGTTCTAATTTTCCCACTGCTGTCTGGTATATATGTACAACAGTGACGTGTACCAAGCATTTTGCAAACGCCGCCATCCTTTGCTAAAAGAATGTCTAAGGCAAGCCGATTTTGAAGAGTCATAGCTCTTTCTGCAGCAAGTTCAGCATCCATCAGGATTATAGCTCCTGAAAACTTTGTCAGCATGTTATCCACAATAGTAGACAACTTTCGTATTTTGATTGAATTCAATATGACTCCTACTGAAGGAATCAATGCTCCAAATATATCTCCTACCACACCAGAAGCTGTCTCCCTTTTCTGAACATGATGTGATTCAGACAGCCTTGGAAATTTCTTTAAGTCGTCTAGTTGGTAAACCTTTGGGAACACTATTCCAAATTAACACCTCCCATACCATCCTTTAGGAAGACGATAATAGGCATTGAGTCCACAAATATAATATACTCCAGGAATAACTGGGTCTTGTCCATTCAGCATGAACGTCCACTTAGGTTGAAATGCATACATGTGTTTGCATTCACTCGTTCCCACAAAAACTGTGTCATAATATGATTTATGTCTATGTATACAAAATCTTCCTACATGCAATGTATCTAAAGCTATCTTCCCTTGTGTCTTTATTTCAGCAAAAGCATAATTATCTACAGATGTTCTTTCGTGTAATTCCCTCTCTAATTTCTCCTTCATTTCATTCTTCCTATCATCAGTGCGGTCTAAAAATTATATTTCTACTGGTGAAAGCAAGCATGTAAGGTTCTCTCTATGTGCGTGAGCTGTGTGAAAAGGTGACATCGGTTCGAAGAATTCTCTCATTAATTTGGCATAATAATCTCTAGCTATTTTACTTAGGTGCCCTATTATCGGGACATATGCAAAAGTAACATCGTAATTAGTGTAGAAATAATGAATGTCCTTTTGACCATAAAATCTGGAAGCTATTATACTACATGTAATTCCATACGTAAGAGGCATGCTGTGATACGTTACCCCTTCCACTACTGAGGTAGGTATTTGTGTGCACACATAACAATCTTTCGCATCCATGGTCTCAACATACTCACTCAGTAAGCGATAGAAAACGTTAGATGAAAGTTCCTTCTTATCATGCAAGTGTCTCTCGTCTTGCTCGAGTCTCTTCAGAGCTGTTAGTTCAGTAACGATAATAGGTTTAGAAGTAGAAGCATCATTCGTCTCACTCTCATTTTTACCATGCATTCCAAGAACTATTGCTACAATTATTAGTACGCATGCAGTTATTAAGCCTATACAAATGTATTTACATTGTCTTACGCCCCTGTGTAGTGAAGCTAGTCATGATCTGTATAGAATCAGAAAGTTGAAGACACTTTATCAAAGCGTATTTGCAGGTATTTACAAAGCTGAACGAGTTCAATGTTCACACAGATTTCTTTAGCAGCTTAGTCTCTTATCGGTTAACAGCGTTGTCTCAAAATCGGTTTCAAAGTGAATCAAGTTAGCAATGTCTTAGCCGGTTGAAAAGTAAATCAGGTGATCAATGTTTTCAATCAACAGAGTCCATAAAGTTTTTATTTCCAAAATGAAGTTCTGCCTCTTCGTTCTCAAGACTGAGGGATACGAATTCGTCTGACCAATCGTTATTGGCTACGTAGGCCCACTCGGGACCGGAATACCTCCTGCTCGGTATCCTTTTTCTTTTCAATTTTGCATCTCTCTTTGATTCTTTCTCACTGGTACTTTCCTCTTTGGCCAAGTCCTTTTCTTCACTTGGTGTTGGTACTACGACAGACACTTCCTTTCTTTTCTCTTTCACTCTTGGCCCTTCACTGTCATTCAACGTTTCTCTAGTTCTTAATTTTACTGGCGATATGCTTGGTCTTCTTTTTGCACTGTATCCACTTGATGGACCTGCAATCTCTTCTGAAGGAGTTTGAGCAGTTTCGTTCTGTTCTGCCTTGTCCCCTCCTTCTGGGGAGTCAATCAGGTTTTCCTTTTCTTTTCCTGTATCGTCTGCTTCTGGGAAAGCCCTCCTCTGATCAGGCTCTCCTGCTTCTTCACCTGTTTCAAGCCCTTTGCTTCCGTTACTTTCTTCAGGCTCTTTGTCACTTTCAGCTGCTTCAGGCTCTTTGTTACCTTCAGCTGCTTCGTCGCTTTCTGAGGCTCCTCCTTGGTCTTCCCCAAGTGAATCAGTTGCTTCGTCCTCAGAGAATATTTCTCCCTCCTCTATTTCTGCCTGTTCGCTTCTAGTTCTTTTTCGCTCTGTCTCAGCGCTTGGTACTTTGTTATCAGGTACTGGCAACTTCAGCGCTTCAACTTCCTCGTCTGTGGGACACAATACCCTCTTTGTGTGACTGGCGTGAATCCAGTTGGGAACTCCCGCACACTTCACAGCGGTGGTAGTCGTCAAAATCACTTGGAAAGGTCCTTTCCAACGGGGTTCCAAACACGACTTCCTCACGTGCTTCTTTATCACGACCCAGTCACCTGCTTTCAGGGAGTGTCCTGGACCTTGGATCGGTGGCAAGGTGGTTGCCTCCACCTGGTGAGAGAAAGAGCGAACCACATCAGCTAGACCTTTGCAGTAGTCTAACACCATATCATCTGTAATATTCAAAAGCGCATTTGCAGGAACTGCTGGAAGTCTCATAGCTCTGCCCATGAGAATCTCGTGTGGGGACAGTCCAGTCTTTCTGTCAGGGGTGTTTCTCATTGACATTAGTACCAAAGGCAATGCGTCAGGCCATTTCAAGTTTGTTGATGCGCATATTTTCGCCATTCTTGATTTCAATGTGCCATTCATTTGCTCTACTAGACCTGATGCTTCAGGGCGGTAGCTACAATGCAGCTTTTGCTCAATGTTCAGTGCTGCACAAAGCAATTTTATTACTTCATTATTGAAGTGACTTCCCCTATCTGATTCTAAAGAGATCGGGAATCCAAAACGTGGTATTAACTCTCTCAAGAGTAGTTTTGCAACTGTGAGACTGTCATTTCTGCGTGTAGGGTATGCTTCAATCCAGTGACTAAAAATGCACACAACCACCAACACATACTACAAGCCTCCATGCACAGGCATCTCAATGAAGTCCATTTGCATCCTGCTGAATGGACCCCCTGCTCTTCCAATGTGGCTCAAATTTACTACGGTTCCCTTCCCTGCGTTCATCTGTTGACAAATGACACAACGGTGGCAAACTGCTTCAGCAACTTGACGGAATTTGGGGTTAAACCAATCAGTTTTAAACAACCTAATCATGGCATCCCTCCCAAGATGAGCTTGTCCATGGTAAAATCTGGCTATCTGTGTCAAAAGGCTGTTTGGAAGAATGAATTTCCCTTCACTTGAAACCCATAATTCATCTAGTCTCTTTACACATTGTGATTTGGTCCACGAGAGTTTCTCATCCTCACTGACATCATTCTGTAAGGATTTCAATTCGTCCATCGTATCTACCACCTTTAGAGCAAATATTTCGCTTGGTTCGAGTTCTGGTTCACTTATCAAATTCCATTCATCCCTAAGCAATATACAGTTCAATGTGCAAAACCTTGCGACTTGATCCGCATATCCATTTCCCAGGGAAACATAGTCTTGTCCCTTCGAGTGTGCACTGCATTTTACCACTGCTACTTCTCCTGGTAGTTGGATGGCATGTAACAATTCTTTTATTCTTTCACCATTTTTCACTGGTGATCCTGAAGAGGTCATGAAGCCTCTCTGTGACCACAATTGTCCGAAATCATGCACTATTCCAAACCCGTACTGGCTGTCAGTGTAAATGGTAACTTTCATCAATGCAGACAGTTCGCAAGCTCTAGTAAGGGCTACCAATTCTGCTACTTGTGCAGAGTAAACTCCTTGAAGCCAAGATGCTTCCAAAACACCTGTTACTGTGCATACAGCGTACCCTGCTTTCAATACACCCAGTGCATCTCTTAAACATGAACCATCAACAAAAATAATTTGATCATTTTCTTCCAATCGGGTATCTTTGATATCAGGTCTTGGTTTGGTGCAAAATTCAGTCACCTGAAGACAGTCATGCTCGATGTCTTCAGCGTTCTCAATTTCAGCATTTTCACTGGGAAACAAGGTTGCTGGATTCAACGTAGTGCACCTTTTCAGCTGCACATTAGGTGATCCCAGAATTATTGTTTCGTACCTTGTGAGTCTAGCACCAGTCATGTGCTGTGTTCGGGAACGTGTCAAAAGTATCTCAACTGAGTGAGGGACCATGACTGTTAAAGGGTGTCCCATCACTATTCCTTCACTCTGAGTGAGGCTGATACCAACTGCGGCTACTGCGCGCAAACACCCTGGCAGTGCTGCTGCGACCGGATCCAAAGTAGCTGAAAAATATGCTACTGGTCTGTTTACGCCACCATGGGCTTGGGTCAAGACAGACAAGGAACATGCATCACGTTCATGACAAAACAATGTGAAAGGCTTTGTGTAGTCAGGCATACCTAAAGCTGGAGCCCTGCACGTGCATTCTTTCAATTCAATAAAAGCATCCATCTCCTCTCCTTTCAGTTCAATTTCATCCAATGCATCCTTCTGGGTCAGTTTCAGTAAAGGTTTTGCTAGGGTTGAGAAGTTGGGAATCCATTGGCGACAGTAGCTCACCATTCCCAAAAACTTCCTCACCTCCCTCCTCGTCTTTGGGGGACTCATTTGAAGTACACTTGTTATTCTTTCCTTCATAATTCTTCGTGACCCTTTCTCTATTTGGTGACCCAAATATTTCACTTTCTTCTGACAGAACTGTAATTTTGAAGGAGACACCTTGTGTCCATTCCTTCCCAAATGGTTCAATAGGGCAATGGTATCGGCTGTGCAGTCACTTTCTGTCTTGGATGCAATCAGTAAGTCGTCAATGTACTGTACTAGGGTTGACTGGAATGGCAATTCTAACGCTTCCAAATCTTTCTTTAGAATCTGATTGAAAATTGACGGTGACTCCGAAAACCCTTGAGGAATTCGACACCAACTGTAAACTCTGTCTAAGAATTTGAAACAAAAGAGAAATTGGCTGTCCTCACGAAGAGGCACCGAAAAGAATGCTTGTGACAAGTCGATGACTGAGAACCACTCAGCATCACAAGGGACTTGAAACATTATCACAGCTGGATTTGGTACTACAGGGCAACATTTTATTATTATGTCATTTATTTTCCTCAAGTCCTGCACAATTCGGACCTTTCCACTTGGCTTTATTAGTCCCATAATTGGTGAATTACATGGACTGCTTAACACTTCTTTCAGTACTCCCTGTTTTACAAACTCATCAATGAGTTGGGCGACTTTCATGAGGGTGTCTTGTGCCATATGGTACTGTGGGGTCTGGGGAAAGGTTACATTGGGTTTTACAGTCACTTTCACTGGTTCCACTCCTTTCACCAATCCCACCTCTTTTCCTGTCATATCCCACACTTCTTTTCCGACTGTTTCTTGTAACTCAGCAGGAATATCTGCTTCAGTGATCATCGGATAAAGGGTAATCAGAGGATATTCTTCATCAACAGTCTCCACTTCGTCCCCTTCTACACTGTCCTCTTCTTCCCCATCACTGCTCGTCTGAATTCTAATTCCATTGTTCGAACACATAATCGAACATCCCAATTTGCACAATAGGTCTCTCCCTAACAGTGATATCGGGCTTGAGTCACATACAACAAAAGTATGTGTCCCTTGATAGTTACCAATTCTGACTTGTACTGGATCTGTGATTGGGTTCGTCAGGTACCTGTTTGCTACTCCCACTACTTGAACTGTTCTCCCTGAAAGTGGCAAATTTGGTACTTCAATGCTCCTAACAGTGGAATGTGTAGCTCCTGTGTCAACCAAGAATGAAATGCGATGACCCATAACTCTTCCCTCCACATACGGACCCTTTTGATCAACTTCTAAAGATGCTAAAAGCACACAATTTCCCTCCTCATCTGAACTTCCACTCTCCCATACATCATTTATTCCATTCTCGCTGTGTAGTGGGAATTGGTGTACTGTGTCATTTTGACTCATTCCCTGACCCGTGACCTGTTGAGGAAGCATTGCTTGCTGCTGATTCATTGGTGCTAAGGGTATTTGCATTTGCTGATTAGGTACCATAGGAAACTGCTGTTGCATTGGCTGCAATTGTGTCATTTGCACACGAGGCATTTGCACCTGTTGCGGTTGCATGGGTTGTAAACCCTGCATCTGGTTTATATTGTTTTGAAAATTTGGGTTCGGACCTCTCAATTTTTGTCCTCTCATAGTCTGGAATGCATTGACATCATTGTTTTGCTGACCTACACCTTCCTGCACCATCATTGGGCACTCCCGTTTCCAATGCCCGACGATTCCGCACGTGTGACATGGCATCACCTTCTTCATTGCCTGTATACCATTTGGAATCATAACGGTATTAAAATCAGGACCATTGTTCACAAAACCTCCTCGGCCTCTGCCTCTCATCTGCGGCTGAAACATAGCATTTCCCTGTTGCTGCTGCTGCGGCATCTGTTGTTGAAAACCTTGCAAACCTGTCTGAGCTGCTCTGAGCTGCATCACCATCACCTTTTCTTTCAATCTTTTCTGTTTGGTCTCAATCTCATCACTGCAGTATTTTGCATAATTCAACACTTCATCGCTCAACTTTGACTGCCAACAAATCAAATGCGATTTAATCATCTGGCTAATTTCGGGTATCAGCCCTTCCACAAACCTGAACACAAAATGGAGCATGTCCTTTGGCTCAATCGTTTCCGTGCCACTGTAATTTTTAAACGCTTTCAACAACCTCTCATAATACGCGTGTATAGATTCTTTAACCTCTTGAGCGGTCCTGTCAATCCTTTGCCAATCCACATTTTTCGACGCAACCTTGGTTTTCAAGTGCTCGATCACCTTGTGGTACAAACTCATTACCGTAGGTCAGTGGTCTTCAAACTTGCTAATGCCATGCCCCCCAGTGGGAAAAAAAAAATTATCGGGCCCCCCTCAGAATTTTTTAAAACTATTCTATTAAGTTGCCAATGCTTAAATAAGTCTAAACTTATTTAAACATTGCAGTTAAGTTCTGTTACCTTTTTACAAGTGCAATAAACATGTTTCTTCTTTAAACAAAGCACTATTATCTGCATAATCTTTCTTTTGGCCAGAGCCTGGCACCCCCCTGGGATCACTTGAGGCCCCCACAGGGGGGCCCGCCCCCCAGTTTGAAGACCCCTGCCGTAGGTGATGGCGCACCTGTGTCCCTATCTCTCTCTGGTTCACTCGTTGGCCAACCTACAGCCCTTTTACAATCTTCCCACAAATCTGCGGGAACCACAATTTCAAATAAAGTATTCAGGACTTCCCAGAGACAATTCGCGAGTTTCACAAATCTATCCGTTTGTTGATACCACTCAATCGGCTTGTCTCTTAATTTGGGAAAGTCATCCGTAAAGGATTGAATATCGCACCTGTGCCATGGTACATGTACAAGTTTTCCCCCTGCTGTCTCTCTCATTGGTAACATAGTTATCAGATCGTCATTCTGTTGTTTTTTCTCATTCCGTTCTAGAGTATTTTCTTTCTTTTTGTCCTTTTTCTTAACCCATCTACTTTCCCACTTGTCTAAACATCTCCAGACCTGTGCACTCTGCAGTATCTCCTTAAGGTGTGTTTTCATCCCTGCGGATCTCATGTGTTCAAAATCTTTTGTCTCAAAATCTAACCTGTAACTTCTGCACAGGTGTTTAGTCTTACCTATATCGATCTCGTTTCTGTCTGCGATTTCTTGTAACTTCTTATGTATGTTGCTCACTTCTCTTGTAATCCTAGGGCACATGTATCTTAGTTCTTCCTCTGTGTATGATTCTAATCTGTTCAAACCCATTGTTCCCTCTACCAGTTCATCTGCCTCCATGCCCAACCTTATTTTATTCAGGTATTCTTCCCCCTTCCCGCTTGATGTACTCTGTGGGGAGTTCAGGCTGTTGAACCATTGTGTTAACTGTTGCGCGTTCAGTCCCATCAGTGTAGCAGTTACATCAACTGCCACTGACGGTTTCTGTAATGTTTCAGTCTGTGAGGTTAACGGTACTAATAGTGGTGGATGTGACCTTATCACGGTTGACGGAGCACAAATTGGAATTGGACTAAATTCCGACAAGGACCCAGATCCATTTGGCAGTGCCGCTATCGGAGTTGTCTCTGGAGTGGTTTCTATGCATCTTCTCCCTGTCCCATTCTGTATCATTAACCCTTGGTCGCTGGTGCTTGAATTTGCCTGTATGTACAGTGGTACTGGTGGACCTACAGTGATTGGTAGAGATATTGCATCTGGATTCTGTCTGTTCCCCGAATTCTGTGGCATGTTAATCCCCACATTGTGGTTCATCATTGCTGGCATACCTAACTGGCTTTCTACTACTCGCACTTCTTGTGTCTGCTTTTGGGGCATCGAGAACTGTGTTGATTCAGCTTGAATCAATGTTGGTCTCTGATAGTTTTGTCCTCCCTTTGCCATTGAATCAGAAGTCATTCCCATATTATGCTCATCGCAACAGTGCCTTTGAACCTGTGGCTGATAGTTATCAGCAGGTTTCAATGTCGGCACGTCTGGGTACATTCTCTGAATCCGTGGTATTCGTGGTGAGAAAGGCATGTCGGAGCTGCTCGGCTTCTGAGATATTCTCAAATTTGGTGTTACATTACCCTGTATTGGTTCTGGAGGGGCAGTACTAATGCTTGAGCCTTTTTCGCTTTCCACGCATGGTGGTGGGCGATCATTCAGCAATTGTATAATGAACTCCTCATCATCTGACTCGTCTCCCCTTTTCGAGTTTCTATTGCTCTCTCTCTCTCTCTCTCTGGACTGACTCCTGTTTGTCTTATAGGTGGCTTTCCTTCCTTCCGTCTCCGCTTCATCAGTAATCGCTGGAAACAATTTAATCCCCTGCAATACGTCTGATCTCCAAACCTTTTGTGTGCTGTCCCATCTAGCATCCGCTAGTGTCTTTTCTACTTTTCTTATTCTTGTCTCAAATTTCTTTTGTTGTTGGTTTCTAGCTATTAGCTCCCAAATTGCTAGTGCCTCAAACTGTGCTGGTCTTGGAGGTACTTTCATGTCGTATAGAGCAAATCTCAGATTTTCTAAAACTCTTAGATTAAACGACCCATGGATAGGGAACACTACACTTCCATGTTTCTCTGTTAATTTGCACCATTGTTTTAACCAAAGACATGGCGCTACACCCTTTTATTCAATGACGATGTAAGCTGGTGTACCCTCAGGCGGTGTTTCTTCTCCTACATTTGCTTTAATATAAACATCTCCCCTCATGGCACTCTTAAATGCTTTAAAAAATTTCATCTTTCCGTCTTTTGTTTTTCTAAAATATGTAATCAATAAGCGACTTTAATTCCCGGAATACTCTTCGCTTGCCTTTCCCCTTCCAATTGCGCTTCACGGACTGCGTCCAATCCATGCGCGACCCTTCTCACCAACCGACCTATCCCAGCGCGGCTCCTAGTGACGTCACACTCACACACTGCGGCTGACAAAGTCCCGCGGCTTGTCCTCTTTTCATTCGGCTTCACTCATAAACTAATTTCTGCAATATAACGCGAGCACTTAATCAAAAGAATAAAACAGATCTGTCGGTTTACTACAGGAACGGTAATACAATCGCTTCAGAAACCTTAGGGATTTTTCACTAGCCTCTGCAGTTATTCCATCTTTCTTGGTTTCCCACTTTCGCAAGCAAAATTTGACCCGCAAACTTTACTCTCAACTGATCAATGAACTATTCTAGGGCACTTTAGAATTCGTCAAATCTCAAAGTCAAAGTTTTCTTTCACTCTGCAACATTCATACCGACTTGTTGACCACGCCCGATCAACCTATTAAACCTGACCAGATCACAACATCAAACAAGTGTCACATACACTTTTCAACATACTACGGAGTCTCTTGACCTCGCAGGGCCCGTCTCAACATCAACAACCACGTGGACAATTTTTCTGCTCAAAGCGCTACACACACGTGAAGTTCGACGACTTCCCTACTCTCACACCTTTGGAGTAACACTCCTCTAATATCTTTTAACCCCCCTAAAATCCTCACAAACTTCTCAATTAATCTGCGGCGATAAGCTGTGCAAGCGCGAAACCCTAACTTCACTCATACCGTCACTAAAAACGCTGAGACTATTCTCATACCTCCATGTTCCTCATTCGCAAGCTCCGAGATTCCGGGAAAGTCATTGGGAGCTTAGGGCATCATCATCTCTCCAACTTGTTTTATCAAAGAAAATTCTAACTTGACTCTGTCTATTGTTCGGATGGGGTCCCAAAGGGCTAAACCATCCATCTCTGCTACCATCTACTGATAACCGCGTCCAGCCCTTATAATTTACCTGTACCTGGACACGTTGGAGGTCGGGGAATCTTTTAACCGAGTCGGGCTCACCTCATCCTAAATAGTCGAGTCATTCAGATCAATAATCAATAACTATTTTAATCGGTAATCAATACTCAATTTATAGATCAATATAGCACATCAGAAATCAATAACAGTTGGTATTTCGGCGCACCATGACCTTTCAGTCATGAATAACCACACCAGTTTATTAAAAGTTAGTGAATTTATTTCCCTATATTAACAAAGCTAGCACGATGTATATATGTCTCAAAACCAATTGATATATGTATATGAACATTACTAGCTGTCCATAACGGCGGAAGAAACGCAATCTACGTAAAATCTGAATAATGATACACTCTGTTATCGCAATGCAAATCACCAATATGACTAACTGTATTTGACTAATTGCATACATTGGTCAGCATAACAAGATTTCAAATTAGCATGATACATCGAATGAGTACCTCGACTAACCTCTAATTAGCATTGGCATGTGGGACTTCATGCAAAACGAATTTAGTCAACACAAATTTGGAAAACTTCTAGCTAGGACCCTATCAAAATAGCAGTTGGTACCTAAAAGGAAAAACACAATGCATAATACATTTATCCTTTCATATTTACCAAATAAAATCAGCATTCAAGAAAAGTCTTCGTCCTTCAGGTACCGGTTGATCAGCATGGGGCAAATTTCAAAGGGGCAATGTTAAGGGCAAGCTTCCTTGCAGTGGCAAGGGGAATGGGGCAAAGTTACTGCATGGGCAAGACGGGGGCAAATCAAAGTTAAAGTCTCTAGGGTGAGAATTCTTAAAGTCTCTTTCTCTCAGATAGAGAAAAGGGCATCAGGGTGTCGTCCAAAATGGAGTCTGGTATCAGGCTTCAAACTGGCATCGAGGAAAATGGCTGACTTCTCTTTGTCCGGTGGGTTTAAGTAAGAAACATTCCAAATTCTGCAGGGTCTTCCATTGGAGGGTTCATAGGTTGGCTTCAAATTGTCCAATCAAAATTGTCTTTTACTAGCGCTCATTTATGCATACACTGTCCTTGGAGCCTTGGAACACAAATTGTAACATGGTTTGCCAATTATTTTACTATCTGTACCTTCATTGTCCGCACCTGCAGAGATTGACCTTGTATCAAAGGGGATGAAACCGGCCTAGCACGAAACCTTGGAGATAAGTGTACCAGTCAGCTCTACTGGAAAAATACAACTTCAAGCAAGAATATATGTTTCATTAGTTCAAGGAAAAAAACCACGCAGTTAGAATTTGAAACCAGGCAACTAGGCCAAAGCCTGTACTAAATTTAAGCTAAGCAAAACAGTTTTCAAACAAGAAATCATGGCATACATTTGCGATTATGACGGATTACTACATTTTCAATACTTCATGATTAATAAAGCTCGTTTACAATGATGGCGAACTACCCCGAGGGCACAATTTCCCTCGTACATTATTTTCTTTACTAAAATCACACTACATTACATGTTTTGATTATACGATATGTATGAATATATGTCGGACCTTCTTTTTCTGCGTCATCAATAGTGAGGAGACCTATCAACAATTGTACATCAGACAGCTGTTTACTATCAACAATGCTGCATTTTAATTACCCACTAGCCAGTCAATTTCTCCCTTGGGAAATATAGACAGTACTAAAGATAAGCTTTATTACATCATGGAGTCACATATCTGTAGACCTTCTTCCTGCAACTGCAGGCTGTGAAGATCAATGACTTCCAACAAAACACTGGAATGTTCACCTAGTTCTGTGAACGTGCCAGCACAGGGACAGATGCTGCTGAGGAGAGGACTTTAGAGTCATTCACCTTTGTATGCAAAAGGTTGACTATGTACTTGAAATTATTCCTTTTCGTTTGTTTGAATTGTATATTTAGATTGTTTGGAGTCAGCGAAAATTGTGAAGCCATGACAATTTTCACTCATTTTCCATCACGATTTAAATTATGATGATACTTATTGTACGATGTTTTAATTAATTATCCTTGAATTCATACATAACAACATTTCTATAGGCAGTAAATATATATTTGTAGATGTTTTATCATTTTCTTGTATTTAATGTACAATAAGCATTATTTTTAAGGCAGTTCATATTTATTGCAGGTATATATTTATCTACTTACAAGAGGAAGTAGGAAAAAAACTAAAACATAAAAATTTAATGTTTAAACAACGATATCTCAGAATGGTCTTGCTGTGCACTGGAGCAAAAATCTATTAACTCTAAATGTGATTTCTGCGAATAGCTTCCAGCCTCTCTCTATAAATCTACTCACATGCATTTAAAATATTTTAAAAACCTACGTCTGTCAAAATATATCCATTTTATAAAAAGGGAGGTATTAAGGGGGTCATTCCTACATTGGCGGGCGGCGAGCAGGAACCGCCACTTGGCCGCTCCGCGGTCAAAAGACCGCGGAGGCCATTCTGGCTTTCCCGCTGGGCCGGCGGGCGCCCGCCAAGGGAGCGCCTGCTGACCCAGCGGGAAAGGCCCTGCAACCCAGAAGCCGGCTCCGAATGGAGCCGGCGGTGTTGCAGGGGTGCGACGGGTGCAGTTGCACCCGTCGCGATTTTCACTGTCTGCTAAGCAGACAGTGAAAATCATGCTGGTGCCCTGTTAGGGGGCCCCTGCACTGCACATGCCAGTGGCATGGGCAGTGCAGGGGCCCCCAGGGGCCCCATGACACCTGTTCCCGCCATCCTGTTCCTGGCGGTAAAAACCGCCAGAAACAGGGTGGTGGGAAGGGGGTCGGAATCTCAGCGTCGCCATGGAGATTCAGCCCAGACAGGGGAAATCCGGCGGGAAACCACCGGATCCCCTTTTCTGACCGCGGCTTTACCGCCGCGATCAGAATGGGCAGGGAAGCACCGCCAGCCTGTTGGCGGTGCTTCCGTCATTTTAGCCCTGGCGGTCGTGGACCGCCAGGGTTAGAATGACCCCCTAAGTGACAGAGAAGGCAGCCTTCGTAAACAGATGGGGAAAGGGGATCCTCTTTCCTTTTGCAAATGACTTACCACCCCAAATCGGAAGTTGATGTTTTTTGACAGGCTTTCAGTTACAAAAGCTTGATAAATATCATTTCAATTAGGTATTTGAAGGAGACACCTACAACACGCCCCTCCCAAATAGGAAATCAGTACAGTGTTCTAATCCCATTTTAGAAGTCAGTAAAGATTTACCAACTCCTAAAATGCAATTGATACAAAGGAAACCCCTATTTTGCAGCAGCAAACTCCGAATCAGAGTGTTCGAGAGAATAAAACAGGTTAGTTCATCGAGTGGCACGTGTTTACATGAATACCATTGTGACAAAACGTGGTTATTAATATTTCTGATCTTGTAGAAGAAAAGTGAATGGCAATTGACAATCTAATTAAAAGACACAAGCAAAATTAAATTGTTTATTTGTGTGAGCAAGTAGTGTTCGCCTGTAAAACACATGTTGGCGATGGTATTACGGAGGAGAATTCGCAGGCTGACCCAGCATTGTGAATGAAGAGAAAAATTGACTGTGTTTTATTGTTATGGAGGCGCACTCCATAACGCTTGGAAATTTAGCTAACTGTCATCTCCATGGCATTATGCAAACAGTGTTTGCGTATAAGTTGTTATTTAAAGTTTTGGAAACATTTTGCACTGATCCACCATTTGTCCTATGCTACTAGAGAATAAGTGGCAAAATATCCATGGGGAAAACAGATGGTAAAGGTGAGACATATGTTTACCTTGCAGAAAATTCTGAAACTACATGTTCCTCATCCCTCCTTGCTGACCCGGGAGGTAAAACTCCCCAGACAAATATAACAAGCTGGAGTAATGGAAAAAGTACAAGTAGTTTTACTTCCTGTATGAGGAATGAGATCCACCGTGTGTTATGAAAAACATGCAGAGGATTGTTCTTCAATGCTGTTCATGTTCTGTTCACTCTTTTGTAGTATCTCAGTCCACAGACCAGACACGGCTCACTACGTGATCACACTAAATTGTCCACCATGTTGATTTTTGAGTGTTTTGTTTATGGTGCGATTTGCTTAGAAACTAGGGCCCATATTTATGGGCTTTGGGTGCAGGACTAAACAAGAAGTCACCTTGGCACACGGCCCTGTCTCGGAGGGAAGGGGCAGGAATACACCATATTTATCCAATACAGTGCATTCCTGTCCTTTCCTCCTGCACTGGTGCCCTTTTCACAGCCTAGCGCCAATGCAGGCACCCTTGACCATGATGTGCTGTGTGCAGGATTGTTTTTGTGCAGGAAGGAGTTCCTTCCTGCACAAAAACAATCCTGAGAGGCTTTTTACTCTTTCTATGTGTGCTGCACAGTCCTGAGAGGCTTTTTACTCTTTCTATGTGTGCTGCACAAACCTGAAAGGCTTTTTCCTCGATGTGCACTGCAAAATGCAGCACATATAGAAAGTGGAAGTAATGAGGAGAAATAAAGGCATTTCTCCTCGTTACACCTCAACAGGGAAGGCACAGGTTTTTGGCGCATTCCCACATCCAACATCCACCACTTCTGGTAAATCTGGGAATGCGTCAAAATCCAAAGATGTTGCTTGGGAACAACCATGCAACACCCATGGAAACGCCTCCCTGATGTAGAGTAATGTAACACAAAGATTTGTGCTGTGTCACATAACTCAAGATTTATGAAGCCACGGAGGGCCACACAAGGTGGCCTTGCGTGGCTTCATAATCTCACTTTGTAGTGTGGTTAGTTTTACGTATTCATTGCGCTTTAGCTTCAGGCTTTAGGCCTTTGTGCACTTTGCCCTGAATATATTTTATTCATTTGCTGACAGCTTAGAGCCTCTGTGCACTTTGCTCTATATGCTTTTTATTAGGCTTCGTACTGTTATTTTTCAAATAACCAGTTCTACGGTGTTGTTTTTCATTCATATCACACTGTTTTGCCTACTTCAGCACTGGAGTTCTCCATAACATATTTACTCTGTACCTCAGTCAAGGATACAGTCTGGTACATTGCCGATAGACGTGGTAGGAGTTTAGACTTAGCATTCCTGCGTAGGGACATTTTGTGATCACGATGACATGTTAGTTATAAAATCACTTCCTTGTCCCAATACACGCAAGAGGGAGATTCCGACCAGGGAACCACAACTAGACGCTGACTGCCTCGTTGCAGATGCTGAACCAAGATCACAGGTCTTTGCTCAGGTATGAGGGCTGATGTCTCCACAGTGATTCTAATAGGCAAACTAGAAGCTTAACATGCTGTGCTCTAAATAGAACAAGCAGAGGGAGAGTAGAAACTGTTAGACAATATGATAGCTTTGTTCTTATGTTTTACTCTCCTGGTGACTATTTCAATCCTACTGTGTTGTATCGTTCTGGTTATTGCGGCTCACGCCTTAATATCTAAAATACAGTCGTTTTATTAAAAACATTATATAAAACTTATACTGTCTTTGTCATTTGTATATGAGATCATATTGGAAATAAGAGAGTTGGTTTGGATCTGAGTAACCACGACTTCCCTGAGAAGTTCCAAAGATGTCATGCGCTCGGCTGCCGAATCATTCCTTCCACATGGGAGAAATGAGGCACTGCTAGTTAGCCGGAGCAAAAACCGGATTTAGGGTGACAGAGTTCTTTACACGTGGGTCAGACTCAGTCCCCCACACCGTTATAGATCCTGCTACCTAGAAATGCAGTAGTCTCATTTAGAATAATGAGAGCCCACACGACATGGCGCCCCACGCGACAACTTAAGGTTTGCGTCGCTCTTGCACCAGGTTGCATGGTACAAGAGTGACACAGACCAGACCATAAATATGGCCCCTAGGTTTAAACAATATGAGCAAAGCAGATACTTTGCCTCGTCCTCATCAAAAGAAATCGTAGATTAAATACAAATTAAATTGATGCCGAGAGAAATAGGCATACATTAAAAAGTGTAGTTTGTTAGAGAAGAAAACATGAAGGCGATAGTTCCCGCCTTTTTAGCTGCTCTTGGGCAAGGTAATGAGTCATACAATGCACTGGTGCATTTAAATCTCCATACCTGCCAGAAAAGTAGACGTACATATATTTCTTATTAACAAACTATTTCCAAGCTAAATGGTGTGAGAAATGAGCCTCGCTGGGGTATTTTATTGCATTTTAACTGTCTAAGTCTCCTATTGCTAATGAAAAACTTAACCCTTCAATTATTCTTTCTTGAGATTTGATATCTTTCATGTCACTTAATTTGCACTTTTGCACCGCTTCATTAAAAACAACAGCAAGAGATACAGTTTTCTGTATCTGAAACTTGCATTAGGGCATCAGAAAACATTTTAGTAAATAATATGGCATGGTCCAGAAAATTGTCCATCAGGATTGCCACATAATTTGCAACTGCTGCTAGGCGGGCACAGACTGCCATCTGTAGCTGAACAGGGTGGTGACGAGGGAGGAAAGAGACAAAGGCTGTCTAAGCGCTCTTTAAGCACACTAAAGGACAAAGCACATATGTTAATGTAAGTGTATGTGTATACCATACAAGTATTAATTCATTTATCATGCACACCCCAAGATCTTTACCATTTCTTGGTGGAAAAGATACTCCCATCCAGGCCATCTAAGAGAGTGGTGCAATGTGACGAAAACACCAGCTTTTAACCGTTTGCTAAAAACAGCCAAGGATGATTTTCCCTCACATGCAGTGAAAGTTGCGTCCAAAGCTTTGATCCCAGAACAAACATTTTCTGATCCTAATGAGACTTGCATGGAGGTCAGCAAATGATCCCCTGAGTGGATTCATTAAAAAAGACGATTTGGCGGTTGGCTGTGGAGATACCTACGAACCAAGGCTGAGATTTTGAATTCTACCCTTGGTTTCATTGGTAATCAGTGTAATGACTTTCTCAAATGAGACACGTTTAATAGAAGGCGTCTCAGCAATACTGAACAAATAACAGAACTAGAAATAGCATTATATTAGTGTTATATCACCACTAAAGTCTCAATAGATAGGTTTTTAGAGATTTCCTGAATTTGAGATGGTTCCCAATATCTGATGGGAAGACAACAAAAAGAGTCTACCTCGAATTACGTTGAGTTAGTCTGCTGACAGTGAATGAAGCCCACTTTAAGTGGACCAAACCGTGTACAGATTTTTTGAGAAACTGAGACCATCTAAACGAAAGCAATCTTTTTGCAAAATTTTGGCTACAAAACAAGAATAAACCTAGCATTGAAAAGAAGCTCTAGAACTGAGGAGTGAAGCACAGCCAGCTCTGAATGTAACAGGTATGATCTTATATCTGTGGTATGTTGAAAACTAGTATGTCTCTTCCGCCATGTACATGCATCAGGTGATAGAGTCAGCATTACGCCAACAGCATTGCATGGAACCGACAAGGTCATCTCTGTCAAGACTGAGAGAGGCCTTGGAGTGATATGATGAGAATGTTCAACATCCAGTGGCAAGCATCCACTGTGGGTATGATAAGCCTGTGAGGATGACGAGCAGTAGAAAGACCAGGTATTATTTGCCTACATGGAATAGTGCACCACACTTAGGGCTTTATGTACTAAAGCATTTTCCCGCAGACACAGAATGGGTAAAATCCTTTGGTACATCTGGCCCCTAATGAGGTCCCATTCTGTTCCAGAATGGCTGTCATCAGTCATTAATTTGAAGGGAAACTTTCAGTGCATGTTTCTCAGTAGGATTAGGGAAATTCCCTTTTTTTCATCAGTAGTAAGGAGGTGCAAAACGTTGGGCAATTCTGCAGGTTTTCTATCTTCCTGTCACGAATTAAAAAAAAAATTGACAAGCAGGCATGTTCGGCAGCATAAGAATTCCTCGTTCTGTGCAGTGAGGACTGCACAGAATAGCAATTCTTGTGCTGTCCAGCACTGTGTGCAGTCACATGTTACAATATGATTAATTGTAATTACATACAGCTAAACATACTTTACAGTCCCTGGCAATGCATCAAAGTAAATTCCCCAGCCGTGTATAGCGCCAGGAGGCCCCTGCACAGGTGCTTCCATGGTGGAAAAGTTACTTTCAAGAATAGTGTCACATCTTTACATTAGTTATTTTAGTGCGATTATCAATGAGTCCGGTTCCCTCTCAGTGCTCCTAAGGGAACTATGTTGGGTATTTCTGTTTACTCTGCCTATGGCGCTGTAGACCAGCCGTGAAATAGTGATTATCGTTTATTGAACAGTACTTTTGTGAAGCTTTGTGTGCACCTCATAGCCTCATGTTGACATCTTGATTCACTCTACTGGACTTTCTTTCATTATGTGTGCTTCAATGTCTGCTGCAGAAAAATATATTTCTTGCAAGAGGTGTTTTTTGCTATGTTGGAATACGTTTGGACGCAACCTACTGTTACCTACCAGAAACTAACTGGTTTCCGAGTTTAGAGGTTTTTTTGCCTGATTATTAACCCTTGGTACCTCCCTGGTGGTGATAGGGTGAAGGAGGGGCCAGAAACACTACTGAATATACATTTTAGGGAATAATATGGGAACTCGGTGTCACTTATTCTCACATGTTCTCAGCAACGTCTGAGTGAAACACATCTGATGAGGCCAGTGACCCTTGTGACTGGTCCAACTTGAAGTACTGGGGCCAATTGTAAATTAAATATTTACATGTTAAACTATTAGTATTTATCTTTCACATCTCCAAAAACGTTATTTAAATACACTTATTTAAAAAAAACTTAAATATTGACACTAAGAAATAATTTGCTTAAAGGATTCTCTTCAGAACATGGTTGAAAATTGAAACAATGTAAAATGGCCTCACTCCCAAACATCTCTTATGTAACAAAATACAGCTTAGATAAGCATTAAAAATGGAACCCTTTGTAAGAGTAAAGCACATGCATTTGCCCTTGCAAATAGGAACTGAAAAATGTTGCCGCCATTGAGAGATTTCCTCATTTGCATATAAAGAGTTAAGAGATGGTTTGAGGTTATTTCATGGTGGATTGAAAGGCAGAAGTTGGTGAACACTGAAAACTATCATAAATGTATGTGTATTAACAGAGATTTTGCAAGTAGTCTGCAACCTTGGAAAATAATGCAGGTGTGCATAAAAAACAACCTAAAAATTTATGAGGACACAGGGGAAAGAGTTTTTTCCAGCTCCCGGGGTTTTCTATTTCAGCTATACAAATTATGTTTAACCTCCAAATGCACAGTTGATTTATTCCCCTAGTTATTATCCCACATGCGGGAAAATGTACACAATAGAAGTACTCGTGGAAAAGTGATTTCAAAGACTACTCACGGAATTCCCAAAAAAGTCAGACATTTACTTCCGAAATGTTTATGTTTTGATATGGTAACCAGACCACTAGGAGAATTATGTTTTATTTTTTTATTTTTCTTAATTGGACCGACAAACCGGTGAGAGGGTCATAGCTTGCTGCAACAGCGGCACCTACTGGCTGAGAAGCGAAATACTACACAATTTAAGTCATAAAATATAGGTTATGTTTGTTGTTAGCAGGTCGGATAATAATTTGTGATGGTTTTCTGTATTTTTGACAGTGCGTTTGTATTTCTTTATGGCGTGACAGCTGCTGTGTTGCACATCAGAACAGCCTTTAAACAAGCGAATTGTAAAGCATGTATCAATTTAAAATGCTCTTGTAATTGAGGAATGACTGTATTCTGCCACTTTATAAACTGCGCAGTAACAGGGCGGCATCATAAACTTACGTGCTATGTTCGGCATAACTGTCCCCCGGAGGGAAACAAACTGAAATACCCATCACAATTTCATTTTTCAGCGTAGTTTAAAGTGGAAAGCAGTTGCCTCCTGCCAGCGAGTTCTGATATGTACTTTATCCATTAAACCCTGGAAGAAAGCCCTAGAAATTAGTCACTGATGTCAGACTCCAAGCCCCAGGCGATTAGCTTCTGTTCACTTTCACAGCAAGGGCACGGAGGGGCCGTGTGTAGCGTCGAGCCGAAGTGCTGTGATTACACAATTTATAAGAATCAGAAATTGTGGCTTTCCTCTGGCGTTTGGCAAAGAAAATCAATTTCTGTTAAAAATTGTGTCTCCCTGCTATGACTTCCTGCAAAGTGTAATCTGTTCTGGAACTATATAAATATATATTTGTTCCATTCAGGTATATTTTTTGATAATAAAGAGTCAGTATACATGCGTTATGAGAAGTGCATGCAAAGACCGACCACTGAGTGTATGGGCACGCGCACCCTTTGGGAAAGATCGGAGCACAATTGGTTAATGTGGATACCGCAGAAAGCTGCAGGTAGCCAGCGGCTTTGGGGTTTACCTCTTGGAGTTCTTTTACCCTTTGGTCAGTACGACAAATAAGGATAAGGCCTATTTGCCTTTCTTAAAAACACCACTGAAAAACGTTCCTACTGTAATTTTCACGCGATTATCTTTGTTCAAATTACTAGAATTATTATACTGTTTAATTCCAATGTAAAACAAATGCTTCAGAGAACAAGAGATTGTGTACTAGGGACACTACTGCAGCAATCTGCCTTTTTGCATGGTATCCCTGAATTGAGGGATTTTTTAGGTTTCAAGATTGCTGCATTTTTTGAGTCTCAAGGTGTTAGACCAAAATCCTTGGCTTGGTCTCCCTTCTGGTTCTGCCTTCTGACCTCCTGTTTTGCTAACCTGGTTTTTGCTGGCTTTAGGACTCTGGACACTTTAGCACTGGTACAGTGGTAAAGTGCATGCGCTCCTTCCCTCAAACATGGTACAATTGGCTTATACACAAATGGCACATTTAATTTACTTATGTATCCCTAGTAAAATGCACCATATGTGCCCAGGGCCTGTAAATTAAATGCTACTGGTGGGCCTTCAGCACTGACTGTGCCATCCACTTACTAGCTCTTTAAACATAACTCAGGCCTGTCATTGCAGAGCATGTTTGTGCAATTTAAACTGACATGCCGACCTGGCAAATTAACCCTCGTCAGGCCCAAACCTTCGTTTTTAATACATATGTCACCCGTAATGTAGGTCCTAGACAGCCCCAAGGGCAGGGTGAGGTTTATTTAAAAAGCTGGACTTGTAATTTTAGGTTTTACATGTCCAGGTAGTGAAAAACACATTCGTTTTTCAATAGTGTAAGGCTTATCCCTCCCATAGGTTAACATTGGGATTGCCTTATTACATGTAAAAAAATGTAATTTCTGATTGGGAAAAGAGGGGACTCCCAAGTTTGGTGTCTCTGGAATCACAATTTAAGATCCACATTTATGGTGAATTCAGATTTTTTAATTGTAATACTGAAAATGCCACTTTTAGAAAGCTGGCATTTTCTTACTCTAAATCATCTAATGCATTCTGCCTGTCTCTGAATGCATGTCTGGATGGGTGACAGCTGTGCTTTTGTGTATTCTCTCCAGACAGCCACACTCAAAGGGAGCTTGGGTGTGTCTGAGTGGCCATCTGTATGTTAAAGTCCCATTCTGGGCAGTGTGGAAGGAAGGAACTGATGCACCTGAATGGGCTGTGTCCTGAAAAAGGGCTGCACAACCCCCCCTGTAGTGTGTCTGGAGCCAGGCAGGGGAGGACAGGGATTTTGTGCACTAAGAAGGCCACTCTTTCAAGTCTCCCCCACTTCACAGGCACTCTTGGGTATAAGTACTGGACTTCTGATCCTAACAAATCAGTACACCTCTGGACCTTAGCACATTCTGCCAGTAAGGAGGACTACTGTGCTATGGGTGGTGCATGACGAGGCCGAGGAGTGGAATGCAGGAGTGCAGATGGTAAACAGTGGCTCTGTATGGAGGTTAATCGGCTGAACGGCTGCAATGGCTGTTGTGGCCCGGTTCTGAGGCTGTGAAGTGACATAGGTCTCGGTGATACCAACAGCAGGCAGTACCTCTGCTCTGCAGCTGTAGTGGCCTGGTCCTGAAGCTGCAAAGAAATGGAGGCCCAGAGGAAACTGACAGCAGGCAGCGGCAAAGCAAGTAAGGGAGGGGAGCGCGGGAGAAGGGGCACTGCTGCAGCGTGGCCGCAGCATGTCTACTGCTGTGCGGTGAAGCCACATAAAAACCCTCAGCCTTACTGCTGCCCCATAAAGATTTTCTTTGACCCCCCTGCTCCTTCTGTGCTCCCGTTGCCTCTCATTATTTTGGCCATCTGACCTAGACTTGGACTTGGCTGTATCTTGAATCCACTCACCTCTAGCAAGTGGCTCACAGTTGAAAGGCGGGGAGGCAGAGTTGTTAGTTTCCTTTGCCGGTTGGTGCAGCCCTGAGTGGCGGAAGTGGCCCGGCTAAGCCCAGGTGCAACTTGCTACCGGGGTGCTCCCACCCTCTCTCCAGGTAGATCTCTTCGGCCTCTGCCTCAGCGCCAGCAGGAACAGTCGTGAAACAGTACCAACAGGACACATCCGCCAACTAGTCAACAACTCAAATACCAGCGTGCCCATGCCCCCCCCACCCTCGACACAATCAATAAGGAGACTTGTGGAGCGGGACTGGTGGCACTGACATTCAGAGCAAAACATCTGGCCCCACGTCCATGTTGTGAGTAGCAAACAACAAAGAAGCAAAAGAAGAAAGGGCAAATAATGCAGCAAGTCTCAGCGGTCCAGCAAAATAGGGCACTGCCATCAAAATGTCTGGCCCAAAATGATCATACACCCTAGGGCCACCCAACCAAAATCCAAGCAGAAATCCAAGCCCTTTCAAGTAAGCACCGGCACAGGAGGGGACCAATGGATGGTCATAAGACTTTGCTGCAAGGTGGGAGGGAATTACTTCACTGTCTATCTTCGAAATTGTGATATCCTGCTATTGCAGGAAACATGGACATTAATTCCAACACTATTAACTGGCTTCATAGAAGTTCATATTGAAGTAACCAAACCTAACCAGGCAGGGAGAGCCACTGGGGGTCTCTCAATATGCATTGCAACCCACCTTCAGTGGATCTAAGAATCAATTGATCTGGGACTAAGCCGGGCCCAATGTGTCAAATTGTCAGCCTTCCCCTCAGCAGAAATTGATTTTATCCTTTTATTTGCAATCTATATACCCACCCCATTCACAAGAATTAAGCTGGAAAAATAATGTCTTTGATTGTTCTACTTACATTTCTTCAACCTACCTTTCCGCAAGCTTGCTCGGTATTGCCAAGGGATTTTAACATGCACTTAATGTACAGCAGCCCTCTATCACCCCGAGAGTGTCAAAAACACTTGCTGCCTGCAGTGACTTTAAATTACAAGAGAACAGATCGTTATGGAAAATCATGCATCAAGGCCGTTGAAAGCATAGGTGGCTTTCCCCAAGATCAATTGGCGGCTTTCACTTGGATGACCCATAAACAAATCCAATTTTGGATTACACCTTGGCAGATGTAGAGACATTTTCAATGAACACTTCTTTGTCATAACTGCCACAATGGAGAGCGACCACTTTCCCCAGCATGTGGAGCTACTGCCTTGTCCACCAAGAGCCCCTTATGCAAGCGACCTGCGAACATCTCCCAGTGCTTTTAATTTAAAACGCCTTCCATGGTCAGGGACCTCAGAAGAGACAATTATTGAATTTGTTAAGAGTTCGCTTATTAGATGAACAATCAAGTTTCTCACATCACTTGACAGCGTGACAAGCTTGGGTATTCGTAGTCACCACTCTTATCTCTGCCTTTCCCTCACAACCAGCTCCCCTGAACAACTATTCCCAGACGAGGGCAGCCTGGTTTTCTCCATCTTTACTCTTGAAAAAAGGAAGCTAAACAGGGAGATTTGAAGACTTGGAAATCGGACCCTATGATTAATGAAGACACAAGGAAGAAGCTGGCATTTTTAAGACATGCTTATAAAAAAACCATCTGGACCACCAGAATCTCCAACCAGACTAAAATATGGACAAATGTTCTTACACAAGTAAACTGAGGAGTAGCAAATTATTCTGGGGTGAAAACAATAAACTTGCAGACTGGTGTTATCGCCATCGTAATGCTGGCATTTCTGAGGCAGATTAGGTAGCACACATAACTGCTGTTTATACCTTGGACAGCCCTGACCACCCTGTGCTGACCGCACTGAAAGAGCCAAGGCCATGTCAGCAGAGCTCTCCATCAGAGACACTTCTGGCAACTCCACCTGATGGCATGTGGTTGGCAGACCTCCGGGTCCAGCGCTGCATCAAACAACTTAGATCTGATAGTGCACCTATCTTGAACAGACTCCCAAATAGCCTATTCAAACATGATCAACATTTTTTGGCCACTCATCTCACCCCGCTGTTTAATCATGTCTTCCTTTTCAATTCTATTCTGGCATCCTGGTGCAGCAGCATTCTGCAGCCTATTTATACATCTGGTTTGCGGTTTAATCTAGCAAATTATAGAGTGATTGCTCTCACAGACATCGATGCTAAGATCTATGCTTCCAGCCTTGTGGTAGACCTGGAAGCATGGATGTCATCCATGGAAATTATCCCAAAAACACGGACCAGCTTCGATGCAGTTATGAGCACAGTGACAAATCTTCTAGCAGTCACCCTCCTCTCAGAAAAAGCCATGGCAAAAAGATCAAAACTCTATGTCTGCTTCGTAGACCTGAAACCAGCATTTGATAGGGTGCCTAAGCTCAACATTGGGCCGAAAAGGCCAACGGAGGAGTACCCCCTGAACTACTTAAAGCTGTTCTCAACATGTACTCAGATACTTGGGTCCAAATTAAAATTGTCAATGGCCATAGAATTTCCTGTAAGATCCGCACTCACACTGGCCTAAACCAGGGGTGCCTGTGAGTCTCCTGCTTATTCAACATTTACATAGCCGACCTTGACAGCCAACTTCCCGAAGTGGTGTGCGATTCTCCCAAATTAGTGGACAAACCATTCAGATGTCTTCAATATGCTGATGACATTGTTTTATTAATTATTAAGCCAAACTCCGATAGGTCTCCAGTGCTTGCTCACTCAATCGATACAATACTCCTAAGCATTGAGGTTGGAACTATATCACAACAAAACAAAAGTTGTATTCTTCTCTGCCAACATAAGGAGCAGTCATCCAAGTTTCAAGTGGACAGTTTCCAGAAAACCTTTAGAAGCGGTTAAATGGTATAAATACTTACGAGTGGTACTGGATGCACCACTATTGCCAACAAACTTCAGTTTGCGTTTAAATTACTTCAGAAGAAGATTGTCAGTACTTCACAAAACTACTTGTTACAGGTCATCAAGGCAAAATTCCTTATATCACTCACGTATGGCTTCGAGCTATTAAAGGGGAGCGCCACTACTACCTTAAACTTGCTTCAATCGTCCCGCTGTAAACACCTCTTCCAGCTTCCACAACACACATCCCAATCACAGGTCAGACTGGAGACTGGCCTGCTCCATCAAAGCCAGGCCAGGATCACTGCCCTCATAAATCTTTGCTGGAAGCTCAGGGCAGCCCTACAAGTTTCACTGGCCGCCATGTGTTGCTCAGGAATGAGGAAGTCTAATCATATAAACCCGTGGCCAACGGTCCTCCAGCAAGCCATAAAGAATTTAAACCTTGACAATGGCTGAAACTCGCACCTGGATTTCTCCATATTTAAAAAAAAAACATAAGCAACAAGGCTGCAAATCTACAAATCCTGATTATTGATGAGACAGAGCATGCAGAGAAACAGCATGCTTGTGCAGTCCTGCACCCTTACACCTCCTGGAGACCGCAACCATATCTCATGACCTACTAGCACCCACACAACATTCATAGTTATTATGTCGTTTGGGCGCTTTCCCTTCTAAGGACTTGGTTCCCTCCTGGAAGCAGTGTTGACCGGACACCCAATGTTGCCTGTGTGGCTACAGCCAAGAAAGCTTACTTTATTTTTTTGAGGGCGTGTCCCGCTGTCCTCCCTCTTAGATGTAAATTGCTGCATCCAGCTTTAAGGGCCCTCAAGATTAGGTCATGCAGCCTGCAGTTATGGCCATTTTGAAAGGTCAAAGACCCGCTACCCCAATCCAAATCTGAAGAATACTTTAGCCGGTTAAAGCAACCGCAACAAACATTTTGTACCCAATTTTAACATAATCAATCAATATTAATTTAATTTTGCTCCTACACATTTTTTGGGCTTTTCCTTGAATTTTACCATACACATTGTCATGATCTACTTAACACTAATTTTTATTAATGTTTTTTTTATAGTGCAATGATTTTTATTAATTGGTAATAAAGAATTTCTACTCTACTGTGCTGCTGAAAGATGTCACTCTGCTGTACTTTGCTGAACGTCTGCTTCACTGTGTCTGCCCTGCTGCCTCCTCCCCTGGGAGTGTGAAAGACTGGACCTGCATCTCTACAGCCCCAGAATCAAAGTGACTCCAAGGGCTTGCTGGCTTGCATCCTATTCTTAAGGTGCAATGACATCAAATACTTCATCCAACTCGGCCCTTGGCAGTGGGTTCTGCAGATGTGTTCACAAAAACCTATGCATCGCCATCACTACACCAATAGGAACCTCTCCTCAACACCAATACATCTCTGCTGCTGCTGAGAACACTGCAACTGTGACTGGGTGGCTTGGAATCATTGCATCACCCGCAGCCCGATGCACTGCTTTTGCATCGCCGGTTGCGTGGCTTGACGCCGACATCACCTGCACCAAAGCGGCTCAACGTTAACACATTTCCGATTGCGCGGCTTGGAACCGAAGCATCGCCTACACTGCCAGGCTTGACAATGACGCATCAACAACGCTGCTCTTCGACTTAGACACACCCCAGAACCAAGGTACTGATTTCAGGGGGTCAAGGTTGGTCCCTTTATCCGTCCCGTGCTCCGTTGCAGTTGGCCTGAATTTTCAGATTACACCCAGTCCAGCACGACCAAATAGCCATGGCTGGTGCTTTACACTTCTAAGCACTACAGTATATATGCAGATATTTTTTTTCAATTCATATCTCGACTTCTACTTATTGGATTTTTCCGTGTGTGGTACTCGTCACAGAGCAAGTGCCACCTTGAAAACTCCAATGAGCAAAACTGCTGACATTGCACATTTTTTGTGGAGCCAAACAGATCTAACCAAGGCTCTCTCATTTGCCGAAAGAGACCTTGTACCACCTCCGGTTGGAGATGTCATTTGTGATCGACCAGGCATTGTCAGCTGAGTTTGGCAGCTGTTGCATTCAGAGAGCCTGCCAGATGTTGAACCACCAGGGAGATGCCCTGATGTTCTAGCCATGCCCAGAGGCACAGAGCCTGTTGACAAAGGAAGGGTCCACAACTCCACCCGACCCCGCCTTGCTTATAGCAATATCACATGGTGGTGGTGTTGTCAGTGAACACCTGCTTTCACTTTGGGAGATGGAAGGAATGATTTCAATGCCAGTCTGACCACCCAGAGCTCCAAAAGACTGATGTGGAGCCCAGACTCTGCCACAGACCAGAAGCCTCTGATCTCCGCCTTGCCCATGTGGCCGCCCCATCCAAGCAGTGATGCATCTGTCACTACCATTGGATCGGGTTGGGAAAGCGAGAGGGATCTGCCTCTGACCCAATCACGGTTCGTTAGCCAACACTGCAGATCTTGTACAGTTCCCTCCAAGAGCTGGACCATGTTGGAGAGATTTCCCTGATGCTGTGCCCAGTGGAACTTCAGGTCCTACTGCACAGTCTGCATATGCCATCTGGCATGTGTCATACGCAGGATGCAGGAGGCCATGAGGCCCAGCAGCCTGAGAGTCATACGCACTGAAACCCAGAATAGAGGCCGAAATATTGGTATCATAGCCTGAATATCCTGGACTTGCAGCTTGGGAGGGTAAGCCCGAAAGTGCACCGTGTCCAGGACAGCTGTGATGAAAGGGAGCATTTGAGAGGGAGTCAGGTGTGACTCTGGCATGTTTATAGTGAACCACAGCGAATGCAGGAGGTCCACCATAGTCTGGAGGTGGGAGATGACAGCCTGGGGCGAGCCCCCCTTCAACAGCCAATCATCAAGATAGGGGAAGACTGAAACCCCTGACCTGTGCAGATAAGCTTCAACCATCGTCCTCACCTTGGTGAACACACTAGGGGCGGAAGTAAGGCCGAATGGGGCCACGGTAAACTGAAAGTGCTTGTGGCCTAACGTGAACTGCAAGTAATGTCTGAGGGCAGGGCAGGGACATGAAAGTAAGCATCCTGCAAGTCCAACGCTACCATCCAGTCTCCTGGGTCCAGGGCAGAAAAGGCCTGAGCCAGAATGAGCATTTTGAGCTTTTCCTTTCTGAGGAAGAGATTGAAGGACTGAAGGTCTAGGATAGGGCAGAGTCCCTTGTCCTTTTTTGGCCCCAGAAAGTAGTGGGAATAACAACCAAAACCTACTTCTGGTACAGGGACCCTCTCTATGGCTCCCTTGGCCAAGAGAGCCATAACCTCCTCACAGAGAGGTGCCAGGTGATCCTCTGCCATCCAATCGTAGGATGGTGGCATGGATGGAGGGGTAGTTTAGAAGAGGAGGGAGTAGCCTCTTCAGACTATTTGCAAAAGCCACCTGTCGAATGTGATGGACTGCCAGTGGGGCAGGTGATGCCAAATCCTGCCTCCGACTGGTCCCTGGAGGAGAAGCATCAGACTAGGAATGTTTGAAGTTCGCTGCGGGGGAGGAACAGGTGGACTGGCTAGATCACTGGCTCCCTGATCCACGAGGATGGTGGATCCAACGTCCCTGGCCATGCAGCGGCTGGGCAGCATGCACGGCGTGGTGGCTGGAGGGGAATGGACGTGGTTGGACACCCCTCCCGTAGCCACAAAAGGGACAAAAAGTAGAGGGGGGTGAGGGGTAGCTGCGAGGCATAAAGACCTGGCCGTAACTTGGGACTACTTAAAGCACTCGAGTGGCGAGTCTGCTTTGTCTCCGAAGAGACGGGTGCCATCAAAGGACATGTCCATGAGGGTGGATTGGACATCCCCCGAAAGGCCAGACATCCTAAACCAGGTGTGGCACCTCAGGGCCATCAATGATGCAACTAATCTGCCTATTGAGTCGGTCGTATCCAGCCCACATCATATTGTGAACTTCGCTGCCTCTCTCCCATCAGCAACAGCTTGGGAAAGAATGGCCTGGGCCTTCCTCAGGACCTGTGGCAGCACTTGCACAACTGTGTCCCATAAAGTATGGGTGCAATGGTCCAAAAGGCATGCAGTATTCACGGACCGCAATGCCAGACTGGAGGAGGAAAACATCTTCTTCTCAAGTTGGTCCAGTCTCTTGGATGTCCTCTCTGGGGGTGTGGAAGGAAGGCACCCAGGGACATGGAGCCTTGGTTAACCACGCTTTCAGGGGTCAGGTGTTCAGGAACACTGGGCCATTTGGAGCAGGCCTATAGCAGAGGGCGACTGTCCTGTTCACAGGAGCCCCTGTGCTGGGTTTGGACCAGGTACCCAGGAGGACATCTTCACTATAGGGCAAAAGGGTTTCAGAAGAGGAAGCCACAAGCTGAAGCACCTTTGTCAGGAGGTTAGTCCTGACTGCCACCAAAGGCAGCTCAAGGCCCAGGACCTCGGCTGCTCTTTGCATCACCACTGAGTAGGATGCTTCCTCCTCTGTAGCCATGGTAGGGGGAGAAACCATGCCACGGTTAGGGGAAGTGTCCCAACACTGGCCTCACCCAGTCCATGGCATCTTCTAGCTGGTATTCTAAAAGGTCCAGTGACCCCCTCCAATCCCTCACCGTACCCTAATTCATAGGAAAAAGGATCAGATCTGACATAGGGGGCTAGGCCCCTGCCAAAGTCGGAGTCGGGTGATGCCAATACGGCTCCCAAGTCGGCAATGAGGATTGGGTCAACACCACCTGGGGGCACGGGCGGCAGCAGGCGTGTCAACATTGTATCAGGGAAGGTTAAGTTGGTACGACCAACGGCGGTTCAGACCCCAGAAAGGATCCATGGGAGCCAAAGCCACCAGCAAAGAACCCAAGGGGGACCCTGCCAACCCTGGGGCCTAAAGGTGCTCCAGTGAAGTCAGACTGCCCAAAGATGAGACGCAAGGACTCATAAAATTCCTTAAGTTGGGCAGGGGTCATTCCAGTTCCAGGAAACTCCGGTAGATGCAGAGTCAGCCAAGATGGAGGGTCCAAGGATGGAGGCCTCGAACGATGACACTCACCTTTCCTCATTGCATCGGCCAACGAACGGGGTGAAGTCAAAGAAAGCTTGTGCTTCTTCAACGACTTCTTATACCTCGACTTACCCGACCCTCCTGAGGACCTGGAATGAGACGATGATGAAGTGAGGCTCATATCTGTTCTCAAGACCTTTCTCTCGACCGAGGATGGGATATGAGCACCAGGCCACCATGGGCTTTAGTGACCACCTCCTCAAAGCTTTAGGATTCATGGGCTGGCACTCAAAGCACAACTTCGGGTTGTGGTCGCTGTCCAAACACCACAAGCACACAAGGTGCAGATCCATCACAGACATCGCCTGATGACAGGATCCGAAGGGCTTGAACCTGGTCTTACGGGAAGTCATCCTTGATACACCAGGAGTGAAAGCTCTCAAACATCTTCCAACAAAAGTTTAAAAAAGGCCAGTCAAAAAGTGACTGAGGGGTAGCTCTTCTCCAATCAGCGCTGGCTGGTGCCGAAAGAAAAGAAATGATGTCAGCGCGCCAGGGTGGTGCCTATATAGGACCTGCAACATGATATCCAGCTCACACAATGCCGACTACGGACGGGGTGCTGACCGACACCACCTAAAGGCACGCAGAGGTACTGCTCAAAAAAAATCTCTGGATCCAGACTGACTCCGGGGGAACTTCTAAAGTAAGGAATCTGCAACTAGAAGTCTCTATCAGATATATTAATTTATTCTCCTTTTTCTGTTACATTCATTTAGGAATCTCATCTGTTTTATTTCTTAACTTTAATGTTGTTTTGATGCTGGTACAAAATGCTACATGCATCTATTCTGAGGGAAACTTGATGTTTAAGCCACAGTTAGCAGGAGTAATCTCGGAATGGCTCACAAATTGCTTATCACAGATTTCTGTTGATGCTATATAAAAGTCAGTATGCATAAATAAAGCAACATTGAGACTTCTGCTCGCCTCATCTTGTTTCCAGAATTTGACTTTTACATGTATGCTGATGGAATGTAATCAGAGTGCAGTGTATGTTGGTTGTCTGGGAATGGCTCAAAGGTAAGTAAGATAAGACTGAAGTAATGGCTATGATAGTAGTACAATCCTCTAAAGACTCCCTTTCTGATATAGTGCTCTAGGCAAATGCCATAATCTGGGGCAGCTGATCAAAACTCAAGGTGTGCATGCTGACATAGCAGTATGTCCATTAAGACGTCATTGGGTTATTTTTTTAGTTAAAACTTACATTATAATCTACTCTGCCTTACTCCTCTGGATGGATTTTGGCTGTTATTGACTTAGTTAATTCTAGGCCAGACTATGGGAATGATCTCAACCCTGGTTTGCAAAAAGACTGGTTTCTTCACCTATGTGGCTACTCATTGGAATAATAAAGCACTGAAGTTCAACTCCACCACATTCATTTTAAAAACAATTCACTTGATGCTGGTGTCTTCCCTATTAACCTTCAAGTCTATATGTTTATATCAACCACTCTCTATGGGAACTCCCCATAGTTCATCAAAAATACATCTAAGTATTACAGTTTCTCACACTCCTTGACTCTTACACTTTCTCACTTCAAGTGGAAACCGGGGACTGACTTTGCTGTTTTTCAGTCATGATGCCCCAGTTCTGGACAGTTTATCTGCATTACTTGCAAATATTTTAAAATGTGAATATTCCCCTCCTGCGAGATTAAGCCCTCTTCTTTTAACAGCAAAAACTGCAGTAGGCATCTTTTAGATCAATGAAATATGTGGCTATGTATGAAACAACCAAAAATACCTAATAGTAAAGATTGTGAAACATGCTCTAATGATTGTGATTGGGTTCCCACTCAGATGCTTATAAGTTCATCCATCCTTGATTCGTGCACCATGGGCAAATCCCTTCAACATTTTGACCACTGGATGATTGCTTAATATTTTAAGATAAACATCACAGAAATGAAGATTCTTGCATGTGCAACTGAAGCAATCATCACCATTGAGTAAAATTAACCCTCAGAAATTAGGGTCTGCTCTTTAATAACCTGAAGTGAGGAACCTGTGGGTGATTGTGGACTCCAAACTATCCTTCATACCTTCAGTAAATAAAGTGGACAATCAATGCTTCCAAATGCTTAGATATCTTTAACAAAATTTCGCCACCTTAGGGCACAAACTTACCCAAAAGGTTGAAGTTTCCATAACATTAGTACTGTGCTGCATTGAGAATGGTAATCAGCTCTGCCTTCAAGCAACCATCTTCCCACTACGGAAGCTACAGCAAATTCAAAATGTAACCACCGGACAGCTGCTCAAACTACTAATCTGTGCTCACGCCAGAAATTGACACTTTTTTCTCTAATGTCTCCCTCTGGCCAAAACCCTCTTCCCTATAGCAATGTGTATGGCTCACTGAGTACTTACTCCATGGGTCTCGATTACTCTTCCATCAACATACATTCCAGATTAACGACTGTTCAACCATTAAAAGAAACTTAAGTAGGTGGATTTGCCTTCTCTAGCTAAACAGTAAAAGTATGGAATTCAATGCCTTCTAAGAAATATTGACAATAATCTCTAGTTTCAGAAAGCATCAAAGACATGATTCTTCACCTCAGTGTAAACTCTAGGTGCTTAATGCGATTTACAAAACCTAGCAAGTAGATAAATGCAGTTGCACCTATTTTGTCAATCTCTGCAACAGCTCATGTGTACCAGTAGTACTGCACACTACACTAGGTGTGTAGTATGCCTTTGACGTTCATGCTCCTCTGTTGGCATCTATCTAGGTCCTACCACATCCAACACCCTCCCAATCACAAGCTCTATAATGGGCGCCTATGAACAGATAAAATCATGAACACTTTGCAGTCTCAACATGGGTATGAAGCATTGTACAAATACTCACCACAATATATTAAGCAGGTATAGAGAAAAGCCGGCCTGTAGGACTGCAAAATTAACATACAGCATTTGTTAGACCTGACAGCCTTAGGGTGGTCACCCCTAACTTTTTGCCTGCCTCCCTCCACTTTTGAGATACTGTTTTGGCTGGTTTTTAGACCCTGCACACTTTACCACTGCTAACCAGTGCTAAAGTGCATATGCTCTCTCCCTTTAAACATGGTTACATTGGATCACACCCACCTGGGCTATTTAATTTACTTATAACTCCCTAGTAGAGTGCACTATATGTGCCCTGGGCCTGTAGATTAAAACCTACTAGTGGGCCTGTAGCACTTATTGTGCCACCCACTTCAGTAGCCCCTTAACCTTGTCTAAGGCCTGCCGTTGCAAGGCCTGTGTGTGCAGTTTCACTGCCAATTCGACTTGGCATTTAAAAGTACTTGCCAAGCCCAAAACCCCCCTTTTTCTACATATAAGTCACCCCTAAGGTGTGCCCTAGGTAACCCCTGGAGCAGGGTGCTGCGTAGGTAAAAGGCAGGACATGTACCTGTGTAGTTTAAATGTCCTGGTAGTGTAAAACTCCTAAATTCGTTTTTACACTACTGTGAGGCCTGCTCCCTTCATAGGCTTACATTGGGGTTGCCCTCATACATTGTTTGAGTGGTAGCAGCTGATCTGAAAGGAGTAGGAAGGTCATATTTAGTATGGCCAGAATGGTAATACAAAATCCTGCTGACTGGTAAAGTTGGATTTAATATTACTATTTTATAAATGCCACTTTTAGAAAGTGAGCATTTCTCTGCACTTAAATCTTTTTATGCCTTACAATCCACGCCTGGCTGGGTTTCGTTGACAGCTCCTTGTGCATTCACTCAGACACACCCCAAACACAGGATACTCAGCCTCACTTGCACACATCTGCATTTTGAATGGGTCTTCCTGGGCTGGGAGGGTGAAGGGCCTGCTCTCACACAAAGAACTGCCACACACCCTACTGGTACCCTGGCAGACAGGATTGAACTGAAAGGGAACCTGGTGCACTTCTAAGCCACTCTTTGAAGTCTCCCCCACTTCAAAGGCACATTTGGGTATAAAAGCAGGGCCTCTGCTCTACCACCTCGGACACTTCCTGGAGAAGAAACCTGAACCAGAACCTGCACCCTGACAAAAACTGCCTGGCTGCCTAAAGTGCCCACCTGACTGCTTTCTGAAGCGGAATGCTGTCTTGCTGTTGCCCTGCTGTCTTGCTACTCTCTTGCCTTGCTGCAGAAGTGCTCTCCAAGGGCTTGGATAGAGCTTGCCTCCTGTTCCCAGAAGTCTCAGGACCAAAAAGACTTCTCTCCTGCAGCTGAAATCCCAGTGCAGTGAAAATTCGACGCACTGCATGCCAATAACGATGCACAGCCTCCTCGTGGTGAAAAATTCACCGCACACCGGGTCCGGAAAGACGCAGCCTGACTTCGCAACAGAAGACCGACGCAGGGACTGCGATGCGACCGGAACTTCAACGCACAGCCCTACTGGATCGACGCAATCTGACTCAGAACGACAACGCCCGACTTCCTGAGAGGAATCGACGCAGCGCCTGGCATGTGGAAGAAAATTCCACGCATCGCCTACCGGAATCGATGCAGCTGCTGCGACTTCGCTCCGCAAGCCCAGGATTCCACGCATCATCCCGGGGCATCTGAAAACTCCGCAACCCGAAGAGGATCCAAGTCTGCGCACCGAAAATCGATGCAACGTCTTCCCTGCGTGGAAAATAACGACGCAAGGCCATGTGAGAAGGGGCAAAACCGACGCACACTCACCATTTTCCACGCATCTCCTCCTCTGCAGTCCCTTGCGAGGATTTTTCAACGCAAACCAGGTACTTTGCCCTGCAAGAGACACTTGCTGTTTCGCGGATAACTTAAGACATTTTTTTTTATTGCTTTTACAGTAAACTTTTAACTCTAAAGACACTTGATATCACTCTCAGTGATATCCCTACATTTGCTATTTAATCTTTAATCATTTTGACCTGAATTTATTCACATAAATATTATATATTTTTCTAAACACTGGGTGGAGTATTTTTGTGGTGTTATATTGTGGTATTGTATGATTTATTGCACAAATACTTTAAACATTGCCTTCTAAGTTAAGCCTGACTGATCAGTGCCAAGCTACCAGAGGGTGGGCACAGGATAATTTGGACTGTGTGTGACTTACCCTGACTAGAGTGAGGGTCCTTGCTTGGACAGGGGACTGCCAACCAAAGACACCATTTCTAACAGCATTGAAGAGGGATTCACCAAATTGCATAAGCGATATTTAGTAAAATTGTGCAAAAAAAGATGACTGCACAGCTTCCATGCTATGTAACATACATAATGCACTGAAAGGAAGCACAATATATCTTTTTGTGATTTCTCTGAGTGGGTATATAAAATGTATAGCACAAAAGGCAGCATGCAGTGACAGGCAAGCAGGCGACATTAAAGAATTAGGAATATTGTTTTGAGAGACACCACTTCGTGGCATCTTGACATCACAGCATGTGTAATGAGGAACAGGCTTTTGGTGGCAACTCACATAGTGAGGGCGCTTTGGACACTAATATAAGCAAATAATAAGGTTTCTTTGGCCCCCAGTTGGGTAGTGACAGCGATACAATCAGGGAGATGGGGCCCTTACACCATCAGGCCCCAGTGTCATGCATCTGCTGCACCTATGCATGCTTTTTGCCATCCCATCCACCTACATGAGTCACTAAAAATAAATCCAAGTTAGCATCTTTGTCTTGCAACCCTGGCATAGCTAAATGTAGAAGCACTAATAGCTGATGTTCTCTTTTGGACCCTGTCAGACGCCTTTAATTTGCAGGACCTCTACATTCTACAACATGTTGTCTCAAACATAACTGTAAAACTTGGGTGAAATGCAATGTTTTGTGACTTAATGAAGAAGAGCTCCTAACAATTTTGGTTCAAACGGCCTTTCATAATTTCAGTAGAAATATACGAAATAAAAATATACAAACCCTCTTTTTTCATTTCTGAGACAAATTCATCAGTTGGCAAGCAATTTCAAAATGTGTTGTTCCGATAGGAGAATTTTATTTGTACAATGTTTCTATAATTAATGCATTTGATAGAAAAGCAAAATTCAAAGTAAAGGACGTACAGGTTGTTTTAGAGTTCGATGGTAACCAAATTCTCCGAATCGGGTAGAAATATGGTGCAGGAATCTCAGTCGGTTTCGTATTTAGCAAATTTCGTAAAATGACGCAGTTACAGTTTGAATTAGTCATTTTTATTTCTGAACAGAAAAATTGCAGTTTTCAAAACCATTGACAAACCTTTTTTAAAGTGATGAGCTTGAAAAATGCACGTGAAATCAGTTTCAATGTAATTCTTACTTACAGTAAATGCAGAATGCAAGAAAAGTGTTAGCGGTGCTAGGGTGTCTAAGCACCAATATTTCAGTCTCGTTCACATCCAAAAAGTACCCGAACAGCAGTTTCTTTTTTTTACATACGTGAATAATTTAGTAACATTCATCAAGGTCAAATGTTATATTTTATTCATAAACACCGGCGCACATTCTGAGGTAATTCCCGCCATTCTTCTTAAACTCCAAATCACAGTCATACACTAAGTTTTTGCACAAATGTATCGAGACATCAACAAACTTTATTCTGCAAAGTCAGGAGGCTAGAGCATTGGACAGGTGAAATAAATGTTTCAGATGGTGCAACGTTACCTCAGCTGAAATGTGCTACTAACCCACTTTAGCAAATGCTTCACTGGTAGCCCGTTTCCTAGCATTAGCAAAGTGAATAATTTTATAGACTTCTATTGTGTTTCAGAGAAGAAACACATGGCTTACTTTGTTAAAAGCACTTACAATTTAATCACTTCTTCTATAATCGACCTACATTAAAAAAAAAACTTCAAGTAGTGTCACCTGATTTTCAAAGTATATTTTTCTCTTCTTGTATCCAGTATATTTGTACTGCGGGCAATATTTTCATACATTGGAGACATAGGATGTTCAAGGACTAACCGGTCTGCTACATGGGTCTGGGCGCATCTTCAGGGTACAGGATTTGATTTTCAGAATGTGGACCTAGCATTTTATCTTCCAAGGTCTGTGCGTGAATAACTACTCCAGATTTTTCTTTGCATTCTGGTACTTGTAGTCCTGGATGTATAACTTAATAAAAGTTACAGGTACTAGAGAGTCAAGAAAAAAAAAAATCTGCTCCCTGGATCAACTAGTCACGCATGTACCAGGGAATATGCGCGCTCTTTCGCAAGTTCATAAACAAGTGCCCGTAGAGTTTGGCAGTGCTTGAAATGGAAAAAATTAAGTGCAGGTACTCTGTGCCAGAGTCCCTGCTTGTTTCTGAGAAGTGTCGGGACTCTACAATTAAAAGTTTTACATTTTTCTTGAGATGTGATGGTACTCTCCCTCTCAAAGTAAAAAAGTGCCGGTACTCAGTACCGGACAGTACCGGCCCATTTAAAGCACTGGAGATTGGTCAATATGAACATTATTATTCGCTTCACAATGTACTTCAGCAGCAAAAGTTCTATGTTCATCATGAAATAATCTTTAAAACCCAGCTGCTCACCATTTTAGCACCTTATAAATGTTGGGAAGAAGCGAGGTTTTCATATAAAAGAGGAGTGATCATAAACAAAAGGGAATGGATATGGAGCTCGCAACGATTGTATTTTGAGTTAAATATTCATACTGATGTGTGAATAAATGCACCTAGAATACGATCGTGACCTTCTTCCTCATGTGTAAAAAAACTAATGAAACTATTTTTCTGATATATTTAATCAAAGACAAAATTTACGTTTTATTTCATGGCAATATATCTAGTGTCACAAACAGCACAAAACAAAATGTCCACCCGTGGGCAGGGCTATGTGAAATGTCAGTTTCCACCTACCTGCCGACAACCTTGGCCGCGTTCTTGGCGTCTGCATCTCCTGCCGGGCGTGGGGGAGCATGTGGTATCGCTTCGCCTCATTGACGAGATCTCGGCAGGCCTCTGATGACTTTATCAACTCCTCGTTGTCCACAACGTTTAATAGGTAACTGGGATGGATGAAGGGGAGGCGGACCACTGCCAGCAACTCGGCGGCATGCTGCAAATAAGAGGGCACACCGTCACTTCGTGACCCTGGCCTGGTTTTACCCTTTAATTTCTTCTACCAGTGCTCTCAGTCTCTTACTATGCAATTTATTGGCCCGCACAGGGACGACCCGGATTGAAAATAGCGCTATATACAGTCAATATACCGGCAACAAATAACAAGTATATTGTGCGGCCCAGCTTCGGATAGGGTGACCACCTGGCATTGAGGCAAATTCTGGACAGGACTATAAAAAATTCAGGACAAAGGGTCAAAATTCAGGACAAAGGGTCAAAATTCAGGACAAAAATTCAAGAACAAACGTCAGTTTTACAGACACACGCAAGAGAGGCCATGCCTCACTATGTTGTCAGTGCATTTATTTACTCTTTTTTAACATAGCACTATTTATTCACTGTGGTCTTTTTGTGATTGCCTCCTGGTATGCTACATTCAGGTGTCGCATTACGTCCTTGTTCAGTAGTAAATTAATGCCCTTCAGTACTGCGGCAAGGCCATCACCCCTACCCAAATCTACCCGATCTTTCCTGAAGAGAAAGTAACAGCAAAATTTTGATTATGTTTCTGAACATTTTAAAACCCCTGGCAAACAGTTTGGGAAACATTAAGCTAATTAACCTTATACTAGTTTAAACAAATTGAACAAAAACATCTGGCTTACCCCAACCGCCCATGGACTTTCAACTTAACGAGGCAGGGCAGATGGTGTGGGCGACAGTCTCACACCTAATGTCAGGATGTGATGTACCCATAACTTGTCTGTGGTCTCACAACACTAGAGTGTATGTCTGGGACTCTACATTTATCTCAGAAATGGGAGCCCGGACTACCAACCAAAGATAATAAAAGAGGAGGATGAGCCAGTCTACTCTGCAATCTATGCCACTGCACCACTCTACACTACTGCTCTCTCTGCTACTCCATTGTATGCCACTCTACTCCACTGCACTCTATGCCACTCTACTCTGTCCCATGCCACTCCATGCCACTGCACTCTAAACCACTGTAATCTACGCTAACGCACTCTAAACAACTGCACTGTACCCCACTGCACTATACTTTGCACCACGGGGCTCTACACCACTGCTCCTATGCCACTCTACTCCACTCCACACAACTATGCCACTAACTTTAAGCCATGCTGAACAGCAGCTACTCTGGTGTACAACATTGCTAAGGGCTAAAACACATTAGCAAGGCCAATAACTCTTTCGTAGATGAGATCTATTGGCTTTGCCAATGTTTGTTAGTACTATGAGGTACCGAGGTACCTGAAAGAACTGTGAAAAATACAATTACATCATAATAAAGACTGCTACAAAATGCGCAAACACATTTCGGTTAAATAAAAAAAAAGTGCTTTTCAAATACAGATTTGAATAATATACAGTTTATACCTAGTACTAAAAAATGTTATAACACTCCATTAAAACCACACACCCCACAGCTCACTTTGGAACACCATTACAATACCTCTCTAAAAGAAATATCTTTGCCACCAGAAAACTTCAAGTGACTCCTTTTAGTAAAGTCAATGGAGGTTTTCAAGCCCCTTTGTATTTGCAGATTTACCAGTTGGGCACATTTGCATGTCTTTAGGGAAGGAGACTCCCTGGCAAGAAGGTCTGATTCTTATCTGTCTGCCCCTCCCTCAGAGCACAGGAGACTCCCTGCCTTTCACTGCAGCTAGGGAAACTGATCTGCCCGTAATTTCGCCCTGCCTCCCTTGTCCTTTAGGTGAAAGGCTAAAATTACGGACAAATGCTGTCCGTGAAGACTTTCATCACGGACAACGGATGGCAGGGCGAAATTACGGACAGTCCGTGAAATTTACGGACGGGTGGTCACCCTAGCTTCGGATGCACTTAAGATTGTCACGTAACAGAGATTCCTTTGTAGACGAAGTTGTGCTTTTTATTTCTTTCCGGTAGCAATTGGTAATTGTTTTACAGAGTTTGTAAACATTTTACAGAAGCTCTTTTCCAGCTTACCAGTTAGAACTATAAACATTAGGTAAAAGCTACAAACACATGACTAAATGTGCCACAAAAGAGGAGGCTTAATGGAATCTAATTACAAAAGTAACACAATCTGATAATATTTGCCAACTCAAACCCAAACACCGTTCAAGTTTAAATTTCAGAGCAGACGCTATTTTGACCCTTTTTAGTGTCATATGAACTAGAAATTCAGCATTAGAAGAGCTCACGCTAGTTTTGAGTTTGGGCCCTCATTAGAACTTCGCCAGAATTAGACCAGGGGTGGGTCGGTAGCCATCAGGGCCCTGTATTCCTTGACTCTGGACAGTATCCCCGCACCTAATTACGGATATTACAATTTATTGTTACATGATACTACCACTTTCAATTTAAAGTGAATTAGTTTCATGAGTATGTAATGTTGTGTTTACCAACAAGGATTTGAATCCATTGCATCTAATTCATGATGGAGGGTGATGGCTAGTGTGCTGGACCCAAGATATCCATCCATAGAAAAGGTGGCCCTGTCAGAAAGCTTATGCCCAAAACCTCATTCCCAGCCTTGGCCCAATTCAGAACAATGTGCTTCCCTCATTAAAACATGCAATTCCTTGAGTCACTGCTGGATGGATTTACCCCAACCTTCACCTTCAACACAACTAGCTTAGCATCACCATATGAATCCTCAAAATGACCCCTGATGCCAGCCAGTGGCTATATATATAAGCTGAAGATTGGTGAAGGCTGATCTCAGACGTACTCCACACTCAAGTGCTATTTCCTTAAAGGAACATCGCTTTACTTTTGCCATAGCTTTACCATGAACATTTGCCCTGTATGCAGATCTCCAATGTTATAAAAAATTTAACTTTTACCCAACTTTAGGTAAAGTATTACCCTGTTAATAGATGAATAAAGGTTGGAACTGTCTAGTAAGAACTAACATTTTCACTCGGCTGGTTTAGTGAAATGACCTGCACAGCCTTTCAATGCAGACTCCAGCCACTGCAGTAAAGAATGGAAGAGCAATCTACAGACGTAAGATCTGTATTATCACCCCAGACATAAGACATCAGCACTGGTAACCTTGTGTATAGAGCTCATGACATTGATGCTGGTAGGCTAAGCAGTTTTAACAAATAGCCCAACACACATTACTCACATCCAAAAGGGACAACCCAGGAGCAAAGCATCAAAAACTATGTAGTCAACATGGTTGTCTACTTTGATCTCCTAGATTCAGATTGGTGAAGTCTGGCGGTAGAAACGTTGTGATGAGTTGTCCAAAATTGTGAAACCCATTCCCCTTGGCATGAAGAGACAAAGTCTTCATTTCTAAAAAAACGTAATGAAAATGTATTGCTTCCAGAGAAACTGTGCTTAGGCTGAGTCAGGATTTAACGGAATAGGAAACATTGTGTTGTGTGATGTGTCATATCTTCTAGTTGGCACATGCTCTGAAAGAGCCTCTGGATTGCCTTCAGCATAGGGTTAAAAAATACACAACATAAAATAACACAAAACAATTTGCAGTTTAGATATCAAACTCTGTTGCAAGGACATTGATCCACCTAACTTCAGAATCAGACTGTACTTCTTCTGTAGTACCTCATAGTCCCTCATTCCTTTCTAATGTTGTATTTAGTCACTTAGTAAGGAAAATGCCCACCCCTCCTTTTCATCGCAAAGAACACTTTTGTTCTGCAAGGCACAAAAATCAGGTTTGCGTCTCCTTTTTTCTTCCTAGGAAAGTGCAGTGCATACTAACTATGGAATTAGAGGAGCAGGCTCTGTCACTTCATTCAGTTTGAATCACAGTTCTATTATAACCCACTCATTTCAGTTCACAGGCTGATGGCTCCTCTCCGAGGCTAATAATAGCATAAATATTTAACTATCTCTCACACCAGCCTCATCATTAAGCTAGTGTCACATTTCACTGACACTCCTTTTCCAAAACAGCCATTTTCTCAGCGATGCCTATCAGTTTTTCTTTCTAATCACAAGAGTGACTTCAACTGCACATGAAGTTTAATTGTTTCTATTGATGGAAAACATCATTATGAGGAGGGCACACTGTGCCCTCTGTCTTTTGAGAGAATTGTAGATTACATAGCCAGACAGGCACAAGCTTTTCAAGACCATTTCAGTTAATAATGCTTTTAGTAATAACATAAGTATATAAACATATATCATCGGGGCGGGGGGGGGGTCAGTTCCACATGTCTTTATAATGAGAGCTGAACAAAGGTAGACCTGCTGTGACATGCCAGAGATGGTGATCGGTGTAACTCATGGGAGCCTGAGCACAAAGCCAGCCTGTGCGCACAATCTGACATACTGCCAGTATCTTTGAGAAGTCTGCATTGTGAGACCTACATCTGCTGTCTACAAAGAAGAGATTCTAACCTTGGAAAAAGCTGATTTAAATTGCAAAGTTACCATTTCAGCAGCAGAGGGTTACTCTGTACCTGATCAGTCAGTCCCAGTGACAACCATACAGTAATGGGTGCCTGACCACGATAAATCTTTTCTTTGCTAGTAATGCACCACATTGCCCACCCAACTGAAGCTTCAAAGCACTAGACAGTTTGAAAACTACAATGACATATGTCATAGGTTAACAAACACAAGATCATAAACAGACATTAATTACAGTTCAGTACATTTGCATTCCCTTTCTCTAATGTTTTACCTGTACTGGACTCTAAAGTGTGTATTACTGCTCATTTCTTTAGTGTGTCCGAATAATTGACAAAGGCCTTTCACACGTGTATAGTGACAACTTGTAAAATGAGCGCAGTATTGTGCAAGTGAGTCTGAACTACACATATAGATGTACTTAAAGGTGGATATATTACTGTGTTTCTGGAAAGTTGGCACATCCCCGATTCCAGCATTGAACCCCTAAGAAAAGCATACAAGTATAAGTGCAATTCATTTATCCTGCACTATGGTGGTCTGTGTTGTGAATGCGGCTCTACCTCTGTGCACATACAGTGAGTCCTACAAGGCTATTGCTAAGCACTGAATAAGTTAGTGCAAGTGCTTTCTTCTACAAACTCCTTGGTGAAAGGTCCAATTTACCAACAATTTGAAAGGTATTTGTAACTTTAAAGAAAGCCTATTATTTAAAAATAACTTAGAAACAGCAAGTTATTAAATTACCAAAGCATGACAATACTACTCTGTCAACTGGATCGGAATCACTATGCAAAAGTCACCATGCCACGTCTATGTTTTAGCGTGTCTTTATGTAAATGGCCTTCTTAGCAATGTATCTCAATTTCTCCCATCGCCATCCGTTGAATAAAAAAAACTGAAATAAGGATTCTTCCTTATCATTTTTTCTTACTTGGTGACCAGAGGCATTCTCTTTAGAGCTTTAAGTTATATAATTGTGTACTATCATAACAAGACCGGTCTCGCTTCTTATAGTGCAGTTAATTCAATGCAATTTTGATTCCCAAAATACGTAGTCAAAGTTTGCTAGGTAAAGCTGAACTAATATTTTTTATTTTTTTATTTATAAGATTACTCAGTTGGAAAACCTTTAATACATTCTAGGCAACATGGAGGTCACTTGTTTCAATCCTTAAGAGTGGCGGCCATCACGCCCACATCCGCATCCACTGTACTCTCTGGAGTGTAGAAGATGTTCAAGTCGACTCCACCCTCTCAGGTTGGGATAATCTTATGGTGCACACACCAGAGTGTTTCTCTCGCCAAGTCCCCACCTCGGACAGAGGGTGAAGAACGTCCCCAGTAGCTGAGGATTTTTTTTTATGAATATCAATGTGTGCCTAGTGCGCTAATGTACTCATTGTGTAATTAAAATGTGCCAGGACCACATTCAGCTCCAAAAGATTTCAGTGAGTGTGGTGCCCAAGGGCACAGCTCTGTAAAGGAGCGGTGTCAGAAAAAATGGAAAACTCACCCCTTTCCCGTGGTGCCTCTGGGATCCACCCATTAAAAAAACCTTAGCAATTATTTGCAAATGGAGACTAACCTCCCTGTCTAGGGCCTGGCTCCCTTACTACCCAGGGCCATGACTGTCTTTCTTTCCAACTGGGACACTAGACATTAGGGTAAATAGTTTGTTTGGAAAGGGGCTGGTGGGACGGTCACTCCTGACTTTTGGCTCCACTCTCATATTCTGATGATTATGGTAGTCCTGCCCTGCTAGAGTCGGAATTTACCCCAATTTGGTCGCCTCAGGGTTTCAGAATCACTAGACACAAAGCAAACAAATATTTCCCTGCTCACCCTCCCACCTCTCTAGCCGGATTATTCATTTTGCTCATATTGGCGGCCGACGAGAATTTACTCCAAACAGCATACCAGAGGGGAGAGAAAACACTACTACATATAGCAGAAAAACATTGCAGTGCTGACTGACAGTTATATTACAATAAGTGATGGGTATTACATGTATTGTATTTTGCCTGTGTATTGACTCCCTTGTTGTCTTTTCCACAGCCCTATTCTCCCCCTACCTTGTGTCTGTGAGCGCCGGGGCCTCAGACTTGGTTTAGAATGTTGAGGAGGTTGTTGCAGTTGGAGTGTGTTGTTGCAGCACCTGTGTGGAGATGTGACAGAAGCATCAATGAATTATGTTGTGCTCCTTACCACTGGTTTATGCCATTACTAGAATGATATTTTTTAAGCTGGCGGGTGCCAGCCCTTCCTGGTGTCATGCTGCATCCTCCTCAGCCTATGGCAATGACAGTCTTTATACCTCCCTTGGAGGGGACACATATTGATAGACATCCCTCGCTCTTCGGGATGGCCAAAATTCCCTTTTATACTGTTAATTTAAGTGAATGCGAAACTGTGGACAATATTGCCATTTCAAAATGTGCCTGCCCCAAACTGGATATACAAAAGAATGCTGACAAAGCACCACGCAAAACAAGAATTCCTCATTTCAGGTACGGAGGAAATTAAGGAACGAGGAACTCTTGTGTCACCTTCCATTGTCAGGACCCAGTCATTTTAATTAACTTAAGTATAAATATATTAAATTATTTACAATGGCTGACCCCTGATGGTGCTCTTCATAGAAATGTTCTAGTAGGGAAGATTAAGTGTGCCACCTGTCTGCCAGAAGGACCCTGAAGATAGGAGCTGCGCACACACTTTCATGCTGGTATACGTGTATGAAGAGCACTGTCAAGTAGCTGGCCAATGTATTTGCCGTAATTACCATTGAGGTAAATGCATTGACGAGCTGGTCACAGTGGTTTAAAAAGCAGCTATGCTTTTTTCCTACTCATTAACCATTAAATCACCTCAATTCTGCTTCGCGGGTGGGTAAAAGAAACTCCTGCATTGCACTTTCTGCTCAGGAGTTTCACACACCTCTTTTCCTTCTGCCAACCCTAAGGTGGCACCAAACTGCACCAGGGAAACTATTTATCTTGAAGGAAGTAGGGAAGCAGCCCCTGCTAGCAGTGGGTTGCACCTGCCAACCCCATGGTTATGGCAGTCTTTATGGTAGATTGGGGCACTCACACCCAGTCTGTTCACCCCAGTAATCCAGAAACCACTACTAAACACCTTGGAAAAATACAGGAATGAAGGTGGGATTGCACTCCCGTGGCATCAGGGTTCATACCCAAAACCCACTTTTGGAAAGTTTTTTCTGTACCAGGGTACAATGGGTATTTACTCCAATCTGACCTACTGTTGACTCTTTACCCATCCCAGACTTAGCTGAATCAAAATGAGATGATGTGAGGATGGTCGTACCGCAGTGGACACTGCCACCTATAAGTAGAAAATAAGAATGCAGTGTTTGTAATTGAGATTTGGCCAGTGGCATGTTTAGAGTTTGTAAGGCTAAAGTCTCCGGGCACCCTAGCAATCTTACCAACAGCAGGCACATCCCAGAGCTTTTTTCACAGAAATGTAAGGGTAATCTTATTTTTAACCCTAGTTTGATGATTGCATGAGATTCTAGCTAAGAAAAGATAGTGGGATCTGAACATGTCACAACATCATGGACTAACCAAGCTGAGTGCGTACTTAAGAAAGCCTGCTGGTTCACCACCGAACTCCAAGAATCAAAGCGCACCCGTAGACGCTTAGAGAAAAAATGGAGGAACAGCCAAACCAGCAAAGACCTCGCCTCCTTCAGAGGTGCAACTGCCACCCACCACAAAAACATCAAGAACACAAGGAAGGATGCACTCCGCGATCTCATCAACTCCTCCAAACACAACTCTAAGGAACTCTTCTCAGTCATCAATAAGTTCACAAATCCCCCCTCCGAAGCCACCAGCGTCCCCCATCACAAGACCTCTGGGACAAACTTGCCACCTTTTTCCACTGCAAGATCCAGGACATCTATGACAGCTTCCTCCCGGAAAAATCTGGCACCGAAACCTGTGACCAACCCACCCCCCAGAACCCACCCAGATAATGCACAGCTGGTCCACACTCACCATGGAGGAAACAGTCAGCATCATCAACAGCACCCACTCTGGAGCCACCACAGACCCCTGCCCACACCACATATACATCAGAGCCAGCACATACATCTCCCCGAGCTTCAAAACATGATGAACTGCTCCATCAACACTGGTACCTTCCCCAAGGACTGGAAACACGCCAAAATACGCCCTCTCCTGAAGAAACCCTCGGCTGACAAATCAGAACTAAATAATTTCTGGCCCATCTTGCTGCTACCCTACCCTGCCAAAGCACTGGAGAAAGCAATCAACGCACAACTATGGAATTTCATCGAGGTGAACAACTCCCTGGGCAGCTCCCAGTCCGGTTTCCGCAGCAACCACAGCATGGAGACAGCCCTCCTGGTAGCCACTGATGACATCTGATCACTCCTAGACTGCAGCCACAACACAGCGCTCATACTCCTGACCTCTCATCAGCCTTCAACACGGTTTCCCACAACACTGTACGCACCAGACTCCACAACATAGGCATCCCCGGAAGAGCACTGGAATGGGCCCACTCCTTCCTCTCCGGGAGGACTCAGAGGGTCAGACTCCCGCCCTTCACATCCAGACCCACAGGAGTCAACTGTGGAGTCCCTCAAGGATCCGCATTGAGTCCCACATTGTTCAACATATACATGGCCCCTCTCGCAGACATAATCAGAAGCCACGGAATGAACATCGTGTCATATGCCGATGACACACAACTCATCATTTCTCTCACCAAAGACCCGGACATGACCCAAAAGGAACTTCCACTCAGAAATGGAAGCCGTCGCCACCTGGATGAGAGAAAGCCGCCTCAAGCTCAACTCCAACAATACTGAGCTCATCATCTTAGGAAACGCCACCACAACTTGGGACGACTCCTGGTTGCACACATCCCTCAGTGCCCCCACCGCACCGAATGGGCACGCCTGCAACCTAGGCATCATCCTTGACTCCTCCCTATCCATGACCCGCCAGGTAAACTCAGTCACCTTCTCCTGGTGGCACACACACCGCAAACTTCAGAAAATCGTAAGACGGATTCCAGCATGACAGTCACCCACACATGAGTCACAAGCAAGCTCGACAATGGCAACACCCTCTACGCTGGCACCTCAACTAGAAACATCAAAAAACTACAACTAATGCAGAACGCCACCGCCAGACTCATCCTGGACCTCCCATGCCGAGAACATATCTCCCGACACCTGCTGCCTCCTGGTCGAAAAACAAATCACCTTCAAGCTACTCACCCACATGTAGAAGGCCATACACAATGCAGGATCAGCCTACCTGAACCATGTCTCCTTCCACACCCCTGTCAGATCCCTCCGCTCCACACGGCTGGCCCTGGCCACCATCCGTAAAACCACCACCGGAGGACGATCCTTCACCTACATCGCAGCAAAGAGCTGGAACAACCTCCCCCTACACCTCAGACAAAGCCCTCAAAATGTGGCTCTTGAGATGAGGCCCCTCCCCATCCTCCAGCGCCTTGAGACCCTCACTGGTGATACAAAAAATGATTGATTGAGTGCTCTTGCTGTGGGAGATCTTTGAGCACAAATGTTTTACGACAGCAGAAGCTCTCACAATATGGTGGGTAGCTAACCCAGGGTCAGGGAATACAGTGTCTCTAACCGACCCCGGGGCGACTAATCAATTATCAACTGGTGTCTAAATAACCCTCTAGGATCGAAGATAAAATTCTTGATCAACGAGCTCTGCTTGAGGCGATCCATATTAATATGCAGATCTTGAATTTTTAGAGACATTTGTCTTACTGAGAAAAACTGCTAATTTTCAACAAACTGACAATGGCTCTAATTACTGCTTAACTTGTGTTTCATCTTTTGGTAACTAGTTTTCACTTTCCTAAGTGTATCTGTTGTCTAGTTAAAAAAAATCATGTTTAATAAATCTTTGGTTTCGAATTCATTGTTTTTTTTTTTTTAACTGTTCACTCTACCACTGGGTGAATTCCTGTTTCCTCACATGTTTATCTCTTTCATTGGTTAGGTGTTTTATTTTTACTCCCTAGGGAAAAGTGACAGCAAGTCCCTACATAAAATATGTTCTTCTAACATATTTCTTGAATAGACTGAAAAGTAGTCAAATTATTTATGAAATGGGGGCCACATAGTTTTAAGTATCTGCAGATAAATCATTGGCAACAATACTTGCCATAGCCAATATGACATGTCACAGTGACCTCAATTGCCTGAATCCACTAAAGATGCTGGGATCATACAATATTTGCTTTTCATACTTGGAGCAGCACTGTGTGATCTATGGGTGTCTCCCTGAACAGTCAGCTCATTACTGCTCATACAAAAAGAAACTTCATGAGACCTTGTCTATATTGGTTGGTGTTTAGGGAAGAGTTGAGTGTCTTTTAGAGATTAAGGTATAGCACGGAGCACTATTGCAGAATGAATAAGGCCACGAGCTGTGCTAGAGGCCCTCTTCCTATGCTGGATGAAGCTGGTTTGTTATTATAAAGATGGAGATTCTATTGGTTCATTCACCTTGGGCTCAAACAGCAGTTAAACACAATGCCCAGGTTTTGTACATTAGCAACTGAATTTAGTGAGGTCCCTAATGTTTCAGACAAGTAGTTTAATATGAAAAGCAGCACAAGAGAATAATTTATTAACTACTGTAATTTAGCGAACTTCAGATGTCTTGCACGCTTTCAGAGATCTTTCAGTCTTGTGAGATGGCCCAGCTTGCCACTGACATCTGCTGTGATGAGCACGAATTTGGCTCTCAACAGGTCCATTTTACGCTTCCATCCTTTTGCAGTCAGAAAATTGAGACCAATAAGGAGGGCATGTTGCAGAGAACAAAAAGAGTTACTTTTGGAAATGGGGTCTATAGTTGGCAGAGGTATACACCCTTGTCCAAGTATGCACCACAATCCTAGTCAGGGTAAGTCACAACATAATTATCCTGTGCCCAGCCACTGGTAGCCTGGCTTTGAGCAGTCAGTCTTAACTTAGAAGGCAATGTGTAAAGTATTTGTGCAATAAGCCATACAGTAACAGAGTGAAAACACCATAAAAATACACCACACATATTTAGAAAAATAGATACTATTTATCTGAATAAGATAAGGTTGAAACAACGAAAATCAAATGTACACAAGCAGAGCTATGATTTTTTAAAGATTAAATCCCACTAACACGCTTAAAAACACAATAGCTCCAACTGTCATTGACGGGGTCGTTCCAAATATTCTGACACCATAGATGCCAGTCACGGAGTCGAAAGTACCTCCAGGTACAGTACCTTTTGAGAACGAAGAAATTAAGATGTCACACTGAGTCAGGGAGATGAGGCCTTGATGGGCCGGTGCGGCACCGGTCCCTTATGGCATCCAGGGAGAAGAGGCTTCAGTTCCACACAGCAAGGCAGGTGGAGGTGAGGCATCTATTATGTCTGGTTGCAGGGGGAGCTGGTGCAGCGATGAGTCAGTCCCTTGTGACCCGGCGGGTTTAATGGATCCAGTTGGTCAAGACGTGGTGTGTCGACTTTGAGGCGTTGCAATGACCCTGCTGGATGTTAAGGGTGTTGCGGGAATGCTGGACTTGCGTTGCAGGCCGTGGTCATTACGTGCAGCGATGCAGAGCGGGAGCAGGCTGCGGCATCGGTGCTGGCATCACTGAGGTCGTTCCTGGCGTTGCTGAAGTCAGAAAACTAGCTAAAAGCTAGTGGGTGAAGTATTTGCTGTCCCTGAGACTTCACAACAGGAGGCACGCTCAATCCAAGCCCTTAGAGAGTACTTCTGGGGAAGGCAGAGTCCTTCCAGCAAAGTCAGAGGCCAGCAGGACAACAGTCCTTCTCAGCAAAGCAGTCCAGATGTGTCCTTTGGGCAGGCAGGCAGCTCCTCTGACAGAGTTCAAGTGTAGATCCAGAAGTGTCTGATTTGGTGGGGTCAAGACCCAGTTTATATACCCAAAAATGCCTTTGAAGTGGGGGAAACCTCAAAGAATGGTTTTGAAGTGCACAAGTTCCCCTTTAAGCCCAGTCCTGTCTGCCAGGATCTCTGTGGGGGGTTATCAGTGCTTTGTGAGCAGGCAGGCCACTGGCCTTTGAAATTTAAGTGTGAGCCCCTCCACTGTTCCTGCCCAGGAAGACCCATTCAATATGCAGATGAATGCAGATGTGACTGAGTGTCTTGTGTTTATGGTTGTCTGGGTGGAATGCACAAGGGGAGCTGTCAACCAGCACAGACCAGACGTGGATTGGAGACAGGCTGTAAGGCACAGATGGCAGTAAGTGTGGAGAAATGCCCTCTTTCTGAAAGTGGCATTTATAAAATAGTAATATTAAATCCAACTTCACCAGTGAGCAGGTTTTTTTATTGCCATTCTGGCAATACCAAACAAGACATGGCTACTCCTTCCAGATTAGAATCTACCACTTAAGAGTATATAAGGGCAGTTCTAATGTTGGTCTATGAGAGGAGCAGGCCTCACAGTAGTGGAAAAGGAATGAGTTTTTCACTATCAGGACACGTAAAACACATAAGTGCATGTCTTTCCTTTTACCTACACAGCACCCTGCCCTATGGGTTACCTAGGGTCTAGCTTAGGGGTGACATATGTAGAAAAAGGGGAGTTTAAGGCTTGGCAAGTACTTTTTAATGCCAAATTAAAGTGGCAGTGAAACTTCACACACAGGTCTTGCAATGGCAGGCCTGAGACCTGGTTATGGGGCTACGTATGTGGGTGGCACAATCAGTGCTGCAGGTCCAATTGCAGCATTTATTTACAGGCCCAGGGCACATGCAGAGTACTTTACTAGGGACTTACAGGTAAATTAAATATTCAAGTTGGGTAGGAACCAATGTTACCATGTTAAGGGGAGAGAGCATATGCACTTTAGCATTGGACAACAGTGGTAAAGTGTGCAGAGTCCTAAAACCAGCAAAAACAGGGTCAGAAAAATGTAGGGAGGCAGGCAAAAAGTTGGGTGATGACCACCCTAAGTCTGTCAGGTCTAACAGTTACCTTCACCCAGTCTTGCATCTCTAAAATTTGCCAAAAGACACTGTTTAGAATAGTGCTTTGTCTCATATCATCAGCTTGGGCTTTGAGACCTACTTTGATATCATTCACTGAAAGCCCCTTCCTCCTTTAAAGTGGGTAAAAATATCACAGGCCATTTAAAGCCCATAGACAGTGCCGGAGTGTAGCATGTAATGCTTTACATAAAGCAAGTTATTGTAATGATTGACCTCTTTCCTGACTAGATGTGACGACTAACCAAGCTCTAGGTACTGGCTGTGTAAACTGCCAAGGATACATCAATCTCCCAAAGATCTCCCCATCTTCCCCTTCCTTGATGAGGAACATAGATTAGAATCCATAATGTGATTCAGTGGGGTCAAATCTACCATAAGGATTGACAGGTTTGAAAATCCATCTGGTTTACTCCAAAGTATGGGAGTTGTGTAAAGCAATAACTATACTTTTAGTTTGGGTCAACATTTCAGAAACGGATTTGCATGACTGAGGAGTTTTGCAGTGTATACAACAAAAACATCTGACGAAGGTTTTAATGCAATCTCTGATTGACTAACTAAACAGATGAAATTTGAGGGCTCTTGATTATTTTATGCACCTTCTCTTTGTTCCTCAACTATCACAACCCACCACGCCACACCCATCCCCAATGCTTGGTGAAAGCTACAACAAATATAAATTGTAAGCCTTCTCTCAAAGTCCTTAGCCTGCTGCTAAGTAAGTTCTCCTAACAAAGGATTGTGACCAGTGTGTGATGGCAGAAGGTGCAGATAATTTATGTCCAGTCGGAAAGCATAGGTAGGAAAGAGTCTCCAAAGTTCAAACTCAAATAATGCAGTCAATCGCACGAAAAAATTTACATATTTAACTTAGGGAGCCATATCATTAAGCACTGTGCTGGCTGAGCACCTGCTTTTTGCATTAGAGGGGCCTAAATTTCATACATACAACCTAGAATTATTTCCCTGATTTAATGAATGGAAAGCAGACAACACAAGTTGGAAACAATGAACAGAAATTGCCTCTCTCTGGTTCCAATTTGTTTTGTCTAAAATGAATTCCTTATCTCAAACTATTTCTGAATTTGAATCTGAGATTGAACTTCAGACAATAGCCACACCTCAGTGGTCATCACACATGACACTTCCTACATAGGATCAAAAACAAAGACAACATCCTCCTAACAAAAAAACTCTGCAATGTAGCATGCTGTCCATGTATGGAAGGGTTTCAGTGCCCCATGTAGAATTAATAAGCAATATATTGATATTGAAATACAATTTACTTCAAATGTAAACAAACAGATACATAGCTCTGCAGTGAACCAGAGCAGCTCTTCATGATATTGCCCTTAGCTGCTCTTTGCTGCCACTGTGTCGGAGGTCATAGGCCGTTAATTGGTTGTATGACACAACCATGCATGCCTAAACAATGCAGTCGGACGTATGACTGCGTCTTTACCACGCATGCCTTTACAATGAATTTTGCTGTAAAAGCATGATTGGTAAAGGAATATGCTTGGTAAATCATACCCCGCGGCCACCCCATCCATGCCTGATACCCCAGCCCTGCAATCAGTCACAGCTCGTATGGGGACAAAGTGGGGGGCGGGAGGGAGGTTGCACAAAACAGCAACACATAAAAAATAATAAAAATAAAAAAAATACTTACCTGCATCACCACATCGGGTCTTCAGGCTCCACAACCACTGTCCACTGCAGGCACAGGCTCCCAGCCTGCCCTGTGGCCAGTCCTAACACTGCTCTCAGGCTGCTGGCAGCCTGAGAGCAGCGTTAGGATTGGCCTGAGCGCCCTGGCTTTGCGCTCTCAGACAGACTGGGAGCCTGTGCATGCTGTCTCCAACCCGGTAACACAGCTACCGTTGATGACAGCTCAGCGCGCATGTGGCTTTGGCCATCCTGAGACAGCCGACCAAACACACATGCGCACTAAGGGTAGTGCACACCACTCCCCCTCCATGACTGTCATCCCGTCCATGTCCCCACCCCCTTGAAAAATAAACCGGTAATAAACACGGTTTAATATCATTTTATTTTTCACGTTTTGCAGCTGCTGCTGCTGGTGGGGGAGCGACACTCCTCTTCTATAGCGGAAGAGCCACCTCTGTCTGCAATCCACCCCACCCCAGCCCTTAAAACTGCCCCTTCCCGCCAGACCTGAGCCCTAAAACTGAACTGATCCACCCTGCCCGTAAAGCTACCTGAACCCCCCTGCCCTGAGCCCTAAAACTGATCCCCCCACCCGTAAAAGTATCCCGAGCCCACACCCTGAGCCCTAAAGCTCAGCCCCCACCCTTGAAAACTGCCCCTTCCCCACTGCCCTGAGCCCTTAAACTTGGCCCCAGCCCTTAAAACTACACTGATCCCCCTGCCCTGAGCCCTAAAACTTGGCCCCTGCCCTTTAAACTACCCCGATGCCACCGCCCTGAGCCCTAAAACCCTGTCCCCTTTTAAAAAAACAAGCCTAACCCCCACCCACCTGAGCCCTAAAACTGCCCCACCCCTAAAAACTACCTCCCTCAAACCCACACCCAGCCCCACTTACCTCTCCCAATCCTTCCTGTTCCTCTCTCCACTCTCCTACCCCTTCCTAAAAACTACCCCATTCCCCCAACCCTAACACTGACCCCTACTTCTGAAAACTGTCCCTTCCCCCTTAGAACTACCCCAACCTCCCTGGCCTGAGCCCTTATACTCTGCCCCTTAAAAAAAATAAAAATCAAATCTCTATAGTCCTAAAACTGTACCCAACCCTAAAAATTAATCCCCCCAACCCGTCCCCAGACCCACTTACCTCTCCCGCTTTGCAGACAATGTGCATTCTGAGGGTGCTGTTGTGCTATGGTATTCTCCTTAAGGAAGCCAAGACCAATACCGTAGCACTTTTCACCAACAGGCTGTCTGGTGGGAATGTCGTAATACGATATTCCCGCTGTCAGCCTAGTGGGAACATCGTGATACGACTGGTGGGGAGGCTGCCGGTATGATGGCTACCTCCTCACGCTGCCATGGTGGTTGGGTAATTCCGACCGCCAAAGTCGTAATGAGGCCCATAGTCATGAATGTGGGCTTCAATCCCCTATTAATGACAGATTGTGCACTATATAAATGCTAATGGCAGTGGTGGCTGCTTCCATTTGGAAGTGGTGGGGTGAGTATGTTGATCCACATACAGGTATTAATTGTGATCTGTTATAAACAGTGTTTATAATGGGCCATGACTGAGAGCTCTGGACTTAAGGCTGTAGCCAAGGCAGCGCGGGTTTCTCACACTGTAAGTGGGTAAAAAAAAGTTGTTTAATTAGAAAAGAAATTGCATGTTTAGCCAATTCCCCCACGTTCCTCTCCAGTCCTGCAGTCTGTGGCTCCAAGGTAGCACAGGGTTCCAGATTCAACTCACCTAACTAATCCAGGCGGTGCTCCCATGCCGCTGACCAGTATGAGAGAGGTGCCAGGATTGGGTGAAGCAGGCTGGCTCACCGGTCCTAGAGCCCCTGGAGGCCTGTTACTGCTCTCCACCCAGCTGTCCAATACAGCTCTGCTTGGAGAGGTTTAAAACGTGCATGTCAGGCTGGCTGTCACAAGACAGCTGGCCAAAGTGACATGCGCACTAAAATCACTTTATCATCATTTTATTTTTCATGTTTGGTGCACTCGCAGTGTGTAAGGGGGGGTTGCTGCTCCACCCTAATGGAGGAGTAGTCGCAAGAATGAAGAATTACAGTTGTGTGCCACTACGATTAGGCGGTAGCAGGGGCCATGCCCACAGCTTGCACTAGGAATCCTGGCATCCTCGCTACTCCATAAAACATTTATGGCAACTGAGGGGTTACAAATTAGAATCACCTCAGTTTGCAAGAAATAAAGGTGTGGGAATCTGACTTTCCCGTGAAAATAATATTAAAAACGGCAGGCTGTGAGGGTAGGAAAGCTAACATTGTAGTCACGTCACAGCAGGATTAATGACATCTACCACACTAAAGTATGCTCGCACCTCTTGCTGCTACACAAAGGAGCTGACAACTGACGACTCCCTGATACTTACAACAATATCTTTTTTTTTTTTTTTTACCCAAACCTGATCCCTGCAGAGAATGGATACGTCGACTTTGCTAACGCTTTTGTGACACTTCCGTCGCCTCAGCATCCAGAACAGAGATTTGCATCAGCACATTAACATGCGGACAGCTGACTTCACACAGACGGCTGGTACAAATTCACCTCAGCAGGGCGGTCTATTCTCAGCCCTGAAGCTGGTAGGAGCAAGGCAATGCGCGCGTGCCGGCTTTAGAAACATTTTGCTAGGTTTTCTTTACGCATAAAAAGACTATCATTCTTGCAGTGTGACAATAAAAGGCACCGGCACGGAGCGAACTGAAGAGGAAATCTGTTTTACTGTTTCAGATTCTCATTTTTGTACCATAAATACAACACATGGAAATCTATCTGCATGTGTGACATACTTGAAGTAAGGCCCCGCGAGGTCGGCATAACGAGTCTCCAGTGCCTTACAGATCATTCGTCTGTATGCTTCACAAATCCCACTTACTGAAAAAATTCCACCGCGCTGCCTGCCTAAAAAAACACATGTCCGCCAGCAAGCGAAGCATGGAAGCTAAATTGCTCGCATCAAGCTGTGTTTTTGTTTCAGCAGCAATATGTTATCACCATTAAATGCAATACGAAGGCTCACTTTAATAAAAAAAAAAGGACGTTCAGTTCATCCAAAAGAATAATGAACTTTTCTGGAAAAATACATTCTTATTTTATCATTTTGCAAAGAGCACCAGTCAACGGATTTCTGCTAGCGAGTGAGGTGGAAAAATACGCCGTCCTCTTTCAGTCACAAATCAGAAAACGCCCTAGAAGAAATAGTACGACAGTGTGCTGTTGGAAATTATTTTAGCAGCGTAAGTATATTTTGAGTGCATTGTGACATTGTCGAGGTTGTCACGAGACCACATAGCACTAGCATTATTATTTTATTGCATTTTTTGTCTTGGAAACGGCTCACTAACAATTATAAAGACACTAAACAGCCTTTCTGAGAGTGAATTGACAACAATGCTTCATGCTTCAGATAACTCAATATTTCAAAGATAATTTATGTTAATACATTCTAACGTATTCTGCTTGTGCAGACACATATGTTAGACATACTACTTCAACTGTATATTCGACTCCCTGTGTGGATTCCTTATCCACCACATAGTACTAATCTGCCCGGTGTTTTGATAGTTGGTCTTCCTCTGCAAGCCTGAACTGGAAACCAAATGTAGCTCCAGGACAAATGTTTACACTCGCCCCACATTCCAGGCCACCGCTGGAGTGGGGCCATGGAGAGATGTTTCGGTTCAACCTGCTCATGCCTCCACAGCCTTGCACCCCACGAAGAAAATGCCAGAGTGGCACAAGAACCGGTCAGGCTCTGGTCTATCCTGGCTGTTTTATCCTCAAATTAATAGGTTTTTTTGGGTCATGTAAAAAAACATACACTTTGCTAAAAAAGCAAAAGTAATTTTATATTATTCTTCATTTCATCTCCTTTGGAATTTAGCAAGTGTTCTAGAAGCAATCCTTGTGGTTGTTAAAGTTTCTCAACTTTATTCCAGTATTTTTGTGTCAGTTACCTCTTCCAAATATTCAAGTACCCAGAACATTTCAGCACCAATTGAAAAAAAGTAAGATTTAGCGCAGAAGTATTTAGGGCGTTTCTTTTTCCAATGTGCATTAATACAAGGTAGAGCGACTGGTGTTATCTAAATTCAATGTAATATATATTTTTTAAAGGGTGTTGATAAGGTTTTATTATTCAAGCATTCTCTTGTAAAATCCTCAGTTATAACCTATCTGCTAATTCACTGGAGTTTTCCCGTTTTCGTACACTTGAGCCTTTGCAATGTTTTCTCTCTACGAATGCTAGTTGGTTATGCTAGCTCACAAGTGCATAGCGTGCTTAGGGCCAGATATGTGTAACAGTCATCTCATAAATAGTGGTGTAAGCTATGCACCAATATTTTGTGATCTTCCTGTCATTTTGTGAACTAAGAGGTTGCCCAAAAGTATGTCCATTCACCAGGACAACAGAAGGGCCTGCCTAATGAATATTAATTAGGCAGGTCGCTATTTTCAACCTTTTGCGATTGAATACCAAGGCAACGATGGTGGCCTGCAGCGACTGTTTACCAACGCAAGGATGGTGGCATGCAAGACACTGCAGAACTCCATCAATTGTTTGCATTTCCAAATGGTAGCCATTTTATTTTTAAAGCAGTCCATATTTCTTAAAGGTGTCAGTACATTTTCATGGTTTTGCAGCAGCAATTGTGGTTGCAAAACAATCTCTAGCATTCTGAATCTTAAGATCCCTTTTACAAGTTGGAAAGGCTTTCTTGTACTTGAAAAAGGGGCTCAGGCCAAGCACAGATTTGCAGCTGCAAAGCAAGTCATTTTTAAAATTGAATTGTAGGCAAGGGCAAAATAGTTTCATGCATCTGGTCCTTGGATTTTTCTTGACAGTAGTCTGAAATCAGGACTTGTTGGTTATTTGTAAGGATTGTATTCACAAATATATCCTTTACTTAGCTTTTGCTCAAGACTCACTTTATTTGCAAAAATCCCAATTATCATACACTATGAAAACTGAATATAACTTTGTGACCTTAGCATATTTTTCATAATGTCAGAAATATGTTAAATTAATGAGAAACAACTTTTGCACACGTGCACACCCCTAACATTAAAAGAAAGATTGTAACTCTGCCATTGAGTGATACGTTTTTGGCATCTCCCTCACCTGAAACCCTACCACTGCCAAAACCAACCTCAACGCCGGACTCCTTGACACCGCCAAACAGATGACAGCAAACCACCTCAAGCTAAACTCCAACAAAACCGAAATCATCATCTTCGGCCCCAACAAAACTATATGGGACGACTCCTGGTGGCCCACCGCCCTAGGATCCCCACCAACGCCCGCAACACATGCACGCAACCTCAGCATCATCTTGGACTCTTCCCTCTCCATGACCCAGCAAATCAACACCATCACCTCCTCCTGATTCATCACACTTCGCATGCTGCGAAAAACCTTCAAATGGATTCCCACAGAGACCAGAAAGACCGTCACCCATGCACTCATCAGCAGCAGGCTAGACTACGGAAACGGCCTCTACGCCGGCACCACATTCAAGCTCAAGCGAAAACTCCACAGGATCCAGAATGCAGCCACCCGCCTATCCTGTATCCTCCCACGCCATGAACATCTTCGCACACCTCAGATCCCTTCACTGGCTTCCGATCAACAAGAGGATCACCTTAAAAATCCTCATCCACGCACACAAATCCCTCCACAACACTGGACCAACCTACCTCAACGAAAGAGTGAACTTCCACACTCCCACTCGCCTCCTCCGCTCTGCTGACCTCGCACTCGCCACAGTCCCCCGCATCCAACGTGCCACCACCGGAGGCAGATCCTTCTCCTACCTTGCCTCCAAAACCTGGAATTCCCTCTCCACTAACCTCTGTAAGACTCAGAACCTCCTGCTCTTCAGAAAACAGCTCAAGACATGGCTTTTCGAACAGTAAATCGGCCTCCTCCCCTCCTCCTCCTATCCCCCTCCCCCCAGCACCTTGGGACCCTTACGGGTGAGTTGCGCGCTCTATACATTTTTTGATTGATTGATTGATTGACATGAAGGTATGGACTCTTCTGCTTCACATCTAAGGTCATTTTTTGGACATCCTTTCTCCATTTCATTATTTGAGTCCTTGACTCTGAGGAAATATGTGAAATAGATGGTAGTCCACCACAAGTAATAAGGTCCCTATGCTGTTAGGTCCAGTTAAAGGTTTCAGTAATTTAAACCTGACTTCAATCCCTGACAGTCATGGCACATAGCAGACAGGCTTAACTTATGAATATGTGTCAAACAGAGGTACCAAAACAGTTAAGAAGTTAAAAACAACACAATAAAAATTCCACTCCAATTTAGAAAAAAGAAAATAACAGTGAACAAACTGATACAAAATGGACACAAATTCAATGTATTTAATATTTCTTCCCGGTGCTTCTCTATGGGCAAGCCAGCATTTGTACAATCAAAACAGGTTTAGGGTGCTAGCCACTGTAAAGACATGGTAACTTTAAAGTTTTGCATGTCTTACTTTGAAACACCATGTTCCCTGTCTTGTGGGCTACAAGGCCGACATAGGGGTGACTTATTAAAATTTAAAAGTTAAAAATACCAATTAGATGTTAGCCAGTTCTCTTTTAGGGGTCAGAGCACATGCACTGAGGCCTGGTTAGCAGTGTGCCACTTCACAGAGTGGAAAAACAGCAGCATCAGTCTGCAAAAATGGGGGTTGACCACGCAAACAGAGGCAGTTTCTCACAAGAACCATGTCCATGTGCCCAAGTTTGAAAGCAAAGTAGACCTTTAATCTCCAAAGGTCATATATTTTCCATTCAGATAAAGGTCTCCTTCCTTTTAGGTCAAACATAGCAGCGTGCAAGCGCTGCTTTTTTGACATGTTATCTATTTGGGCTTTTAACCACGCCCACCTCACATCCATCACTATTGCTCGTTCATTGGCTTGCCCTTCAAAAATCCTTTGTTATGATTGGTAAATGCTTTGTCACTCGTTGGGGCCGTTTGGTTACCGCCTTTGACATCAATCCTGTTACATGGCTAATTGCACTTTTGCCAATACGTTTGACTGTGAGTGAACTTCTTTTTCCTTTTCTGTGTCTCCTTCACTCTCATGGCGTGGCGCTTTGAATCGGCTCGCTTATGTAAAACTGTATTAGTTTTCATTTTCAATTTACACGGCAAAAAAAGTCTGGTTAGGAGTTTACAACACTAATAGCTATAACTCAAGCAAATTCAAGACCAATTGCATTGCAAATGCATGTTTACAATTTATTATTATCCACTTGGATATGTCCATTTCCTTTCCAATTTGATTAAAATGCCCTAGTAACATACAGGACCTGCTGGGCGAACAGGGTACCTCAGTTTGTTCTCTCAACCACCCATTGCTATTTCTTTTTTTGCTAAACTTATGAAATACAGGTGTGGTACTTTCACATTTATTCATGAAAATACAATTTCTCCCACTTGTAATCACCAATGTAATTCATCTAATAGGTTTTTTCCTGCATACCTCCACCTCATCCTCCTGACATCAATGATATAATGCTGGTAATCACCAATGTAATCCATCCAATAGTTTTTTGCCTCAATGCTACTCCCCAACCTCCTGATATCCATCAAATAATGTACTAAGCCTGTGAACTACATAATTGCTCTCAAAGTCTAGCAGTTCCAAACCCTCCACTCTCTTTGGTTTACTTTGACAACTTAACACTTGGTGCGTTACTGTGTTGGATGCTCCTTCTCAAACTAATCTTAAAAGCAGATTATCTATCTTCCTGCTGACACTTGTTTCACCTTTAATCACTCAAGAAAACATAAATAACAGGAAATTAGCATGTTTCGACCCTTATTATCTTTGTTTTCAACCTTGTGATTGGCACAGAATTTCTGGTCATCACTAACTTGCGGAGTGTGGTTACCTGTCGACCCAGTATATAGTCTTTTACCCTCTGCTGATCCTGGAGTCCCAAACCTATTGACCTGTACAGCACCTCCTCATGGCCCTAGAATTAAGTCTAAATGAATCAATTGTAGACCACTTTTGATTGGGGTCCTGAAGCATTTACACTATCGAGCCCCTTGATGTGATTAGGAATCTGGTATGAGCGCAAAGGATTGGGTTTAGTGGCATACAAGAATCATTCTCAATGTGATGTCCTGTCCTCTGGTCTTGATAAAGAAGTTGTGGTAAGGTTGTGGGCAATTAAACATGTCTACGTTTCATTAGACCCAGTCTCAGTATGTCCATAGTGTTTTAATATGTACAGGGGATGCACGTTTCATTAGACGGGGTCTCAGTATGCCCATAGTGTTTTAATATGTACAGGGGATACAACACATAGTAAAGTTGCAGTTAGCAGGTAACCTCCTGGTATATTTATATATATGGTTATTGAGCACCAAACTACCAATGGGTATTCTGGTGCTTAGACCAGGAAACCAAATTTGCATATTAGACAAAAAAAAAACCTTAAACAAATAGATAGGATTTCAGAGCTTTCCAGAAATGTAGTACGTCCAGCTCAAGCCAGCAAATGCAGCTTTTTCCAGGTCTGAGCAGTGACCACAGATAATGCCTTCCCAACTAGATGTACTTTATGGAACTTAGGAGTGGTAATCAGACTTGCCGAAGATGAACGTAATAGTAGGGGGAGGGGACAGTATCTTGTAAACTTATCTGAAATGTATGTGCCCCGAGTTGCAGCACAGAGAGCTTTGTGGATGATACAGAGGGCTTTGAACTAGCATCTCTTCTTACTAGGTAGCCAATCAAGCTGTCTAAGAAGGGTGGAAACAATGTCATATTTTCTCTTACAAAAATCAGTCCGGCTGCTGCATTCTGTATAAGTTGTAACCTTCTGATAAGATAATCAGGGAGCCCAAGATATAAGCATGACAATGGTCCAATCTAATAAGGACCACGGTTTGCACCAGCAGCTGTCTAAGATACTGAGAGATGAGCTCAATAATCTTTTTAAGTTGTTTCAAAAGAAGAAAACAAACATCAATTTATTAATGTGCAACTCAAACGAGAGATCAGTGTTGCCAAATAAAGCTCCTAAGTTCCTCACTAAAGATGAAGGTACAGGACATTTGCCCAAAGCATGGGGCCACTACTCAAAGGTGCAGATGGAAGGGTTCCCAAATATTAGCACGTGTATTATCAGTGGCAAGGTAGAGAGAGTTGTTATTCATGCAAGCTGGCCAGTTTGGCCAAGGCTCCCCCATGTCGGGGGTGCCACACATATAGTGGGTCGACTTGGGCCAGAGATGTGGGGGGGGCAGCTGCGCAGTGTGCTGCCACACCCTCCTCCATTTAGGGGAGCGGCAGTTGCCAGTGTGCTCCCAGAGTGCTTCTGGGTCACGCAAATGTATTGCACACGTTAAAAGAGGCAGCGAGTTGGTAAGCGGGCCTTTCACACTGCCTCGCACACAGATGCTGCCACTCCCCTCTTCCCTTCCTCAGACAGAGTATTTTCTTTGTCCCACCTGCCATCCCCATAGAAGTGGAGTCTATACTGTTTATGTTTCCATGGGTGATTGGTCTTTGTATTTGATAACCAACTTTCCTTCCAAGCTGGTCAAACACCACTGTTGGAGAAGCATATTGTTGTTCTTGGTACCTGTCTTGCTAACCAGTTTTTTTTCCTTGTAGCGGTAGCCTATGTCAGATTTTATGTGTATGTAGCCTGGCAGGGTGAGATCATGATTGTTGGGGCGATTCGGCATACCTTTCCTTCCTTAAACAGGACAGTGATGTCAAGGGGTCCTCCAAGGGGTGCCGGCAGGGAATCAAATGGAGAATCCAGGGAAGTGGCGGTTGCAAGCAATCACTGGTATCTGTCCTTATAGCTAACCACCTGCACATGTGCAATGAGTGAGAAGCTAGGACAGGCCCTTGGGGGATAACTGATGGGTGGAGGAAGTGCCTGAGGTAGGTACCCTGGCAGTCAGGTGGCCCCCCTACACAAAGTGCGCCCCTGGAGGGGTTGTGAGGAGTTGGGGTCCTCCCCTAAGGAGGGACCCACCCTAGGTGACCTAGATGGAAAGGGGTGGTTTCCGGACCAGAAGACAGCACTGGGATCAGTTATGATCTCATCTGTGGGCATAAATTGTGATAGCCAGGAACCTGTTTAGATAGTGCTAGGAAACCGGATGTATTAGCGTCTCTGTTAAGGCTAGACATCGACATATGAAAATAAAGCTGTAAATATGAAGGGTTACTGCGCATAGTACTGAAATGATGCGTGGTTTTACTAAAGATGTTTGTTTAATAAAATATGGCTGGGAGTTTATGATTCCTAACCCAAAGATGTGTGTATTACTGCCTACCAATGTGGAAGCAAGGGAAGATGTCCAGGAGGGCATTTTGAGGTGGACGCTGGAGGCCTCGGTGGTACTGAGCCATATGACCATGCTGCTCCTGAATTGCTCTTGAATTAGCGCAGTGTCGCCTTCCATACGGATAATAATTTGAGTATCATAAAACTGAAATCCAAAGGAAGTAATCAGGTCTGCTGGGGGCTGCATATATATATGTATATGTATATATATATATATATTAAAGAGTGTAGGGCTAAGGGCAGACCACAGCCTATGTTCTACTCGTCAAAAAAGGATTCAAACCATGCAAGTGGTTTAACCATTAGGCTAATGGCAGAAAGCCTTTTCATGAGGCCATGTCAAACACAGCTGACAGATCAAGAAGTATAAGTGCTGCAGAATTGACAGGATCCAAAGCCACTTAGATCGATAGTAAAGCTGTACTAAAGCAGGATTGGAAGACAGGTTGAAGCTTATTATACACATCGTTCTCTTCACAGTATGTAACTAGTATATTAATAATAAAACCCAGTGTTCCTTCTTTAAGAGCTGTGTAACAAGCATTGTTTTACAGTATGCTGGAACACTCCCCCCTATTGAAAGAGTTGCTGCACATCATAGCACCCAGGAAGGGAATAAGGGTACCATCTCTGCAGTGAGATCCAGATTTAACGAGTGTGCTTTTAGATATTACACCTTCATAAAAGAGAGGACAAAGCTCCAACCACTTCTTTTGTAAAGTCAGTTTTGATTCTAAATATTTTATTATAGCCCCATCTGGTGTAGAGATTGATAGAATATATTTGATGTTCAACTGAAAAAAGTCAGCCAAATCTTAACAGAGCCTGTAAGTAAGTAAAGCTTTGGGTAAATGATGTGCCATTTTAGCTAAGAAAGTATATACTGAAAACAGCTCCCTAGTCAAATTATTAGCCAACACTATTTTATTGTAATAATAGTTATCCCTACAGGTTTTCAACAGCATGTTGTACATTTAAAGTTCTGCTTTACAGTCTTCTCTGCCATCCTCTGAAAAGTCTTTCCCTCCGAGTGGCTCTGATCATTTGCATTGCTTTTCAGCTTGTACTAATTCTTGCGTTCACCAAAGGACCAACAAAGTTTTACGATACACAGTTCATTTTTAAGTGGCAGCACAATGTCAAGAGCTCCCTCAATCCAAGAAATAAACTGTTCTAAAGACATGTTAATATTAGTATTAGGCTAGATACTAGGTTCTGATTTTTCTAAATATTTCCTTAGTCTAGGATAATCAAGTCTAAACCAGGACCAATAACATTTAGTAATGGGTGGTTGTTGAGGGGGAAAGCCATCATCTCTGTGCAAACAGAAATATATCAACTCATTATCAGACCATAGAGCCTCTTCCATGGTCTCCACAATGATCAGTCCTTTTCTAGCATAGATGTGTTCAAATATATAGCCTGCTCTGTGAGAGAATTTGCTCAGTGTTGGAGATGACACAACTATTCCACTATTTGGCCCTGCTCTTTGAACTCCCCCGTTCCCTTTCACATGAAGCTGAGAATTATGTTCAGTCAGTAGTAGCAGGCCAAGCCTGTAGGAATATCAATGCTAATAACCGATTCCCTAACCTAGGACACACTACTTCATTTACAGGATATTGAGAAGTTAGCTGAATGTTATACGCAGAGGAATAAAGAAGCTAGATATGATCTCTGTGTGGCATGTTGTTATGCATGCTTCCGGGCTGGGGAGGACATGACAACTGGCAATGAGTAGGGAATATTTGCCCTGAAGAAACAGAACTGCTATCTCTGAAAGTTTGCGAGGAAACAGCAAACTGCTCGCCCATGCCATGTGTGCCCCAAGCCAGTGTAAAGAAGCCTGCAGTTGGCATATGTGGAGTGCAAGCTGCTCTCCAACCTGTGCGAGGCCTAGTGGAGAAGTTAAAGGCCTGGCAGAAAAGTGCTAAGAGAAAAGCCTGACAAGACTCGCCAGCTCAGGCTAATAGAAAATGAAGGTGCTGCACCTCAACACGGAGCCATCAGTCACACAAAGAAACCACTAAAGGCAGTGACGACCAGGTAAAACACAGGCAGCGACAACCAGATATAATGCTTCAAGGCAGCTACAACCAAGTACAAGTACTGAACCTTACTTACCGGTTTAACAACCTCAAAATCTGGCGAGGTGACTCAAGAGCGAACACAGGGGTTGTGCTCGAAAGGTTGTTGTTTCCCGGAGAAGCTGCCGAAGACAGGGGAAGTTGGCAGCTGGTGCCCTTCAGTTTAACTGAAAAAGTTTTCAAGAAAGCAAAGGCCCACCAGTAGTTGCTGGAATAGACATGGAGTACAGTGCTGCTGCATTTTTCAAACCTCTGCCTCCATTTGATTCTGCCAAAAAGCAGAATACTGGCACCAGAGGGACAACAGAGATCAAGACTTTAGATGCTTTCATAGATGCCTTTGGAGAAGTAAATGATAAGAAAACCATTAAATACTTAAAGAATTTCACTGGTGATGGAGTGAAAGAAGTGATAAAGAAGAGCTCACAAACTACAACTGTCATACCGTCAAATCAAAGAAACGTTAGGAGCCAAGTTCAATACAATGCCAAACATCGACTAAGAATGGTACATTTTCAATCAAGCGAGACAACAAGTTGGTGAGATAATGGATGAGTTTGTTGAGAGACTTGATGTACTCATCAAACATAGCACATTTAGAGAATTTAATGATGAGGAAGCCATGCGCCTCAGAGTCATTCATGGTTGTTTGCCTGACTGCATGTTGCGTGAGATACTCAATATAGAAAAAGTACTGATGGCTGCAGGGGCCGAAAAACGGGCACATCGTCAAGCCGGTGACATGGAAGCAGGAACAGCTGAAGGTGAATTGGCATTGTTCATAAAAAGGGACACAAGCACTGAGCAGATGCCCACAAGCTGACATCTCCAAAGAAAAAAGGTTGTATTTCTGATGTGGATTTTCATTTCCACATGAGGATAAATGTTCAGTCATCGGACAAACATGCAAGGGGCATGGAAAGGATTATCATTTCATAACGGTTTGCAGAGCAAAAGAGAGACCAAGTGTTTCACGGCAAGATGGGAAAATGAATGGCAGAAAGTTCCAGAAGCATTCCCACCAGACAAAAAGCAACCTTCCTCAACATCACCATTGAGCAACAGTGAAGAGGATGAATGTGCTATGATCATAAAAAAAGGGTGCACATGTGCACCTTGCTGCTAGCAAAGAAGACAAAAGAATTTAAAACGCAAGTGAGTTAAGAAAACAAAAGAATTCATATGGACATTGTCACAAGATCAAACTCAAGGTCAATGGTTGTCTCATACCCTTATAATTGACAGCTGTGCATCGATCAACATCATGACAGTTAAACAATTTCACAGTCTGGCACCTGTACTGTATCTTAAAATGTCAAAAACAAAGGTGTATACATGGGCTGCTTCCATACTATTAAAAAGTCAAGGATCATTCACAAATGATCTTTCAGCACAAGAAGACGTCTCTGCAGGCCCTAATCCATGTTCTTCAAGGTACTCCATCTAGTGCATGCTTACTTAGTTTTGCAACTGACTCTGACATACAACTGATATCTATTAATTATATCCTAAATACGTAATTTGACGTGCTTCAGTTCCCATCCCTGCTCCATGGCCTAGGAAGGCACAAGACGATGAAGGTGCAACTCCACATCAATGAAGACATCTGACCTGTTGCACAGTGACACCGCAGGATAGCATTTCATCTACGAGAAGGAACTAGAAGTCCTGTGGAAACATGAACTGTTGAGCACTCTAATGTTCTCACACCAAGGGTGTCGCCCATAGTGGTAGTGACAAAAAGGACAGAGGAGATGCAGTGTGCATCTGTGTGGATATGTGCCAGACCAACAAGGTAATGGAGAGAGAAAGGCATCCTGGTCCACACATTGCAGATACAATCATGCAGCTGAATGGAGCCAAAGTCTTCTCCTGTATTTACTTGAACAAGGGATACCATCAACTCAAAGAAAACTGCAGGTACATTACCACTTTTTCACCTCATGTTGGTTTGTTGAGATACAGAAGTGTCATCTGCTGCAGAAATATTTCAAGATGTGATATGTAGCCTGTTAAACATGCCTTCAATTACAGTGATGACATACTGGTGTTTGGCGCAACGCAAAAGGAACATGATAAAGCTCTCAAACAAGTGTGTCAGTTACTTACAGGTGCAAGTCACACATTAAATGCTGAAAAATGTGAATTTCATAATAAAAAAAACCCTCAAATTCTTTGGTCACCTATTTCTGATGGAGGGTTTACTCCTGATCCTGATAAGGTGTGAGCATTGGCTGCCACTAGTCCTCCATAAGATGTCTCAATGGTACGGTCCTTCTTGCGCATGGCCAGCTATTGTTCCTGGTACATTTGTGATTTTGACACAGTGAATGCTCCATTGCGAGACCTGACAAAATGAAATGTTCAGTTCTGATGATCCAATGAATTTGACCACAGTTTCAAGAGTATAAATCATGCAATTGTCAATGTGACTGAGATGGCTTACTTTGATTCTAAATTCAACACTGAGATCACTGCTGATGCGAGCCCAATGGAGCTCGGATTGGTCCTTGCTCAGCATAGTGGAAATCCGAATGCTCAGAGACGCATCATGGAATACCCCAGTCAGCACTTGTCTGGCACAGAACGTGCCCTTCTCCAAGTCAGAAAAAGAAAGTCTAGCTGCAGAATAGGCCTGTGTCCTGCAGGACACCATGACATGGTAGTCACCAAGAGGGCATAGAGATATTGAGTGTTGTTCCCTCGGCTGGATGAGAAAGTCGAAAGGGAGTATAACTTATGCAACTGCCCATCTTCTGCCGTGACCCAGCATCTACTAACCATGTCCAATCTTTCTGCGCATGTCTGGGATTGAATAGCTGGAAGCTTCTTTAGACCCCTGGCAAACAGACACCATCTTATGATGGCCATTGACAAATATTCCTGGATTCCTCTGATGGAGGATATATCATCGACTACTCATGACAAAGTTATTGAGTGGCTAGACAACATATTTGCAGTATGGGGCATAACAGACACTTTCAAATCTGACAATGGTCCATTGTTCAACAGTAAGGAGTCTAAGGAGTTTGACGAGACTCAGTGTCAAGCATCAGAAAAGCACACCCTTGTGGCCTCAAGTCAAGGGTGTAGTAGAACGATTTATGGGGGATCCTGAAATGAGTGATCCAACATGACTTGATGGAGGGCATTGAGCTGAATCAAGCATTGTGCCAATCCTTCCATCCCTATCAGACTCCTCACTCTCCCAATGGTGAGAGTCCTGCCACCCTGATGTTCGGGATGGCTACAAGAACCAAATTACCACAATGAATCTCTGCGCAAATTCTGAAAGATGATGAGGTTTGTGCTACTGACACTGCTCAGAGACGTCAGATGAAGACATATGCTGATCAACGTTGTTGGACTCGGGAGGTCATGTTTAATGAGGGTGACTGGGTTCTTAGTCAAACAAAAACCGAAACAAAAGACAGATTCTCCATTTGATGCTGAACCAATGAAAAACCTGCAGAGCAAGGGACATATTATAATACCACACCGACCTGGCAAATCCATTACAAGGGACTCGTCCCACTCCAGAAAACTGTCAAGAAGATTATTGGTCCCTGCAAGCCCAGAAGAAGCTGTTCCACCTGAAAGTTCTCAGAACCTGTACCCTCAGGGTACACCCCTACAGCTCAACTTCCTTATGTCACTCAGTCTGGCCAAACTGTGTGAGTACCCAGACGGCTGATTGAGGGCTTGTAATGCTGCTATTTGTTCATGTTTCTTTGTTTAACAAGGAGGAAATTTAGTGTCTTTATACTGCAAGCATTAAGACCCTGCACCTACCAGGTTGACTACGCAATCAATCTGGGAGGTTTAAGGTGTGGTCTTTAATAGTTTAGGGATTATGAGAAGTTTGTTGAATGTTGTACGCTGAGGAATAATGGCTTTAGATAAGAGCTTTGTGTGTGGCCTGTGCATGCTCCCTGGCTGGGGAGGACGTGACAGGGGTTACTACTGGAATAGTTTATAAGAACATACTCATAATACAGTAAAATAGAATAATATAAAACAGTTCTGCCAGGTGAAAAGCATACAACAAGATGAAACCAATGTCAAAATGAGCACCAATTTGCAAGACTTCAGCTAGAGAAGACAGGCCGTTCACAGTAGAAGGTGGCACTGAAATAACAGGCCATGCAGTTCTCCAACAGACTTCCAGGATTGAACTTCCCTAATGTAAAAGCTTTTTTTGCATTTTTCTCTTTCTTATTCATAGTGTTTAGAAAAGAAAGTTGTATTTGCTCTGAAGTAGGCAGTGTCAGCTAGAGATGATCAGTTTCTGGGCACAGTAAGGAGGGGGGAATTCCCAGAAATATAGCTTTATATGTGAATCAGGCATGTTTGAAGTCTCTCCTTGCTTTTATGGGGTGCCACATCAGAGAGGAAGGAGTCGGCAAGATGTGGGTTAAATTCCAGGTTCGGGCCAGCCTGCCCTTGAGCCTGGATGTCACAATACCATCTAGCTGAACTCATCCTGAATATATATATATCCACCTAATAGTTCCATAACGAATGCCTGAATTCATCTTCAGATCCTTGAGTGAAATATGTGGGGCTTGTATCCTGAAGTTAAATATGTTGCCAGTTGGCCCTTAATGGGTGGATCATGCTAGAGTTGCAGGATGTCTATATTGCATACACTTAAATCTTATAAATATAAATCGAGCTCAATAATAGTCAATGAGAATCCTGAAAATATGCCATGGATGCTTCTGTCAAGGACAAACGTTGTACACCCACCGTTTCTGTAAAGTGAAAGGGTTTTGTTCAAGTAAGTGATCTTAACACTTGACAGCTGGCATATTTTCAAAATATAGTGCCATGGCGAAATGTTAATCATGCTGGCAAAACGTAGGACAATTGGTGAAATTGCTCATTGTGCAGTTTTGTGCAACAATTTAACCAAACACCTACCTCGTGAACAAATGTTTTGCGAGATACCATTTGGAGACTGGTTCGCACAGAAAACACATCACTGAGTGATTTTCTGTTTGTAATAGTCTCCTTCCAGAACCTCACAAGAATCTGTGAGGTGCAAACTCACTTAGTCTGTGATAAACCTGCAAACCACATTCCACTCTGAAAGTATCGTTTCTGGAAATACATGGAATTTACCGAGATAAAGAAAAAAAATGATTCTATTTCACGCAGCCATAAACCCCTATTTGTTTACTGAGGAGCACACGTCTTCACTATGCAGCATTTGCTAAAAAAAAAAAAAAAAACATAATCGGCTGCTCGATCTGCACATTTTAACCAATAAAAATTGTTTCCAGCTCAGGCAAATCAAAAGTTACTAATAATGTAGCGACATGTGTTTGCCTATGGTGGAAGGCCCTTCCCCAAAGGTTAACTGGTCATCTTTCAGTTGTTTATTTCTGTACTTGGCTGTTAAAGTGTACCAACGAAGTGGAATCAGTTGCTCGGACAGTATTACCAGATGAAAAATTACAAAAAACTTAAGTAACACTATCAAGAATATGGTGCATTGTGCCACATAATTTGTCTTTTTGTGCTGCATAATTTAGTCAACCCCGCTGCATTATTTGGTGCCCCTATGCTGTATAATTTAAGTGGCTCTGGTTAGAGCTCAGTGCAGCATAACAGAAGGTGTGACATAATTACACTTGATTAAAAACTGCGATTTTGACTAAAAAAAGCTGTTTCTACTCAGCAAAACCTATTTTTCTTATAAACCTTTATTTCATCATGCTAACTGGTTGTCTACTGTGTTCCCTACGTTCCTTAACAAGGAGTGTTCAGGGGATTGTGATCAACGTTGAAAAACATACAGTGTTAAAGTTCAAAAATACATTATACTTTTTTTTCCAGATTGCTGGCTTGCCCGTGACACAGAGAAACAAAACATGAAATGAGATCAGGCTTTTAAGCTCAGGATGAGCAGCAATTTTGATTTGATTTCAGCCTTGTGAAACAGCTCTTGGCAACGCACATTAGCAACAACGAAGCTGGTAGCCGAAAAGGTGATTTCTGAGCTGCTATTGCAGGCACAGAGACTGCAGGCAGCCATCGGCAATGGACTGTGCTTGCCAGTAGTGGCATGATGGAGCATGAGAGAAGGGAATTTAGAAAAGGCACTCGTGATGGATGAAACATTTCTTTATTTTCCAGTGCTGTGACTTTTGCATTTCCATTCTGGTTACACTGTGTGGCTTCCGTCTCTGAGCTGCGACACAGCAAACAGCTTGTAGTACATCCCTTCATGGACTGCAGTCACCTCCAAATAAATTGCTTTGCTGAGCAATGAAGAAGGGATACATTCAGAGGAAAATGTTTCAGCCTTCAAAGAAGAGGTTTGTTGTGTGTGAGGAATTGGCAATAATAGAGGAAGGGATGTAACAGAATATGATAAAAAAACAGCCCTATAAACTGTATCCAGTAATCCCCCACTAGAGGAGCTACAGTTACGTGAAGGCATGGTTCACTCTGGGCGGGCAGTGCTAGCGGGTAGAACATATGGGATCTTGAAGACCCACTGAGAAATGAGAAATGTAAAGGGGAGCCGGAAATTCAGTCCAGAAAAGGGCAGTAAACGGGCCATTAAACTCCACTTCTAGTGGGAGGCCAAAATTTGTGGAGGCATAGCGGTAGGGATTCCTCCTGTTTACCCAGTGGTCGAAAAAAAGATTTGATGTGTATTTGGACATCAGGCTCCTGTTCCACAATGTGTAATTGTATAACACAAAGGCACTAAAGCAAAAGCAGCTGATAAAAAATGAGCATTAGCAAAGCCAACAGATCTCGCCTGTGCAAGTGCTACTGGCTTTGAGAATGTGTTTTAGCCATGTTGTTCACCTGCATGGCTGCTGTTCAGCATGACTAAAAGTTAGTGGTATAGAGGAGAGTGTCGTGGAGTGTAAGAGTGGAATAGTGAAGAGTAGTGGAGTGTGTTGTAGAGTGTTGTTTATTGAAGGGGCATAATGTTGCATAGAGTGGAATAGAGTAGACTGGTGTAGAGTGAAGTGGCATTGAATTCAGTGGCACACAATGCAACTTCATAGAATGGAGTGGCGTACATTAGATGGGTGCATAATAGAGTGGAGTGCAGTGTGGTTCACTCAAGTGACAGAGTACAGTGGAGTGGCGTAGAGTGAAGCTGAGTTGAGGGGCATAGAGTTGAGTGATGCAGAGGTCAGTGGCACACAGTAAAGTGGCAGAGAGTACAGTGGTGTAAAGTAGCATAGAGTGAGGCAGAGTAGAGTATAGTGCTCTAGAGTGCAATTGCATACATTGCAGTGGTGTGGAGTGGAGTAAAGCGACCTAGAGTTCAGTGGCAGAAAATGTAGTTTTGCAGAGTAGAGTGTCAGAGTGCAGTGGAGGAGAGTAGCGTAGAGGGCAGTGGCATAGAGTACAGTGATGCAGAGTAGAGTTCAGTGGTTAAGGTAGAGTGGTGTAGAGTGCAGTGATACAGTGGAGACCCACAGAGTGGAGTACAGTGGCACAGAGTAGATTGTTTCAGAGTAGAGTGAAGTGGGGTGGAGTGGTGCAGGGTAGAGTGCAGTGCCATAGAGTGTAGTGGTGTAGAGTAGATTAGAGTGGCATACAGTGGGTTGGTTTAGAGTGCAGGAGCATACAGTTGAGTGCTACAGAGTAAACTGTATTGGCATAGAGTGCAGTGTTGCGGAGTGGCAAAGAGTAATGAGGCATAGAATGTAGTTGTGCAGAGTAGATTGGTGTGGCCTAGACTGGAGTGGTGTAGAGTGCATTGGCGAAAAGTGTATTGGTGTACGGTAGAGTGGCAAAGAGAGCATTGGCATAAAATAGAGTGGTACAGTGTAGGGTAGAGCAGTGTAGCGTGAACTTGCATAGAGTGCAGTGGCACAGAGTGGAGTAACGATGAGTGCAGTGGTGTGGAGTCATGTAGAGTGGAGTGGGGTACAGTGGATAATTCATGGTGTGGCAGCCCACTGCCATTAAAGACTACAGATTTTCAATTAAATGACCATTACATTTGTACAGGCATGCAGTTTTAATAATAAAACTATACAGTGCACAGACAAAAATGTGTGGAAATTGCATCACTGAGTTTAATGAATCATTTTGACCATATTAAAGATTTTGTTTCCAACAAACTTCAGAAATAATAAAACATGTGCTTCATTTGTGCGTTCATAATTCTGATATATTCTGAAATACCTACACAGTTCATTTAAATGTTGTTGTGTGCTAGAAATAGACTCTTTCCTACCCCAAGTTTCTAGGAAGATTGTCACTTAAATCTTCTCACTTTGAAGTTAGAGAAAAGAAAAGTAAACAAGCATCTTTGGAAGACAGTGCCTGACATTTGACCTCGGTCATTGAACACACAGGAAATATGAAGAGATAAGAACAAGATTTAAAGGTCTGTTAACAGAAAGCGAGTTTGTGGAAGAATACAGAAAACACAGTTTAGGCAATGGGAAGGACAAACTGAACCTGGAGAGCCTAAAGCAAATTAAACCAGCAAATGGGAAGCCAGAAAGTGTGAGTTACACCCCACAAAGCCAATGGTAATCAACAAGCAGAATGAACTCCTAGGTAAACTTTCTTAAAGTCCCCAAGTTGTCTTTAGCAAACCAGACAGCTGCACTGTCTGGTAGGCTGCAACCTAAAAAAATCATACAAGTTACTCTGCAGTACACCTGGAAATATGTAACTGGTACAGCTTTCCAGGCGTACTACTGGTAATTTTTGTGAATAAGGCAATAACGTAAATCTGTTCATGTGAGGAACTGTGCTCCTACAAGTAAAGGTTTAACATTTTTGTTCTGACTATGGCCCATTGTGTTTCATTTTTCTTCACATCGTTCATCTATACTATTCTATTTCAATCCTCCTTACACCATAGTGGCATATCGCAGGACTACAACTTAAGTCTCTAGTAATCATGTTCCACAAAGGAAAATGTAAAGTTAATATTTTTAATATACAAAAATTCTTCCCAAGTTCTGTCACAAACATTTTTCAATAATATTTATTTATGAGAAAACTGGTCTTCTTAGAATCTTCACTCAGATGTTTAGCTATGTGGACATCTTGGTTTTTACTTGGCGTGTGAACAACTGGACAGGAAATAGATGAATCTCATTGCCAAAAGATTGTTCTGTAATGCACATTGCCATATGTAAGGTCCAGCACCGCTGACATTTGAAAATCATCATTCTCCAAAAGCTTTATAAAGGAACAGAACCCAACACAGTACCATGAATGATTAGGGTCATTCTCTAGTGTGAGGCACTAGTGTGTGCAATTTTGGAAACCCCTTCCAGAATTTTATACAGGAAAACATGTATTTTCGGGGATAGAGAGACATTTGAATACCTAATGTAATGGCTCTTGACTGACCATTTGATGGGCCTGTCTCCTCCATCAGCAAGGTGAAACATATTTGGTTATTCAATTTGGGCCCTCCTCATACACTCTGCCTCCCTTTTTGGTGGGATATCCTGTGAAGGTGGGTTAGCTGAAGGTGTAAGAATGCTTTTGTGGTTAGAAGAGTTGACTTGGTAGCCCCAGAACATGCCTAGAGGTTTATGGCTTCTGTTTAATGGAGAGGAAGACTTGTACAGATCTGTATTTACATGAACACCTGTGTATCCTGTATCCCTGTGATACATCTCCAGTCACACTATTTAGAAAGTATGAATGGGGACACTTTTGGGATGGATAGTTAGGATTTATTTAGGAGTACCAAACCACTTTAAAAAGCCATGTTCTACCCACCAAATCTTCAGAACAAGCCCTAAAGAGGAGGACAACCTCTCTGCTTTGTAAGAATAGATTTCCTTGCTAAAGGAAAACTGTAAGAGGTACCATAACCTCTAACCTTAATTCGCTAAAAACTGGCTGTTGGAATAATGAGGAACCTGCCTCCTGGTAATCTGCAAGCTTGGAAACTCAGCATGTAACAAACCTATGGAGCTGCTGACACTTTGGAGACTTTCAAAGTAATTGGATGCTACTAGGAAGACCAACTAAGCCTGTACTTGCATTTGGTATTAAATGCTCCCTACCACTCTGAACTACATGTAGCTGGAAAACCAAATTCACAAGCTGAGGTCTGACACAGTACATCTAAATCTGCAGGCAGGTTTCAAATAGTCCTGATCAGATACAGGTAATGCCTGAGCCGAAGAACATTTGCAAAACATAATTGAACTAAAAGAATGTCTATCTTACTTCCGTCAGCTACTGGAAGACATTTCGTCCTCCTTTTTATATGAGATATTCATAGTATGCTAAATGGTCCACACCGTGTGACAGAGGTCTTAAACGTCCTGCTCAGATATGGTATTATCTTCATCCCACTGGTAGAACTTTTGCTCTGGGAAGATATCTAAATCTGAAGTAGAAATCTCAAGTCACCACTTCATTTCCACCCACATGCACTTGTGAGTCATCCCTATTCTCTTCATGTGTATGTCCTAGTTACACTTTTATCAACACACATTTTCTGATTTCCAATATACTAACACGTAAATGCCTTTCTCCATTGTTTCCTGTCTGTTAAGTTTTTAAAGTAATTTGGACTGTGTTAACCACTTATCAATTTACCTATGTTTTGTCCCATTTTTCAACTGTCTCATTTTAATTAAATCTGTATAGCATATTCAGTTTTATTGCTTGAGTATACAAAACATCCCACACAATCCTCTAGTAACTACCTTGCTGCTTACGTTAAGCTATCAAATGTGAGCCAAGTTTACCAGTTGCAAAATATTAACTAGGAGCCCTTCATTTTAGGCTATGTAGTTGCCCAGTTACGGGTCAATGTAATGGCAGATTGAGTGTTCCACATATGACAATTATATCATAAAGGGCAATACAGTTTTCCATTACGAATCTTGATAGGAAATACAATAGATACCACTGTGCATCCATTTATCTTGCAAACTGACCTGCCAGTGTTTCAGAAATATTGCATTTGCACATTCAATACATATAATAATTCCCCACAGCTTCTGCTCTGTTTTCCTACAGCATTTTGGTCTCTGTTTTTTTAAAAAATTCCACAAGTGTTCCCAAATTACCCTCATTTTTGTTTTTATGACTATATTGTTTATATTAACCTTATTTGTTTTATTTCTGTTCATATTTGTATAAATGTGGTTTACTAAAGAACTTTTTAAAATACTTTCTAGTAGCTCTTTATGCTTACAGTGAAAAAACTACTGTTGTCATTAATGTACTTCTCCCGATTAAGTGCTCCATAACAGCTTTATAGGGCTGAAACAATGACAACTGCTTGTACTCATTTACATTAATTGGTTGGCACCATTTCATAATGCTGGTGGAAATAAATCCAATGCCAACAGTGAAGCTTTGTTAACCACCAATGGTTTCACTCGCTGTGATGTTAAAGTGGATTTAGTGTGTAAAGTACACAGACTTTTGCACTTAAAAATGCACTACTTTTGTAAATATTCTTACAATGTTTCCTATTGTATACAAGAAAAATGGATTGCATACCAGATTGAATATATTTTGTATGTGAAGGAATCCCTTTACAACGTCACGTCTAGATCTAGCATGTAGCATTGTACATACTGACTCTCGTGGATGTTTCTGAATACAATACGATTAATGTACAAGATTAATAAATAACAATAACTTTATTGTGATAGCCAAGGCCAAGTCTATTATATAATAAAGACTGTGGTGGTCATTACGACCCTGGCGGTCCAAGACCGCCAGGGGTAATGTAGCGTCCGTACCGCCAACAGGCTGGCGGTAAGGAGGCCCTCATTACGACCGCGGCGGTAGCGCCACGGTCGCACCGCCGGGGCCGGCGGTTTCCTGCCATTTTAGCCCCGGCAGTGATAATCCGCCAGGGCAGCGCTGCCCTGGGGATTATGACATCCCTACCGCCAGCCTGTTTCTGGCAGTTTGCACCGCCAGGAAGAGGCTGGCGGTAAGGGGTGTCCTGGGGCCCCTGGGGGCCCCTGCACTGCCCATGCCAATTGCATGGGCAGTGCAGGGGCCCCCTAACAGGGCCCCGGCCAGCTTTTCACTGTCTGCATAGCAGACAGTGAAAAGCGCGACGGGTGCAACTGCACCCGTCGCACGGCCGCAACACCGCCGGCTCCTATGTTGCGGCCTCATCCCCGCTGGGCCGGCGGGAATGTCATAATGGGGGCCGCGCGAGTGCGGCCGCATTGGCGGCCGCACAGTGGTTACCGCCTGGCGGGCGGCAGTAGCCACCCGCCAAGGTCGTAATGACCCCCTATATGCCATGTAACATACATTCATGCCAATGTAAGATATCATTTTGGTGGAAAGAATCCTGACAGTCCTGTACCAAGCCACAGAGCCACTCAAAAGAAGGCAAAGCACAGTCTTTCCACTAGAACCATCTGGCAACACATTTCAGCATTCATTTTCTTTCTATTTCTCTTGCATGAATGCAAACTGTCAGCTGGGTCAGCAGCTGCTACACCAGGTTGCCTTGTAATGCCAATGGCACTGCTCCAGGTCTCAAGGATCATGAAGCAGCAAAAGCACAACGCAACAGGGCTACAGGAGTCCTATTTACTTTTTGTAGTTTCCACTCACTTCCCACCTCCTGATTCATCCCCCCAATAGGAAATAAGAGGCTGTAAGGGGCTAACGATGGGACAGCAGGTCAACAATGTGTTGTCATAATAGAGTCATAGGGTGTTTAATATTACTACCGCTACTGCTGGCATTTCGGAGACTCGTCGTCCATGTTCTCCACAGACGTAATACTGCCTTTTCAAGATGTGTGAATATGCCTGAAGGATACACTCAACAACAAAGTCTATGTGTGCCTCAAGAGCTCTGTACTATGCTATTTTAATTCTCTAGTGAGTGGGCATCTGAGAGCCCATGTTCGAGAAACAGATTGTCATGGGCTTGTGTCAAAGGCACTGCAAGGTTAATAGTTCCAGTTGATTGTAGTGCGATTTGTGCAGGAATTATACTCACTTCCCATGTGGGTGGAAAGGTTTAAGAACCACAATCCTTGTTTAAGTGTTATTTAATGTGCACTGAGCGCTAGGCACCGTTGTTTTTAACTTACTTGGACAACTGACCATAATTATAGAAACGGTCAAGTAAGAAAAGAAACCAGTAAAGATAAAACATCAATATCAAAATAGGTCAGCAAGTGTAGAGGCAATAAAGGAAACACAACGATTCAGAAATTAGGCCAACCTCAGGTTAATCCGTGACTTTTCATTTGATTTACAGTCCCATAAATGTGTTATAAGAGCTTCAAGGAATTACCACCAGGACAAACCCATGTGTGCTGTAAACCAGACATGAAGACAATATATCACAAGGCTAAGTAAACAAACCTTGTTCCAGATGTAACAGCCTGCCTTTGGCTTCCGTCCCAGCAGCAAATCATCAGGAGGAATTTTAACAAGCAGCGAGTTACTTGCTTTCACTTCTGAATTAAATGAAACCACTGGTCTGTAATTTCACACCGGGCACTTGTTTTAAATCAACTGGTTGAATAGCACAGCCTCTGCAATGTTCAGAAATGTCTGTATCTGATGCAAACATGTAATACTTGATAACCTAAGATCGACCACTGTGGCTACTGTGACATGACTGATAATAGGTCTTTGTTCTGATTCCAGTTTCAGGATAGTTTAGTGGGTTATTCAAGTTTCAAGGCAGAAATTCAAGTGTAACTTGTCCAAGCAATGGTTAGTTGTGTTAAATTATTATCCCTATATATACAATTCAATCTATTGAGAACTGCTTGCTTTTTATCCTAGGGGGCACGAGTTATAGTTACTTGAGATAACTATAACTGCTGAATTTCTGTGTTTTTAACTGATATTTTCACCTAACTATAACGTCCCTTTATCCTTTGTTTTATTTGGCGAATATACATGAGTGTCATTTATGCTCTGCTTCAATCTATGATAGCAAAAGGTAGTGGGTAAGCCCACTTCAGCCATTGACCCTCTTGCCCTTTGAGTGATGGCATTTATTTGTCTAGTCACATGTCCACATTAGTCTGAAAACGAGCATGCTCTAATGCGACATCTGCTGAGCAAGTGCTTTAGTTTTGACATACCCTCCTTTTACGCGTCACTCTTCCTTTTTTCATCTCCTCTTTTCATTTTTAGAGCATGCTACAATTCCCCAGACAGGGCTAATAGGCTGCTCGCTTGCTACTCATTTTCTCTGCAGTAGTAGCACCACATGCAGCCACTGCCTTTAAACCAGGCAACCTTTACGAAATGGTATTGGCTTTACTATAGCCTTGTTTTACCATTCGAAGACTGCCAACACATTGGTTCTAACAATTGTCGACATAGTAGAACTTTAAAACAAGAACACACTATGAGCAATACCATTGCAGGATGGCCACTCACTAGTTTGTTAAAGTTTATTTGCTACTTCAAGCATATGCCCACCAGGTTTAAGTGGCAGCAGTGTTCTTTATTCAACTTTCATTATTTTGATGTATCTTGAATATGTTGTTGAGTTTGTGTGTTGAATTGTGATTGTGTAAGTAGGTGAATGTAAGAATGAGTTAGTGGGTTAATGAATGGATGCATGAGTCGATGGATGAGTGACAAGAGTGTATGCATGATGACTTACTGAGTACCAAAACTCATCAATGACAGAGGGGCACATTCACTTATGAGCCAGATCTCCTGGCTTCTCCTAGGCTTGTTTTTCTTTAAGTCATGCCCTCTGCTATATATGTCTGTGCAAATGAGATCTCTGAAACATGTGGCTGGAGGGCCATTGTAAAAAGCGGAGTAATTAGTGAAAGGGATGGAAGCACCACGCAGGCCGCAACCACAGTCCTTGTCAGGGTGAGCCATAAAAATAAATAAATTAACCTCTGGAAGCTTGGCATAAAGCAGTCAGAATAAACTTCGAAGCAATGTGTAAAGAATCTATGCAGCACACAAATAATAATAAGGAGAAAAGCACAACTCAAGAAAAATCCCAAACCAACTGAGAAAAATTGACTATTTTCTAATGAATAAAATACACAAAAACAAATAAAACCCAGTCAGTAAAACCAGAGATAGTAACTTAAAATTGTTCAGGTGAGAACAGCGGCAAGAAGTGAAAAGCGCCACTGGTGGGTTTCTGTTCGCATTAGACTGGGGGAAAGCTGTAAGTTCAGGCTGACAGCAATTCAGCGTGGGTAGAATACAGTTACCTGGTTAGTCCCGCAGAAAAGTACCTTCTCAAGTCCTGTGGGAAGAGTTCTGTTTACATTGGAGAGGGCTGCGAGGTAGAGGCTTTCAGTGCGAAGAGCATGTCAACTGTTGCAGACAGTCATTGCTGTAGCAAAAGAGCTGGTTGATGCTGGAGCTTTGTGTTGGTTGATCATCATGAACAGTCGCAGTCGATGCCAAATGCAGGTTCCGCTGGTGCTTTGCATTGACATTTGTCACTTGTGGTCAATTCTTGGTGCAAAGAGAGGTCACTTGACGGTCACAAGGAGCCCTAAAATCAGAATTTCTAACTATTCTTGAGGAGGAGAAGTTCAGAAAGACGCCAGCCAAGGGCCCAGAACCTGGAGGGCATCTATTGGGGATCAGGACACACTCCAGCAGAGGTTAGAAGCAGGGCTCTGGTACGTCCAGCTGGTGCTGGTCAGCTAGGCAGTTGCAGGGAGGCCTCTGGAATCTTGTGACCCTTGGAAGCACTCTGAGTAGCCTGGGATCAGGGCAGGCAGGTCCGATCCTCCTTATTTAGACACAAAGCCAGTCCTTCCAGCAGCAGGGTAGTCCGTCTGGCACTAGGGAAGTCAATCTTGCGAGTCTTCCACAAGCTCAGTAGTGTTTTCATGAGAGGGTCTGAGGGTCCCTAATTTGTACCTTGTGACACGTTTTAGTATTGGGAAATTCTCAACCCAAAATTGGTTCTGGTCAGTTCTTCCTCTTCCCCTGGTCCGGGATCCAAACTATCTAGGGTAACAAAGGCAAGGGCGGGCCTGGTGTCACGTTCCTTTGTGTGTGCTGTAGGCAAAGCCCTTTGAAGTGAAATCAGGGTAGAGGACAGATCATCCCTAATGATCCTATCAGGAAGAGCAATCCCCTCACACCAATGCCTTCTTTGTTTCCATGTCTAAAATCATACTCAAACCCAACCAGCAGAGCCATTCACAGTCATGTGCCCTAAGACACTGGCATACAGGCACAGCTGGCTGGGACAGAAAAATGCAAACTTACTAAAAGTGGCATTTTTAAAATTGGAACTTAAAATTCGACTTTACTACTAAAGAGGAATTTACCTTACAGTTCATTTGACTGTAAACCACATTTCCCTATTGGTCCCCAATCTGAAGTTAGTACTGATTAAATGTAGTAAGATAACCCAGTTTTATTCTGTGGGAGAGCTAGGCCTCAACAGTAAAAAAGTGTCTTTAGGAGTGTTTTGTTGTCAGTACATGTAAAATGTAAACACGTCCAACTTTTTAAGTACCATGCACCCAGCCCTGTGAGCCACTAGGACCTACCTTAGGGGTGACTTATAAGTATTAAAAAGGAAGGTTTTGGCCTAGCAAAAGGTTTATTTCACCAGGTTGATTGGAAGTTTAAAAAACTGCATCACAGGCTGAGATAGGAGGACTGAGACAAGTTTAAAAAGTTTACTTTAGTGGGTGACATAATGAGAGCTGTTGAATTTAGCATTTAGTTTACAGGCCCTGGGTACATGTAGTACCATTTAGGAGGAACTTACAAGTAAACTAAATGTGCCAAATAGGTGTATTCCAATATTACCACGTTTTTAGGAGAGAGTGAAGGCACCTTAATACTGGTTAGCAGAGGTAAAGTGTCCAGAGTCCTAATGGCAACAAAAATGAGTTCAGTAAAAATCAAGGAGTGAAGGCAAAGGGTTTGGGGTTTTGGGGAATACTACAGCAAGGATGTCAGGTCAAACAACTTTGCAAACACGGATACATGGGTGACAACTGGAGTGGGCTTAGGGGTCCTGAAGTCATTTGATTCTTCAGTTCCTCAGACCCTTAAATTCTCCCATCTGAAATATGCACATATGTGTAGTCAGTGTGGGAAACAGATGAAAAAAGCTTTTGCTGCAGTGTGAAGCACATTAGTGTTCAAGTTATGGTCACAAATGCTTCTCACTTGCCTGTAACCTATAAGTCACATGCCCTTCCTTTGCAGCTATACCTTTATTTCTAAATTATACTTACTTTTATCATTGAGAACATAACTGACTGGACTGTGTATAGTGCACCATGCCACTTCAATATTCTGATAACCATAAGAGGCACATAACTGAAGAAAATAGTAGAGGAATGATGGACAAATCCTTTCAATTGAAAATATGTAGAGGTAACCAAGGTGTTTGTTAACTCCGGGGAGACAAATTTAAAGGGACCTGCTCGGTCTTCAAGCAAACATCTCCTGGCCACTGTATAATGTGAATCAGAAAATTCACACTCATTAGACTACCCTTCAAAAGCCTCTAACAAGAGACAAGTATTATCAAAGTTAAATTATACAGCCCTACAGCAGATTGTATGTACGTTAGTACCCAGGACAGCAAATAAAAACGGCCAGGCTAGTTCCTCTAGGAACTAACCTAAGTATAAACCACCTACAGCCAAACGACTTCACACATCTACGGCCTAAACACCTCCCCCACCCCCTTCCACCAACCACTTTGCTCTCTCCCCTGAAAATAAATTAAATGTAAAGCTGTGTACGGAGATTGGTATATACTTGACACTTCTGCCAAAAACAAGAATTGGCTTTGGCAGCACATGTATTGAGAATTTTATAGTCCACTGTCCACCTTGATTTCTTTTATGGATTTAAAAAAAAATGCTTTCCATATTTTGTTCCCAAACTACACAGTAAAAGAATTTTTTGTGCATTTGCCAGGCAAGTCTGTGTGCTGCTTTCAAAATATGTTCAAATATTATGTAACAGTTTAGTGTTACTGTCCTGCATGCTTCCAAGATGTGACTCTAGCAAGGAAAATTAGATTTAATTTATATCCAAACATTTATTGCACTGCATTAAGCCTTTCTTCTCCTGGGAGGTACACAGTGGATCACATGGTATGGAGAAAAGCATCTTTTCAGATCACCTTTTTATATTTCTCCCATCTGCCTCCTCCTCTTGTAATTTTCATTGTAATTGACTCCTATTACAAATATCTTGGTTGTCTCTTCACAGAGTTGGTTGGTTTAATCAGCTTAGCTTTAAATTAGAATATTAGGAGCATGACCCACAAAACCTATCTGCACACCTTTCATCAATTTAAGCACACAAATGAATTAAATTGCAGGAGCAGATTCGCAATCCTAATTTACAGAATAAGGAATAGCAGAATGTCATCTTTGAGCAAACAGGAACATCACCAGTATGAGCGAATTTGGTCATTGACAAAGTCAGCGGTATAAGGAGGCTTGAGATTATTTCAGTGCTTACCAGCAAAGGTAGGTGAACACCCAAATACCCATTATGTACAGATGTGTGTGAAAGCATTAGCCATAGGTGGGAGATGAAACAAGAACTTGTACATTAAGTGGGGTTTTAAACATTAGAGTTACAAAATTAATTCAATTTTCAAAGATTTACAGCCCCATTTCACATGTATTTGATTTTGATGTCAGACTGTGAGACCCAGTATCACAATTTCTTTGGGGAAGTGTTTGTCAAAAACTGAAGTGGCAAGCTTCTAAAGTTGGCAACATAGGCACCAGGGCCCATATTTGAGGGTATTCGCATACCTCTTGACATGGATTTCCAGGCATCCTCCTGGAACTCTTTGAGAGTTTAAAAGTCAAAAATGTGCCTACAAAATGTGGGAGTAATACCAAGGCAGTACATTCCTGACTTTTTTACACTTCCCTTTCTGCATCAGGCCCCATTTTCAATTTAACATGAAGCAAGAGTAATTTTAGGAGTCAGTTACTGCTCTAATTAGAACCCGACAGCAAGCAGATCAAATTACAAGAAAAATGTATTATTTTAGTTTTGTACAATTCCTTTCTGGGGTTTACTAAAAACACGTGTGACTAGATGCTAGGAAAAGCAATGCACGTGGCCAGACATTTCTAAAATACACAAAGTAGGCAAAGGTTAGGCTTGTTTGTAAATACCTGTGCTCTGGTTTTGGGGTCCTTCTTAATCCACTTGATCATAGTTTCATACACCAGTTCTTCAGCTTTAGTATACAGGCTATCATTAGAAATATAGCATAGAAAGTCCTCTTTGGAGATGTTAAGGATCTCCGCTTGACTAGCCACCTCCGGGAAGTTTTGTAGAGCATACGCCTTCGCCATGTTGTAGAGTTCGCTGCATTGCATAGCTTCGGCCATGGCTAGTATTCCGAGGCAGTTGGTTGCCGTCAACTGTTTTTCTGAAGAACAAGAAAATGTATTAAGGGAGAGTCGTAGTGAGTGCACTTAATTATCATAAAATTAAATTCCAGTGTGTAAAGTCACACACTCCGACTTAAGTTCATTTCAAAATGATTTTATATAAATCATTTATCAAACTGAGTAATATAATTGCACCGTACCTGAAGGTATATTTCAGTATATATGTAAAATGGTATGAAAAGCGTAATATCCCTAAAAATGATTGAGCGTTATTTTCTTATTACATAAATATTCAAGAGTCAGCACATGGGTGCAACATGAACATTCATCACACATCGTGTGCAGTAGTTTATCATGAGTCACAGCATCACTGGGTTGTTGCTGGGCAATGAGCACCTTCCCACTCCATCACATGAGGAGTCTCACAATGGCAACTTCCTATCCCTCCAGATCGGGGTCACTTCACATAAGCACTGTGGGCTTGGCTTCACTTTTCACTGCAAGCATGACCTAGGAACATTGGCAGCACACAGAATTATAGGGGACTCCACTGCAGCAGGCAGATTCTTTGACTGTCAAACATCCTCTTCCGATTTTCAGGGGCATACCCAAAGAAAAATCACAAAAACATTCACGAGGGGAGCGTGTGTTTCAGTGGGAGAGGAGGCAACAAGACAACAAGAGAGGGGAAACTGGAGGAATAAAAAGCCAAGAGATACTGAGGGACAGAAGTAGACAGACATAACAGTAAAGATCGGTTGGATAATAGAAAAAATACAATAGAAATCTAGCTTCATTTTGTCCACTCCAGGACATTATAAGAAATAAAATACCCAAATATAATACCTTAAAACCCTATAAAAGCTCTTTGCATATATCGTAATAGGATTCCACATTATACTGAAGTATTACGGTATATCCATATAACAGGGATGATTATGCCACCTCTACAGTTATGACTGAAGTGGTAGTCCCCGCTTTAACAATGTGCCCCCAATAGAGGAATCAGAGTGAACTTTTTTTAAAAAGTCCAGATTTTGAAATGTTACGTGCAGATTACATCTGGTGGTGGGAAAAGTAACGAAATGGTTGCACAATGCACTTTGTTTTTTAATTTCCATATTGATGATTCAGTAACATCTAAAACCAAACATGGCATGATGACAGATGGTACTGCCTTCTGTATTTTTTCTGATGTGATGTAGATCAAACTACCTATATTTCTAAGAATTCTTCAAATACATCCATATAATGAAATTATAGACTTTTTGACAGTTGGGCTTTCAGACGTCTTCTGTCCTCTAAATTCAAATCAGAAATCTTATTGTCTGTAAACAGCTGATCATTTTGCTCCCTTTGCCATATGAGGATTGTAAAACGCGTTGTGGTTAAAATATCCCTGAGGTCTTGCAGACACATTCTACTCAATACTAAATGTCTCTTTCCATCATAAATGTCAATTCTAACTGAGATGCCTATGGACTAAAATGCAGAGTCCGCTGATCTGCAGGCAACATACAAGGTTTTGACTGCCCCTTTGACGCTTAGGGTAACAATAACAGCCTCCTACACACTGTAACCTTATTAATTTACAATAATCCTAAAAACACATATAAAACAAACAAATGATTTTTAGCATACTGGCAAGAGGGCACTTTTGAGGCCGTGCTAATAGAGGTCTGATAGCAAGGCTTCAGAGTAATAGTGCGACTCAAGGCCACACACACTGAGAAACACCAGCTGTGTATGGCCACCGGATGTGAGCACAGGGCACTGTGGGAGAAAACGGACACCGTGCTCGACAGTAGGCTGTGGAGTTGGGAATTCTTGTTACTGCACAAGGATGCATTTTACCACCTGTGCCTGGAGGACACTGGCCATTTGAGTTTCTGGCATATAGTCTCGCTGAAAGTGTACTTAAGGTACAGCATTATTGATAATTTATGTATGTAATACTGCATACTAGGCAGTGTGTCTTCTTTTGCGACACGTAAGCTTCACGCGGCAGAGTCACAGATGGAGAACACTTGCCTGCGGGAGAGACCATTGAATGGCTGAAAACAACTCACTCTTTACAATGTGTGTTAAAGGAGGCACGTGTTTTCCTGCAGAGTTTTTGAACTTTGTGATCAGTGCAAGGAAAAGGGCAACATAAAGACATTATAGACATAGATTTAATTAAACCGCCCCAGTGGCGTGCCATTCAATCGATTACAACAAATGTCATCGAATTGATGCAGGTCTGCCTTTTAAATAAAGAAAAGACAATAGCCGCATTGCTTTACTCGCTTCTTGAAAAGGCGTTCCTATGGTAGTATCGTTCCAGTAATGTACACTGTGATAGAGTCAGGCATTTTAAAAGTCGTCTAACAGGCTGTCTTGATTCTCCTGGTCTATGGATATAATACAATTATATACACAAACCTACCTAATACAATTTTTTAAGGGGAACAAAAAAAAGGAGGTCTTAAAAATATAAAGCTGTACTGGGGAAGGAGTTATGGGTAAGTTAGAATCTTAAGTCTCAAAAAGAAGTTGTCACATCCACATGTCCACAACTCTGGGGTGTCAGACTAACCTGCAACATGCAGTTGGACAAACTTAATCCACGAAATGCAGTCCAGTGGATGCGGAATAGACATTAAACTTTCCAAAATTATTGATTCAAATTGCTTAATTCCCTATGTTCGTAAAGAATGGCAGAAATATTCATACTTTTACAGATCAAAGTACTAAGTTAAAAATAGAATTAGCTGTCAATGATGATATTGTGTGTAGTCATTGTCTGAGAACACGTTTACTATTATACTATACGAAGAGATGGTTCCACCTCACCAAGAACCTGATTTATAGTTTGGCAGATGGGTTACTCATCGCAAACATAATGGACATATTATCTGCGTTATTACAAGTGCATTATAACCTATGGCAATTGTAATACGGCAGACGGGATATCCGTCGCGTTTGTGACAGGGTAACTCATACGGCAATCTATAAATCTGGCTCCAAATGTCTCCCTTTCAGCTTTACGCTCACAATACCCAAGGCCACACAATAAAACTACACTCTACTAATAATGCAAATTAATGGAGTAGGCTCTTATGCAACCACATAGGAGAATGCCTCTGTGCAACATCAGTGGTATGAAAAGCAAAGATGTCACTCATCTCAGTCACTCATAATTAAATGAGCATTACTCTATTCTGTTGTTTTGTGCCCATTAAGATATTTCACAGAGCACCCATATGATAATCAGACCTGCTCCTGCTCCAAAAGAACAGCCAATGTCTCAATTAGAGGAGGAACACAAACACTGGTTCAGTCTTGATGGGTCTCCTTAGTGACATGCAAACTGAGTAAACATCACAGTGAGCGCAGGAACCACATTAGGGCATATCTGTCACACTCAAAGCCTATCCCTGAGAAATGCAAAAAAAAATGCCTGGTCAGTGGTATGAAGCACTATCCAACTGATAGAACGCCGAACATTCTTAGCTGGGGTTAACTAAAATGCATATTGGAAAACTAGAGGTCGGATGAGTTCTTTCTGATGAAACCTGCTGCAGAACAGTATTGACAACTAAATTCTTCTCTGAGCACAAACACTGTTCCAAATTTTATTTCAAGACCGCGGGCTCCTATTATGGTTTCAATTCTTGCTGCATGTCTTTCATAAAATTAAGACTTTCCTTCATAAATTACTAGAAAAATCAACATTATTGAGCATATACTCATATCAGTAGGTTCTGACATGTTTTTACCACTTCAATTGTCTGCTGAATTCAATGGACTATTCCACTGATCAAGTTAGAACTCACTCACTCAAATCTACATGCAGTAAGAAGAATTTATTTTTTCACGTGCCCCCTTCAGCCCAGGAAGCAGAAAACCCCTATCCTACTAGTATCCTTTGCAGCTAAAAACGGTTTAGGAGAGACATCTTCTACAACTCCATTCGTCCAATGGATGAGTAAGTCAGTTAACCTGTGATCCCTGGGGCAAAAAATTGATGCAGCCCCCCTGCACAAAACTTTACAAAAGATAGCTGAGTCATCACTTCCCAAACATTTTTCTCCCTATAATAACTGTATTTATATAATTATATAGTGTTTTATAGCACAGTCTTTCTAAGCACTGTAAGGGTACTCCACTTTTTGACCTTGGAATATTGAAAAGCTGTGTTGGTTTTACCAGCTCAAAATCATGACCCACAAGTCACAACATGCATTATTGTCAAAGGCCAAAGCCATTACGTCATCTTGCGAGTTCTTATTGATGTAAAAAAACTTTTTTTATTAATTATGTTAATTTGGGTCTGAGGAAGAGTCCTGTTAGTTGGCATTTAACAGCAGGCCTCTATACAGATCTTTAACATGAATGTGTATTTTTAATTTATCTAATAAAATGAATCATCCTCATCCTCTCCAGAGAGCATGTTTTCCATGGACCACCACAACATTGAAACTCTCTTTTCATTCCTGGATGTGGATAGACGCATTAGCAATATTGGAAAAAATGACCCAGTGGATGTAACGTGTGTGCTTTCACCTTTAGTGCCACTAGGGCACAGAAGGAGACGCAGACACTTGTGTTGCATCTTCTATAATATGGATCATGCTGTTCCTAGATGGTGCGTGGGGAGGCCCGTGCAAATATGAAACAGAGATACATGCAGAGACAAAGACTCTGCAAACAGTAACTATGCACCACACAGTCAGTGTGCTCCACAAGGCACCCCTTTTTAGGAGGCAAACTGCTTTTCTTCAATGATCTCTCCTCACTGCAAGCGCAAACTGTCAGATTTCATACCCTCAGCAGTGCATTGTTTTTGGTGTAATCAGCCATACTTGTCTCGGTCTGCACCAGGCACACCAAATTCAGAATGCACGCCAATGCAAACCAAGGGAGTGCCCTGTGTGAACTCAATATTAGACATGATGCTAGTGGACTTACCGAGGAATGACACACACACTTTGCAGAAAGTATGAAACTGGAACTTGCTTGCAGCCTCCAGGAGGATTTTTGCATTGGCCGAATGTATGATCAGGGAACCTGTGTAAACAAACTCCAATAGCAGCTCCAAGACTTCCGCACTGACGCTGGAAATAGCCAACTCCACTTTCTCCCCAACTTTGGTACTGTCCAGCAAAGACCTGGGGAAGGGCAGACAATTAATCTCTTAGAGACCAATCTGTATTGTGCTTGTCAACATATAGTCTAGAACATCCCTTCAATCAGAGTTGGCATGTTTTAGTAACAGGAGTAACAGCGTTTAAAATGGCTGAACACATGACTTTACCTGGATCTGAAAGAGAAGGGTTGAAAGCTCTACGGAAAATTAAAACAGCACAAAGAAATGAATTAAGGTTATTGCTAGTTTTCAGCATTCTCATGCAAAAAAGAGGTTGCAAACAAAAAAAAAGAAACTAACATTAATGGAAATGAGGCACAGTGTTAGCTTTCAAAGGGAACCAATACATTTGTAGAAAGGGCAGCCAAGAGCTTTAAAGGTAAAATGCATCTCCCCTTAGACCTTGATTGTTTTCACAATACTTGAATTTCAAGATGTGATAAACAGTGAAAGCACACCACTGTTTTCCATAAGTATATAGTATATCTGGATTGTGTGACATTTATTAAAAATGCACTTTTGATTGTTCTAAAAATATATTGTTCCCTTCTAGGCATGGAAAGGAAACTATTAATGGCACTGACTGGAAACTGACTACAAGACGAGATAGACAGACAAAATGGTTAGAGCAAAGGAGGGAGGGCAAACACCACATTCTGCCACAGGAAGCCAGCAGCCATCCTTTGTGGGCTCTGAGGACTGTGGTGTAGGATCTCTGCTGTTTAAGGTGCTCAACAATTTCTGATCAAAGTGCCCCCTGCATTTGAAGTGTGCATTAGAGCTTGTAGGAACCCGACAGTGTGCAGAATCCTCTGGGGAGTCTGCAATACGTAGGGCTCTCATACCTAGAAGGAAAGAAAATACATTTGCAATGTTAAGGGAATGGAAAATATACTGTTAAACTTGGAAATTTTCCTCTTTGGTTAATGGATTAAAATGGCTGCAGCTCCTCTTCTTCATTTAGACCGTGGGTCAGTGTGTATCACATTACCTAGAGAAAGCTTGAAACAGTAGTTATCGCCCATTTCACCCATTTTAAGCACTAAAAGTAAAACAGAGTAACTTGACCTTCTGGTGTATTTCTAATGAGTTGATCATCCACTTGCATTTCAAAAATGTTCTTCTCACTCAAGCATTCAGGTAAAAGCAGGTTCCACCCCACACCTTTGCTAACTATCCCATTGTCCCTAGCTCTCCATGCCACCCACACGACACACCAATGCCCACCCATCTGATAATTCCCACTTATCTCCAGTGATGTAAATGTTTTGAGATGAATGCATGATGAGTTGATGCCCCCTGTAGGGATGCGATTTTGCTTTATAGAGAAAAAGATGAATAAGCCAAATCTGTACCCACTGGGAAGAAGATAAAGGGCTCAAACTGTTTTTAATTATTTGTTGTTTCTTCAATATATCACAGAAAAGCTCCGAACTTTGTAACATTTGAAATGAAATGAGACCTTTGTTAAGAAATACGAATTACGTTGCCCATCAAGACTAGTGTAGCATTCAAAAGATTTTTCATTATTCAGAACTTCACCTGCTCAATGTTTTGTTGTTAACTGTGAAAGTGATGACACTGGAGATCACCTCAGCCAATCGTGGATTTTTTTTAGACAAGTGTTCTTTGAATGCTGGCTTCTCAGGCTAAAACTTTTGATGGAAAAATCAACGTAGGTTTCCAATCATTGAAAGGATGAAAAGCGACCCTCAATGCACGTGGTCTCTTACTATATAGTAATGTGAAATGGCTGCCAAAACTATGAACGAATTCCTGATGTCTGAATGGAAGGAGCCTTGCAGTCTGTAAATTCGACTGGTTCATGAGGTTTACAGATCGTTTCTTTGGAACACTATTTATGCAAGATTAGTCTGTGCTTTAGCAATATCTGCAATCGTAAATGTCATGCAAATACAGTCGTGCTAGACTGTCCTACAATAGTAACATTTTACAACATTTTCACTTTTTTCCATATGTATGATGCTTTAAGTAAACGTTTCATGGCCAGAGGAACGCTTCTATGTTGGATCAAACCTTTCAAGTTTTCCCACTTCACTGAATATGCTATTGCTTGAAATTAACACGTGTTTCATCGATTATTAATATTATTCAATTCTTTTTTGTTTATTATTATTATTACAAACGCCTTCCTGCTCCCCCGGGGAACAGAATTGTGATTGTAAACTCAGAATTATTCAACTATATGAAAGGTTGTTTCAAGCACAGGAATGGAAAAACATTAAAAAGGAGTAAAGTTGGATTTCATGTCTCAAAGGTTTTATCTTCCTTTAGGTATCATAAATATTATGTTTTGAATTACAGAAAAGCACTGCTTTGCGTTCACTCATGCAGTAATGAACAGTCATGAGCTGCCCAGAAGTGGCTGCTTCAGCTTTGTGATCTGCTTTGACTCACCATTGATAAATGGTTCAAATTTAAGGCCCTTTATTATATGTTCTAAGCTTTGTCTCAAACAAGACCACTGTACCTTGGGAGTCTGGTTCATACTTACTGTCCCACCAGAGCCTTGCACTCATGTACCCAGAACCAAGCGGCGGCCCCCCATTTTGATTGTGTGAGACAGGGAGGTTGCTCCTTTAAGTACCTTGCTCCCGAATTGTGAATCTATGTCCAGCTCTCTTTAGGTCTTAGCCTACAAAAGAGACTTTCTGCAAACAACTTAAGATATGGCAATTCTAACTCGGTTCGGCTGTACTTCTCCTTTCTATTTTGCAAGAGCTGGGAAGCCCTTTTTCGGTTGCCACACACTTCACAAATCTATAAAAAAAAGAAATAGAAATAGAAAGAGTATCTTCTGTGGGGTCTCCCTCTCATTTTGTAATCGATGGCAAACCATTAAACAATCCCCACTGCATCGACTTTGGCCTGTATCAATGCAGTAAATTGCCTAACCCCAATTTTGATTAGCTCCAATTGGCCTGGCTAACTTTTTAGGTAAGGGTATACTATATCTGTGTTGTTATAATACCAATGACATAACAGCCACTTGCGGGTGCAGTTAAGGTTTACACCATCTACAAGGGATTGTAGGAATATCCATTAAAAACTGCCATTACAGTCGAGTACTACTGCGAGCAACATCATATCAAAAACTTTATAGAATAAACGTTTTTTGTATTTATAGAAGCCATGTTTGGCTTTACCCAAATCACAAATAAATAGTACCAAGAAGTCTGCAAGATCAGGGTGCATAATTTACCAAAGTAAGACATGCTATTATTTCCTTTGATGTGGCCTTTCAAAAGAATACCAAAACGTCCCTTCTTTTGCACTGCATAAGGTAAAGGCCTCCTGTTTGCAAAAATATATTTTTCCATGGATGTTTCTATGCAGACACTATTCCTCATTATTGTAATTATCAATTTTAGCAGGTTTTGTTAAATACATTATAAAGCTGATTTCATACAAATTTGGTGGCACTGGGAACCCATCAGGCAGACTCTGTACAAGTTGGACACTCAAATAATGATTTCTTCAGCCCAGCTGAGTCAAGTTTCATGGGCGTTTGGAATGTTTTATCCCTAGCCCCCAGGAGTATCCAATATGGGTCACCTGACCAATAAAATGTTCCATATGTTTCAGAAATTGATTTTTGACAGACCTCCCTCCAATTAGTAAGAGCTCAGGCTCTTCTCTTCAGCCCTTTGGCTCCTCACAGCCTGCTGGTTAGGCCTACTGGCAGTAACCAGTTTCTACTCCTGTGTCTGTAGTCATGGTACTTCTCCATGGTCAAGATTCTTTCTCAGCAGTATCCAGCAGCCCTCAGGACAGAGTGGCCTTCCTCCCTGAAATCTTAAGGCCCACGACCTCCTAAACACAAGGTCCCTAAACAAAAGATGCAGCTTCACCAGATATGATTTGCTGGTTTGTCCAGAATGGAGTATTATGGTAGGAAGTTCAAGGCTACCACAACAAGTGAAATCAAGTATAATGTCTCATCATCAGCTAAATTGCCCTTCCTCAAACTGCAGAATTTGTTGCACTAAAACCTGATGAAGTCTGAAGGTAAAACTTGAAATCGAGACAAGGGGACAAATTTATCCCAGCAGCAGGTCAACTTTGGCAGCTACACTGTGTGAGAGAACAGGCCTGATTGCAGAGGCCCCCATTTCCCACTTTTTGCTGGTGTTTTCCTGACTCTGATGGTGCCCTTGGTACTGCTAACCAGTCCCAGGGCCTGTGCTCTGTGTAAAATCAGTATGCAAATTAGGCTAATTATAATTGGCTAAGTCAACCTACCTATAAGTCCTTAGTATATGGTAGGACATAGAGGTTTAGGGACCCCAGCATAGGTAGTGCCCCCATAGGTGCACTGCTGATGTGCCCAGTGTCATTTTAAAGGCAGGCCTGCCTTGCTGGCTGCTTTTAAATTAAAGTTACATGCAAATTCGACTTTGGAATTAAAAGTAGTTCCAAAATCTTAAACTACCTTATTTCTACATACAAGTCATCCCTAAGGTGTGCCCTATGTGCCCCTAGGGCTGGGTGCCATGTAACTATAAGCAGGGACCTTATAAAAATAGTTTTATAAGCCCTGGTGAGGTAAAACAGCCAAATACGTTTTTCCCTCATTGTAGTGAATGGCCTCCATAGGCTAGAATGGGGAGACTTTATTTTAATTTTAAAAGTCCCCTTAAGTAACAGATACCAATAATTTGGTATCAAATTAATTGTTATAATAAAACCCACAACTTCCAGTTGTTGGATTTAATATAACTTGTTCAGGTAAAGAGTTTTAAACTTTACCTGAAAAGTTGCCAACTTCAGCCCTGCAGTGTTTTTGCTGCTGTGCTCTGATTGGCCAGCCTCTGGCAGCCTGGCCAGGCTGCCTTGATGAGGTGTGAAGTGGCCTGGCTTCACACAAAGAGATGTGCCTGTGGGAGGAGATCTCCCCTCAGTAGATGGTGAGGCAGGAAGGGGGAGGGCTGCCAAACTGGTTTTCAAAGGCAGAGAAGGACATTTGGAGCAACCCAGCAACACCCCCACATCCTGCAAACCCAGAAAATTAGGTTCCCCCTTGATTAGATTAGGAGAGGGCAGGAGAGGGGTGTGTTTAGGATTTTTAGCCACACCAGTGAGTGGGCTTAAAAGAAAAGAAAAAACTAACAGATAAGATAAAACTCTTGACAATTGCAATCCACAAGATCTGTCCAATACTCACTCCAACAAGACAGGCTTCAAACTATGCATCGCTCCTTGTATACCAGATCAGTGGTACTTTGTTTTCATGGTGCTTTATGACTTATATTCTTTTTTCAAAATTGTATCTCTGGTTCTCAAAATTTGATTGTGACCATTTTTATGTCATTTTATAAGTGATATGTTTCTGCCTACTAAACTGATGTTTTTTTTAACTCTCATGATTTAAGTATTGTTATGCATTGTTTAAAAAGTTACCATACATTTCCCTGACAAAAACCTCCTATTATGTGCTTTAGTATCTAGTTTGAAAGCTCAAGGTTCTTTTTCTTTATTGAAACTCTGCTTTGCCCTACTTTTGATACTGGATTAGGAACTTTGTCAGAATCTTCCCCTGAATTAACAATCCAGAATATTACAGCCATTTACAAAGCTATTGGTTTAGGGAATAGGAATACTTCTATGTAGCCATAATTCCTTGTCTGCTCTTTGTGTGCCACACAGATGTCTAGTTGTTGCTGGCCTATGGCTTTACCTCTATTAAAATTGTATTTCTGCTCTAAATGCATCTGACATGCCATTGGCAGTCACTCAAATAATATTTAAACAGGGGCGGCTCCTCCATTAGGGCGGAGGAGCGTCAACCTCCGCCAGCATCGACAGCTGCACACTTTTGACCAAAAAATGATAATAAACTGTGTTTATTATTGTTTTTTGGTAAAAGGGGCAGGGCCACAGGAGTGACAAGCACTGAGGGGGAGTGCACATCACTTCCCCTCTGTGCGCATGTATGTTTGGTCGGCTATGTCGGGCCAGCCAAACACACATGCTCTGTAGGGTCTCTCCAGCCCAGCAACACAGTTGTCAGGCTGGAGAGAGCATGCACAGGCTCCCAGTCTGCCTGGGAGCACCCTGGCTGGGCACTCCCAGCAAATCCTGACGCTGCTCAGAGCAGCATCAGGATTGGTTGCACGGCAGGCTGGGAGCCTGTTCCTGCAGCCAGCAGAGGAGTGGATGGAGAAGAGCGGCGATGGAGATGTGTTATTTTTTATTTAATTGTTATTTACCTCCCCCTGCGCGCCACCCTGCCCTTTCTGCTTCCTGCGAGCCGCTACTGCATTTAAACTGTGTATCGATCTTGCTTTCAATGATCTCTATCCACTAAGAAGATATTAAAGGTTTAGCATTTAATAATGTATTTCTTAGATGATGACATTATATATAGTAGTCACACCTCGGCTTTGGAGAACACTCATTAAATATGCAGATGGAGCTGCTGTGCCATCTGCTCTGCCAAAGCTTGAAAGATTTTAAGGTATTTAAAGAGACATAAGGGGGAGACGATGACATGGACTTTTTTCCAGCTTGTCGAGAGATGGAACATTTATTTCACAGCTTTGCTTTGACCACTGCAGGTTCTGTTGAATATTGTCATACTACTCTCTGGAAGGAGTTATTCCTCTTTTCTTCTTAGTATAGCAGTAAATATAATTGTAATGCCATAGTGTTGGGCAGATAACCAGGGGTGCCCTTGCAGGAAAAAGCTTCCCCATTTCCTAACTAGTTGTCACTGTTACTATGTGGATGACTGCCCACATGAATTTGGCCCAGGACTACTGATGAGAAACTCCTAAACAGACTTCCAAGGCATCCTGAAGCATACTGTGGAAACTCCTTTTTGAGCATCAGTTTAGCTGAAAGTTCCTAGAACAGAGGCAGTCACTTCCTCTGTTGACTGAATAAGTACTGTATGGAATCTGGGTACCATTTTCTTGCTTTACTTTACCCACCTTCACACAAGAGAGGGTAGCCTCGCAGCTACTAAACTCTAAATGGAGGAGGATATCGCTTGGTGTAGTAAGTGCGGGGGTCACCATGACATTCAACTTCCTTCCTCTTATTAGGTAATTATTATGTTTTCTACCTTCATGGAATGTGACTACAGGGATCGTCCCACCCCTATTGCCTCATGGACCCTGAATTCTTAAGACTTATGTTGGTGTCATAGACATGATGTATGGATTGATTTACACTAGCATGTTCATGCTGAATACTATTGGCTATTTATTATTTTTTTGGGTATGTTTGTGTGCATATATGCTGAGGCTATCGTCTGAGGAAACTTGCATGACTGCATTCTTTCTTTGTACACAAGAATTGAAGTGTGCATAAGCATGAGACAATTACATGAACAGGAGAAGTAATTAGCCCTTAACAATATATTTTTTTGTTTTTCTGTTTGAGAGACCATTAATTAGAAAACGTCCTATATGGTCTGTATGATTGCATGCATCCTGTTTAGTGCACTGTGTAGACCAGCATTAGGAACTGGTACATATTATAATTTGTAGAAATTCTATGATGTAGTAGGTCCTGAAGAAAGCCTGAGTAGCACTTGAGATAGGTTGAAACATGTTGATCTTATTGAATTATAGATGTTAGGGGTCGTTCCACCCTTTATAAATCACACTGTTTTTATCCCAGCTAAATGGACAAATTAATAAACAAGAAGAATGATCCTGAAGGCTTTTTTAACTTGCACTTAGGATTTAGTAAGAGCTACGTTTACAAACTGCATTGAGCCCACCCACTCACACTAGGTGCAGTGGGTAAGAATCCAACGATGAAGCATGCCAATGATGGTACTAGTGGGAGAGGGTCCTACTAATATATCTATGTGATTCAAGGTTTGCACTGTTTTACCCAGGTGCAGATCCCTTTGCATACTGGTATATATTCAGACAAGTGATTTGGAAACTCTTATAACAAGTTTGCTAGCTGCTCAGCTTTCCTCATGTGTAAAGGATAGTAATACTAAAGGGAAGCGGAGGATGGTCCCTGTTTTGATTGCTAGACTCTCTCTCCTATGTTCCTATTTACTTTACCAACAACAGCTCTCCTGAAGAAAGCTACATTAACAGAAATGAGCTGTGCTCCTTGCAAATCACTACCTTTTAACCAACACACTCTCTGTAGCCATATCTGGTTCGCTAAGCTTTTAAATCTTGAGTTTAACTGATCAATATTATGTTGGACGATTTAGCTTCAGGATACAACCTTCAGCACTTCTTTAACCTAAATAACCTAAATTAAAGTTTCTTAGTTAGAAAGTAAAATAACTTACTAGTTTCAGACGCAATATCTTTCTGACTGTACTCCTAGATCACAATTGATTTGTGCTATGCTGTACTTCCAAGTATTTTAGTTGTTTCCTTCTAAACTTATTTGAAGAATTGGTAACTCAATGTACTTTATGTAAATGATTTTTTAAATGCAATATCTTCTGAACCCTAAATACCATTTTTTTAAAATTTGGCACCACTTTGACCATTTCCATCGTTAGTTGCTATTTTTTTGCTTGTTTTTTTGGTTTGGTTTGACATACATAATAACGTATGCACATTTATCTGATGGTATGCCTTTCTGTTCAGGCCAAACTGTCAAATGTAAGCAAAGGCTACCCAAAGGGAAATCTGATTTACACATATGGATTATACAGTTTAGGCTTTGTGTTAAATCACTCACAGGACATATATAGAAAGAGGTCTCATTTGAATAGCCTCATAATTGGACTTCCCAACATCGTCATTCAGGATCTTAAATGTTCCTAGGATTATAAGAAATATCAGTATTATCTTACTTGCTTAGTTTGCTGGACATCACTATACAAGGCTACCACTTATCTTTATGTTTTGTGGAAGAGTGCTGATTTATGGCAAAGCCCTTTCATTAGTTTACAACTATAAGCCAAGTACATTGCAGCTGCATTTTGCTGTCCGTTAGATGTGTCACTATTTGGTGTGTGCTCTGTACTTCCACAAAAAAGAGGTGGGGCTTTTATATTACTTTTTTTTATAAACAGTCCTTGGAAGAGAAATTCATGCATTATAAATGGTTTCACAGAAAAGCTGCAAGTATTGCTTCCAAAAGTAGATTTACCGGAAGGCTGAAAGAAAGCAAATTATATAGTAAAATATACGCTTCATTTACAACAATGGCTAATAAGGATCAATCAATCATGTATTTGCCCCAGATTTTCACAATACACTGCCAACTTATACTCTACATAATATCTAGGGTTGGCTTTGCTGTACACCTTTTCATTTTCGTGATTTGCCAAAACAAACTTAAGAAACACTAAGACACTAAAGAAATTAAGATCATATTAAGGCAGAAGATGAGACTGGACCAAGGTAAAGTTTCAAACTCATCACCCAAGAACAGAAAAAGTCTTAGGGCCTCATCACGAGTTTGGCAGTCCGAAACCTGCACTGCCAGACTCGTGGGGAGGAGACAGCCACAAGGCTGGCGGGCTCCCTGCTGCCCTATTATGAGGTTTCCACTGGGCTGACCAGCAGAAACCTCAGAAATCTGAAGTTTCCACTTGGTCAGCACAGTGGAAACTGTGTGGCAGCATTGGCCTCATCTCCTCATGGAGGCCAATGCTATTGTGCAGAGGGTGCCCCCAGCACCCTTGGAATGTGTACTGTCTGCCATATTAGACAGTGTGCATACCAATGGTGGTGATTAGGGGGAGCCCTGCACTGCCCCGCCATGAAAAGGCTGGCAAAAAGGGGACTCATGATCACCACGGAGGCGGTGAACTCAGCGCCGCCGTGAGTGACCATGACACTGACTGCTGCCACCCTGTCAAGAACCATGTCCAGGAATGTGGCAGCAGTCCCCTAGTGGTCCAATTGTCAGAGTCATAATGTGGAGGTTGTACCACCAGGACGTCTGAAGAATGCCAGACTCGTAATGAGACCCTTAGTCAGTACAGACAATGCATACCCTTGGCAATCATATAGTCCTACAGGAGGTGGTTCATACAGGTTACAATATAGAACAAAATCACTCCACTAGTTTGGCCCAAAGATAATATTGCTCTTAGGTAGTCTGGTCCATCTACCAATAGCATGCAGAATAAATAACAAATACCTTGAATAATGAATATTATTTTTCACTCCCATAGCATATCAGAGACCATGCCCATCACTCAACTTGTATGTTAGAATGTAATAACATGTTGGTGTAATTTAGAATCAGGCACAATAAAATATGATACCATGCATTTTCTAAGGAATATTTGTTTTATAAAGATGGAAAACAATGTGCCCTGCCAAAATAGTAAAGAAGGGTATAATGCTACATGTTAATTTATTGGCCTTTTTCAATATGTTTATAAACCTTGCTTTTAGAAACTAGATTTCACACTTTGAACAAAAATCATTAAAAAAAATAATATACATGAAATCTTAAAACAACTGAACAGTTTGATCACTTATGGCCGAAATCTATATGAAGCTGGCACACGTTTTACAAGGGGTTATAGACTTTTCTTGAAAGATGGAGGATATTACAATATGTGGCAGAGTACAGAAAAGAAGGAATGGTGAATGGTAGTGAACTGTTTTCTTCAACATTTGATACCTGAAGGAAGTTAAAGTTGAACAAAAAAACAAGTATGTTTGGGGTGTCTCACTGGTATGATCTTCTCAATATACATTCCTAAAACAGAGTCTAAACCTAAGTGATCTTGACTGAACTAGTGACACAAATTTGGGAAGAGTGATGACTGTGCGCAGTTCCAAAGAAGGGTAAACATGATTAGGACTGGCTACATGAGAGTACGGAAGTGGTGCTGCAGACGTAATCTCACATTTGGGAGTGTAAACAGTTGGGCTTGTTAAGGATCAGTTTTGGACATATAGTTCTAAAGGAATTTCTTATTAACACTTAGAAGGTTATTCCTCTTTGCAGATGACAGCAAACTGATACCCATGAAAGTGAGAAGCAACAAGGAGCACTTAGGAAAAATACGTGACAAATAAAAATCAATGCAGAAGAGGGCACAAAATGAATAATAGGACACAATATGCAGAGGGCACTCCTGGCAAGAAAGAAGTTTCCACAAAAGCAAACAATGAAGCAACAGTGCATAGAGCAAAGGCAAAAAGGGGCAGCCCTGACATGCCACATTCCAAATCCCATTCCGCCAAGATGAATCCACTCGTTTTCAGTCTTGCAGTAGGGTTGTTATATAGGAGTCGAGTCAGTGTCAATAACACCGGACCAAATTTATGGCCTTTAGTGTCTCAAACAAATAGTGCCAAAGCGGAATGTTCAATGCTTTTTCTGTGTTGAGACACAACAAGGCCATAGATTCATTCAATGCTCTTGTTTCACCAGAGGCATCTCTTAGTCTCCGAAAGTTACGCACCATGCGCCTGTTTGGTATGACACTGCACTGATCAATATTGATCAGCGTGCCAATTATGGGTTGCAATTGTCAGGCCAGGGCCTTACCCAAGACTTTGTTGTCAGTGTTTAGGAGGGAGAGCGGTTTAAGAATAACCATTATCAATGTTTCTCACACGGACAGTCGGAGTGAGCCCACTTTCAGCACTTCCTGATACATTTGCAGTAATTTCCCAGCAAGCTGGTCCTTGTATGCTCGATATCACTCCACCAGCATCTCCATCATTTTCTTCATTATATCTGTACATAAAATGCCTAGCTGGGCTTCGGTCTGGGATTCACCCCTGGTAGTGTTTTGTCGGTGAAAGAGGTCCCTCTCAATGCCTGAAAGTTATTTTTCCAGGGTTTTTATCAACAATGTTACCTGGGAGCTGGCAAAGCCACGCACAACCACCTTAAGCACATCCCATTCTATTCCTCTGGTGCTGGCCGTCTTGCCGTTCAAAGTAAAATAGTTTGTAATGGCACCGGAAGCCTCCATGTAGGTATGCGTGTACAACATGGGGCCACCGAGTATGATGTACATATCGGGGAGTGGTAAGAGACTGCTCTCCCCTTGTGTGTTACGAAGCAGCACACTTGGCTTTGGCCTATTAACATGCAATCTAATCTGGATTAGGTGTGGCTAGGGGAGGCATAGTGTGTACAGTCCTGCAACTGTGGATTACTTCGTCACCAGACATCTAAACAATTCAGGTCCTCCAGCACCTGGTGAAGCGATGCAGACATACCATGTGTATATGCAGGATTTGGGTGAATCGATAGTATGCCTATATATGGTGTGAGTGCTTGACTAAGAGCAGGGAAGAGCTTGCCATAATCAACATGGGGGCGTAAATACCTACCAACACCAAGGTCCTATAGTATGACACAGCAACCTTGTTCATCAGATTGTATTGCAGTGGTAGCTGACGACAAGCCCAGGAAGAAACATATGCCCACCCTTTTGCATGTATGCTGTGACTCCCATAATGAAATCTCCCCTTCATATATGGCACAGTTTTTAGGCTTCCAGACACGCCATGTGAATGCCATGCCTGCATAGGTATGCTCCCACCCTCAATCTCTCCCGATAATGATTAATGGTCCTAACATTCCATGGTAATAATTTCATCTCATCCTTGGACTATTTATACATGTATGCAGAGGGGAGGTAATAAGGGTTTCTAAGTCCCCTACAGTCAGCCCAAACCAGAGGCAATAGTGCTACTCATTGTTCGCAAAGTCTTTAAGTTCTGCTCTGAAACGGACATGTCATCGTGGTGCATGGCACAAGGAGACTCAGAAGCATCTCCGCCACGTGATCCAGCCTTGTCAGGCATGTTGTCTTTTTCTCCTGTCTAGACCCCCAGTCAGCCATGTCGTCGTCGTTGTCCAGCTAGTCCCCGGTTCCATGAACAAATGCCCCCTCATGCCGTATTTTCAGTGTAGCAGAGTAGAACATCATGTATTTCAGATTGCAGTCCCTGCATCGCCACTTCACTGCCTCAAAGGACTGCCAAGACTTCTTCCCTTGTTGTGTCTAATCAGGGAATAACATTATCCATGCCTCCTTGAAGTGCAGTTTGCCAGTTTTCCTCGGTGCCGCAGCAGCATGTCCCAGTCTCTATAATCAAACAGGTGAAACATATTAGTTCACTTGGCTCTCTCAGTCGAGAAATAATTTGAACGTCTCTGCAGGTGCCATTGTTCCAGGATTCAGTTCTCGAGGTAAATTTCAGGACAATTACTTCCATGTGCTCTGTGAGGCCCACTAGTCGAATATTGTTTCTGTGCAATCTGCTCGCTGCATCCTACACATGTGCATTTAGCTTTTTCACCCTGCACCGGAGGCCTTCTGTCACTCTGGAATTATCACAGAGATTCCTGCAGTATCTGGAGTCTGATGTTCCATATTGTCCACTATTTCAATGACACTATGCAAGTCAGTACAGACTGGGTTCAGGTCAGTTGCCAGTGCATCCACTTTATATTCCAAGGATGTCCTTGTGTACTGGACTGTCTTAAAAACCACTGATATAGTTGGGCCATCTTTTTCCTGCTTCGCCTCCATCAGCCACTCTCCCTGCGTCAGAAGCCTATTGTATTTATCAATAGGCGTCTGGGCCACTGCCCCCCTTCGCTCCCCTCACCATGATGGGAACCAAAAAAGTCAGCGCCAGAGAGAGTAAGTGTTATGGGACTAGAGGCCTCATGATGCACAAGGCGAGGGCCGCAAGGCTGCAGGGTATGTTATCTGTGACTTACAGCAATTTAGTTAAGCGGCAGTATGGATGCCAGCACTCCACATCACAGATGCCCCCCCAAAGAAGGATGTAACTGTCCTCAAATTGCCAAAATATGGGTGGGGTTGGTCTCCACACACAAGCCCACAAAGGCACATCCCACAGCTGTCTCTGTCAGGCTCCTCTCAGCCAGAAGTGACAGTGAAATGCCCCCCACCTCAGGTTTGAATATTAGTGTGTGTGGCAATATAGACAGTTTACAATATGCTATTTGCGATTAAATTAAAATGTATACAATAAATGCAGCAGTCACTAATATTGCCATGTATCCCCAAATTCAGAACAGAAACTTAGTTTGAGTCCCAACTTTTTTTTGGACACACCCCTCTTGCCGGACTACTGGTACTTTGTGTGATTACTTTAGTATTTGTGAGAATTTCACAAACTTTGCAAGAAAAAAAACTAAGCAACACTGAAAACAAATAGTTGCATTTTCTATTTGTGGAGTAGAATGTATAGGATATGCAGACTAGGAGATGTAAGAGTAACCATGTTATGGAAAAGAAGCCAAGACTCCTTATAAGAACAAGAAATGCAGTGGCATGATCGAAATGGAGGAATTCTTGGACTTGTAGTGTAATGTTGCACGTTGTACAAAACAGATTTGGACTTTTACAACCAACACAAAGGCGGTGTTCTGGTTTAATGAATTTTGATTAATTAAAGATACCTTAGAATGTTAATACTACCTTAGTATTTTTATCAGAATCAGTACTTCAGTGCACATTGAGAACTGGGATTCATTTCCCAATTCACATAATCACTGGAAGATGTAAAAATAAACAACAATTCAGTTTGCAATTATACTAATACGACATAAATGTTGCTACTACCATCGTGTCCAATGGTACATCTAACAAAACCAACCTAACTATTTTAGCACACTTCTTATTAATCAAATGTCTGTGAGAAACCAAAGAACAAATATACAAACATGATAATCTCTTAATGGCCCTTATCAGTCAACTATAAGCTCAATAAATGACAACAATTATTTATAAATGTAATTGAGTGTTTGTTCTTGTTTTGATATTGGGCATTTCTGCCAGGCTCAGTGTTGTACAACGCAGTACCTAGATACTACTGAATACTTTATTAACTCAACTATAACAGATGCAACATACCAATTACATGATCTTAGAACATTATAGAATCATCATGTCTTCCACAATTTCACATCCCAAAGTAGTACCCTAGTCAGTAACAAGTTGTATTACTGCAACAAACTCTTAGTTATATTGCTGCAGTATTGAATCCCATCATAGATAAAATAATCAATTTTATATAATGAAATTTTAGAGGCATACACCCTTTACTTCATGGTAGAAACAGGTATACTGGCTGCCAACCAAAAGTGAAGCAGTACACATGTTCCTTATTCAACCGCTTGTTTAGAGTGCAATCCGAAGAAATCTATGGGAAACACCTGTTCACTCATTAAGCCTTGCCTTCAAATTCAATTCCCTTAGGCTGGAGTATCAGAACAGTTGGCAACTCTGGTTGTATTTGCCCTAGAAACTATAGAATGCAACCCATTTAGCTTATTGCAACTATGTAATGGAACCTGCAAGTTTTTGTGGATATACTTGTTCCAATTCTTATCAGTCATATTCCATTCCATTATTGTCTAAGCTGAACACCCTCCAACAATGTTCTTATGTGATGCCAATTTTCTTTCTAAACTATAATGCTTATCAAACATACATGTTCAGCTGAAACTTTTTAATATTGACTAAATTCTGTGCAATCTATATTTCCGGATAACAATATAGACATGTGGCAATAAAACCTGAACTGGCATTAATGACATTTTAAAAAATGTTTAAGATATTTTACCTTTGAGTTATTAGGTTATTAACGAGCTCAAAAACATTTGCCAAATTTTTATTTTTGTAATTGGTAAGTTCGCAATACTTCAGAAAGCCTAAAGAGATTGAATAAATAAAACATCTTTTTAAACTGCTTTCAAGAATGGAATAGCTGGTTTGATAATGCAAACTATGCCAAATATTGGGTCTCAATAGGAGTGTGGCAGTCTTCAGACCACCACTCGTGGTGGTGGTCAGGACCGCCGTTGTAGCAGCGGCCGACTACCACATTACAAACCTGGCAGTCAGACCACCAGGGAACCGCCAGCAACGCCAGTATCCATGGTCCCGACGGTCTGGCAGTGGTAGAGAACGTAATCCACCAGGACATTGCTGCATGCAGCATTGCCCTAAGGATTACGACCTTGTTCTATGCCAGACTTTTCATGACATTAAACTGCTGAGACTGCTACTGGAGTGCTCTTTGCTACACCGTCCTCTGTCAGTAATCACAGTTTCATGGCCTCAGCACAGAATGGCACGTTTTCGAGGTGTGAAAGACACAACATTTGCTGGAGGACGGTGAACTCCAAGCGCCTGTTCCAAACTTGAATGAATGTCCGAAGAGAGGTGACCAGGCAACTTGTTAACTGTTCTTGTGGCTGTTATAGGACAGGGTTCCTGAGACCAGAGGCAGGGCAGAAGTGTATGAATGTTCATCTTCATAGCCAACACTGCACCACCAGTACTGGCTGACACCAGTGTTGGCTGTTGGACTGACTGCTGCCTGCTAGTCCCAATGAGCTCTGCCAAATCGTCCCGATCCCAACCAAACAAGAGGTCTGTCAGCGATTAATGGTACCCTCCCTAGCTAACCTGATTCATTTACCCAGTGTTGAGGGGAAGTGTTTCTGTGCGTCGGGCAAACAATTACAGTTTTAAAAAATTTGGATGGTTTGGTCTTTTGAGTAAGAGGTGTCATCGTCCAGAAAATTTTCTAAATATTCGTCTCAGTTTTCAGTAAAGGTTGACTTTTCAGTAAAGGTTTGCACTTGAAGAAAAAACTGAACTCAAATTATACTGTGTGGAAAAGTTGCATTTGAATGTTCATTGGTGCACATAGCCATGTGTTTTCTCCCTATTTATATGTGCTGTCAAGTAAGTAATTATTTGGCCTACAAAACTGTTGTCCAGTTTCTAACTTTTTCACGTCAGCCCCAGATTTTGGTTTGTAAAATCTAGTCACCCTTGCATGAAATGTAGAGGGCATGAAGGTAACAGTGCTATACATTACATTGCAGGGATGGGGCAGATGAGTGTTTAATTGCCTCTAGTTATTCTGTGGTGATGAATCACCTTTTCCTCTTGTGTGCAGCACAGGGCCTTCCCGATACACCTTGGAAGATTGGCACTGAAGCTGAGCACAGCAATAATGTGGCTTCTGCTTGGCGCTCATAAGTAGGTGGCAGGGGTGGTCGTGAGGGCTTTAGTCGGCACATCAAATAAATGAAGTGGAGTGGTGTGAAATACCTTGGAAAGGAATAAGCACATTCAGAGTTAACAACTTTTTCACAATCAGCCATCAAATTTAAATAACCAAAGTGTGTACTTAGGTAAACAAAATACTCTCTTGTTGCTTGAAAAATTAAACAGAAGGCCCTGTCCTTTGGGTTTGAAAAGGGAATGGTTGAATTCTACAAGGTGTAATAAGAAAAGCAGAGTTGAATCCCAGCTTCCTCCCTTGGACAAATTATGTGATTCTTGACAATTGCTTTATGTCACTGTGCCTCTACTTTATTGATAATCACATATGAAAGTGCCTTGTATGCTGAATAAAAGCCTCTCTTGTATATGCCCTAAAAGGCTTTAATGTTGCTCTAGTTATAAACAAATATACAGACTATGTACACTTAAAAATTGATTAGTCTCTTGGTTGAATGGCATCTTTTGAGAGCTATGGAGGACGCAGTTCATGATTTTGTTTTCCAAAATCAGGTTTAGAAACTATCACTTTTAATAGATGCCATTCAGTATCACTTTAAATAGTACAATGATATAGTCTAATATACTGCTTCCACATGTTGAAGGAATACACCTTTTTGTTTTGAAGTTGTTAATCATATTTTACAGGGCAGTTTTGCATAATTAACATGTCAAATATTGATGTCTCTCTGCTAGAGCTCTGGCTGTTGGCTCATAGTCAGACCATTGACTTGTCTGTCTCTAATAATTTGCTGGCTCACCTACCTCTGTCAGCAGAGGGTCGGTGGGACTGAGTAGAGAACTTGTATAACATATGGATTGTGCTCCAGCAGAGTTCTTTGGGTACTGTGCTG